>NC_143531.1:29693918-30000943 GCF_031878675.1 Megascapheus bottae | reverse complement strand
ATAGGTAGTGTGTAATTTAAACGCCTGCCTCGTTCAGCTCACACGGGCTCGGCGTTGGCTTGCAGCCAATTCCACTTGTACTGCAAGCACCTACACCCATGCATATTGTATGTGTGTATAAGTTTTGAAAAGAAAGGATGGCACCGCAGTTTATTCAGGTAGAACTCTTAATATTTGGAATGATTTCTGTTACTCAGCTGAATATTCTCCGAACGTCTTTATAGATTATGTTTTCTCCTTTGTCAATGTCCATGGGTATAAATTTGGTCATTTAACTAAAGCATCGATTCTTGCAATTTCCTATCATATCTGTTTGATTTCTTTTCTGTACTATATTCTGCCTTTGTAGTATATGTATAGTATTTTCAATCACTGAAATTTTATTGTTTTTATGATCTGTCTATTGTGCTAGAGAAATATTCCATTGTATTTATCATCTCCTCCACTTAAAATTTTATGATTTACAAAGTCAATAACTCATATATTGATCATTTGCATTTCCATACATATTCGGTGCATATATATACATATAACTTTCAAATATTTGAAAGTTACTAACTTTTTGCATAAGCTTTAGAATATTGGATCAGAAGCAAATTTAGAATCAATTTTTTCCTCACCTTTTTGTTTTGTATTTACAAAATACTGCAGATTGAATTGTGCTCCCTGACAAGTTCCTACTGGAAGCCACCCCCTGGGATCTGGTATGCCATGGTGTAAACATGTGAGCGGGTGAGCTTAGCCCGTTTTCTGTCCCTCCTTCAATCTGGCTACAGCCTTTGCCAGAGGACCTGGGAGGACGAGACTCCAGGGGCGGAGGACACAGCAAGCTCTGGCCTCCGGTGAGCAGGCACGGGCACTGGGGACGAGAACCAGGGGACAGGGACCCAGGCCTGGCAGAGCGGGGGAAGAGCTGCCTGCGGTGGCCGCCCTCCTCCGGCCGTGTTCACTGCTGGGGTCGCCTGGCAAGCCACTCCTCATCAGCCGGGTCCAGCACGGAAAACCTCGGAAAGCTGAGCAGTCCTCAGTTTTCATGAACTGAAGGTCTTGACTTCAGAGCCTGGAGGAAGGGGGGGCTCGTTTCAATAGTTTCATGGATAAGCATCACTTGAAGGGAAAATAATTTTTTTTAAAGTTTTATCCCAGAATGATCGTGTTAGAAATCGCATATGCCAAGATGAAGTTGTCATTGTAAGAAAATAGGTAATTCAAGGACAGCTATATTATACTTGATAATCTGGCTATTCAAAGAACCCATTGGCCTCTTCCTAAATGAAATTAAACTACATTGTTTCTCCATAGTTATTTGGCTCCCATCTCTCATTTCTGAGTTCACTTGTGCACAATAATGTAAATATGGGCACATCAGTGATTCAGAATAGCTCACATGACCCTAAAAGATTTACTAGTGCATTTCAAGCCTTGATAATTACACTTCAAATCCCAGTCCTCTTAGTCCACCATAACGTTAATCCTTGCAGTCATTTATTTCTTTGTTGCAGGTTTTTGACACAGGCAACCTGACCAGGAAGGGCGTGGAGCCCCTGCTCAGCATTCGCTGGTTGTCCAGGTTGTGTGGGGGATCGATGACCAACAACGTTTAAGAGGTGATAAGTCACATCCCACACCCAGTTACTTAGTTGTAAGAAGTCAATTCTGGAAGAGTTGGGCAGTGGGCTATGATAAATTGCCTTGAAAATTAGCTAGGACATCTAAAAATTCACTTCTGTATTTGGTACCAGACAATTTGAATCAAGAATGAATACTTAAATATAGCCCCAGAAATGGAACCAGCTATTAGCAGAATGCTGACAATGATGTGAACAGTGCAATTCAGACCTGAAATTCATTTTCCGGGGCAAATCTGTTTCAGCAGATGTTGTGGCAGAGAGGAAGGTGTTTGCCTCCCAATCACTGATGCAGGTGCCACAGAAATGATCTCGGGGGAATATAACAGCAGGCAGATGTTGCATCGTATAAGTCCATGTAGAATTTGCTTCACATTGTGAAATATTGAGATTATAAACTCCTAGCAATGTTGATTTTGTATATGAACAAAGAAAAATTTAGAAAATAATATAAGTGTAATGTCATTAGTAAAACTTTTTCCTCCTCTTTAGTTATAAGTGAGTTACAGCTCAACTAACTTTCTTTACCTATTCAAGTTTGAAACGTCATGGATGCAAGTGTCTCTGTGGTGATTGAATGGGAGAATAAAACATGCAGGAATTTTGTTGCTAGGCAACTGTCCTCAATGGGTTAATTTCCTCTGATGGGAAAAATATGATGAATTTCCTTGACAGGTAATACAAAGTATTGCCAGCTGATATTAGTTGTAGTATTTTATCTTTTACAGTCTTAGACTCGGGAATTTTTTCACAGCCTGGATACAATTGTTTTAGGTTAATAAAAAAAACCATTATAAAATATGTAATGTTGTCATTATTCTTTTTTGAGTTTTCTTCCCAGGAATGGAAAATCAGCTCCAACTTCAGTTATAAAACACCCCAACATTAGAAAGCCCCGAGACAGGCGAGAGGCTTCATGCCCGCGGGGCAAGCACTGGTCGTAAGGCTCAATAAAATGATGTTAGTGTTTTCCAGTTATCCTGCTGTGGTTTCCTCGCGCACACCACCCATGCCCTAACTCCTCATGTCTGTTCCATCTTCATCGAATGTTTTGCACTGTCAATAGATATCAAGTAGCATCCAGGGAACTGAGGGAACCCCAGAAGTCCGTGACTGTCTTCAGGGATGCCAGCAGCCGGAAAGCAGGGAATGCAGGGCTGGCGTCCGGCCGTGGCTGCTGGCCATGCATATTTCATATCAGGTTCCACAGAGGAGTGGAGTGGCCCAGCACAGGACAACATGTCACCCATTCTCTTCTGGAGCATGAAGTCTCAGCAGGCCGAGAGTGGAGGATGGAGGTGGAAGCCAGGCTGGGCGGGAAAGTCCCTGCTTTCCTCCTGTGAACCACCAGGAGACACAGAGGGAGCTGGGGGCCTATGGTGTAGACAGAGCGCTGGCCTGAGCAAAGACGCCCGGGCTGGCCACACACCTGCACCTGGAGCCCCGCCAACGACCAGAAAATAAAACAGAAAAGGAGGAAGAGGAACGACTTCCTGATACAGCCAGGATGCGAGGGCTCTGGTAGAGAACCATGATGGGTATCCTAAGCCAACTCCAACGGGAAGACTGAGAGGCTGGCCGAACCATTTTTGCTACGTCTATTTTCATAAAGTTTCCTAAAAACCCTTGGTAAAGTATGCTTACGAACCCAGAAGTGACAATTACCAGCAAACAAGATAAGAAAAGGACCTGTGACAATCTTTGGGGGTTCAGGAAAAGGAGGAGCTCTTGGGGGTCATACAACACACGCTTGCATTTCACTTTAAACTCTCCACCAAGGCTCAGTACACCAAGCAGCTGGATAACTGCTTCTAAAACTTTTTGAAATGAGTTTCTTTTTAACATATGCCATCATGTAAAATTTACCTCATTTTTATTCAAAAATCTATTATCCAATTCCAACATTACTCTTACCTATCAAACGTCAATCGCCTTCCTGCCGTTCCGGGGGCAAGTGGCTGCCACCAGCGCGGATGATGAAGGAACCCCCGGCGGAGGGTATTATTAGAGGCATCCTTCACCCTGGAAATATGTCACGCAGGCTCTTAGAAGGTATTTTCAATTTTTTTTTGGTGATCTCATTACTAAAAACCTAATGGTTCTCTGTTCCCGAGAGGATCAAGCGAGGCAGAGATGTGTGCTGTGCAGAAAAGGAAAGCACAGGTGTTCATCTTATATTAATGTCATACAGGCAAGAGATAAAGAATCAGAGAGAGAAGAAAGACTCACTATCATCCTACGGAAAGTCATGCCAAAGCCATTAGCCAGCATCTGAACTCTGGCTGTGTGGATTAGAAGCTGTGCCATTGTAGTCAGTCACTGTATGCATATCTCCCTGCCATCCGAGCCGGCTTCAACATGCGAGGCAGAGGGTACAAAAGGTCATGGTAATTTAGAACAATATTAGAATCAAATCATTGGAATGAAGCACTTTTGTCCAAACTATTGAAGGGTCTTTGTAAAGACAAACATGCAGAGATTTTAAAACAAGCTGATTTAAGTCACTCTAAATGAAAATGTTAATATCAACAAAGGAAAATCTAACATCATTTCTCCCATTTGTTTCAATAAAATCTAAATGAACTGCATTCTCTGAAACGGTTTTTCATGTGGACAGCATTTAACTCAATGTCTGCTTAAGTTTCATGTAAATTCCTAGGTAAATTACAGAATGAGAGGTGGTGCCCGTCTGTTTCTGCATGATGCATGCTGGATCAGCAGGAGATTCGTGGTGCACTCAGCTGTGTGTAAGGGTGGTGGAATTCAGGTGCAGGGTTGTGGGTGTCACTCGGTAGTAATGTTTCGTGTCAGAAGAGGAGCCACGACGGACTATTTTCCGCTCCTGGTCATGTACTTGATTGGCCCTTCATTTCATTCTAGCCACCGCAAATATAAATGCACACAGTTCCATTGTTCTTAAACAAAGCGGAGTAGAAGTGAACGAAGGTAAAGCGTTGTTGAAGACTGAATGAGGAGCCGGTGCTTGACGGGTCCAGGGGAAAGGAGTGGAGGCATGAAGCAGGGAAACAGGGGAAAGGGCTGACCAGAATCAACGTGTGTCCCCTAAACCCTCGGAGAGCGAGGGAAGGGGTGGAGAGTGGCAGGATGAGTGAGAGGGCGAATGTGGTAACGCTGACCAAGACGCATTGTGTTCATTAACTGCTTTGTGAAATGGCAGCTCTTTTGCACATCTACTTAATAATAATAAGGATGATGATGATGCCATCACCCTTGCTCAACTCCACGAAAAGATGGAATGAGAAAGTTTGCATCTCCGCTGGGTGTGGAACAGAACTCCATGATTCTGATTCCACAAGAGCCTCCAGGTTCCTCTCTTTCTCGCGAGCTCAGCAACCCCAGAGAAGAGACAGGAAGCCCAGGAGGAGCCATCTCTAGCCCCTCCCGCCATCAGGCTCCTCTGCTTCCACTGAACACTGTGGTCAGGCCAGAGGCAAACCAGAGCCCTCGCTCGTCTGTCCTCCTGCAGATGCCGCATCACCAACCCACGACTCCCACGGGCATGCCTTCTCCACATACACGCGTGCATGTTCACACACATGTGTTTACACCACATCCGAATGGCCACAGAGCCTGAGCTCCTGGCCGCCGGTTGGATGATAGCCAACAGGGCCGAGGCTGTGCTTTGGAGGCAGTTGACAACCTGACGCTGGGCCTGGCGACTGGCTTGCAGCCAGGCTCGGGGTCAAAAGGGAGGACAACCACGGAGCGCCCAGGGGAACTGGAGGTGTAGGGGGTAGAAAAACGCCGGAAGCAGCTGGTGCAAGGCAGCCCTGTAGAAACGGCCTTCGTTCACGCTTGGTGGCAAAGCCCCTGCAGGGTCACGCAAGCACGCGTTTGAATTCCCAGCTGTCTTTCTCAAGGAATTTACAGCACAGAGTTACTGCCCACTTCTAGTCCAGCTCTCCTCCCACTTCAGACGTGTCTAAACGAAGGACAGACTCGTCGCCTGGTGTGAGGTGATTGTGTTAGGAAGGTGTGAGCCATCTGTCCCCAGTGTGCCGCCTCTGACACACGGCGTGCCAGGAGCCATGACCCCCACTCACCATGCAGGCAAGAACCCTTCCACCACTCATGCGGACCGAAGCTGGGTGGACCAAGTCCACTTAGCGCATTGCACGCAGTAGTTGTGGCTTCCGTTCTTCCGGTGAGGCGTAGAAAGTCATCTCAGGGTGTCCTAATTTGGTAATTTTTTAAAAGCCTTTTTACTGTCGAAAAGAAGTTTCAAGAGGTTGGTTGTGCATCCTCCGGGAGTGATGGTGCTACCGTCACCACAGTCTCCGCGTGGAAGACAGCTAAACAGGAACGCACGACGACACCACCTCGTACACGATAGATTTTCTGATGAAATATTGTCTGTTTATAGACAGCCAAACACCACCCTCACTGTAGGATGGATTTCTACCATCCTCTCCCTTTCAGAATTTCAGAGCTGGGAACTTGGCCTCATGCGTATTTAAGATCTAATCCGAATGTAGACTTACAGGCATTCCTGAGTGAATTTTAGATCATTTATTCGCACTGTTTCATGACCAAAATAAACGCTGTATCCACTTGATTCCACACAGCATGACCACTCTGTGGAGAAACATGTACATCAACATTAGTAGGCTAGAAACAACGCACCGAAAGGACGAAATGTGGAGAAGGTCCAGTCCACGTTGAGCCTCCAGCCCTGATTCCATTCTCACCTGGACTGCTCTATTTTTAAAAAGCTTGTGCAGCAATCATTCCAATTCTACCATGGTAAAACCAAAATCACTCTTCTAATAGGGGAAGAGACGAAGCCGATGTTCATAAGAGGAGCTCTAAGCATACTGCCTCTCCCGTCCGTGCCGTCATGTTACACCCCACTAATTATTCCCATCAAGCCACTGGCATTCTGGACGCGTTGATGAGAGACCCATGGTGCATTAAACAATTATGAGATACACAGCTCCACTCTGGATAGAGCTAATTGCTTTTGGCAAGCTACAGTTAAAAATAAACATCCATTTTTAATAAAACACTGGTAACATTAGCAGACACGTTCTAGAAAGGAGATTAAATAGGAAATAACGGATGGTGGAAATTGAGCAGAAACAAGCAGGAAAAAAATAATAATGTTAAAAAGCAGAAGGCCAGCACCTGGCCAGGGCCTGTCATGGACAACGTGCGAGGCCTGAGGGTCCAGTGGACCGTGGGCATCCAAGTGCTGGGTGGGGACCTGCTGGGCCCAGTGGCTGCCGTGGACACGGGGGTGGATGCGGGGGTGGACGCAGGGGTGGATGCAGGGGTGGACGCAGGGGTGGACGAGGGGTCAGGTGGCGGCCATGGATGCAGGGTTGGACACGGGGGTGGACGCGGGGGTAGACGCAGGATGGATGCGGGGCAGGATGGCGGCTGTGGAGGAGAACGAGGACGTGGCACTGCTGTCCCACACCGCAGCGCAGCCCTCCCGGCCGGCGGTCACCCTCGGGCCTTCCCTGTGTGGACCTGGACCTTGTGCGTCAAGCTGCTCTTGTGTCTGTGTGACCCTCGGGTCCACTTCCTCAGTGGAATTTCCCTTCCTGTCCTGTCCTATCTGTCCTTCTGTTCTGTCCTGTCCTGTCTGTCCTTCTGTTCTGTCCTGTCCTGTCTGTCCTGTCTGTCCTGTCCTATCCTGTCCTGTCTGCCCTGTCCTGTCTGTCCTGTCTGTCCTGTCTGTCCTGTCCTGTCCTGTCCTGTCTGTCCTGTCTGTCCTTCTGTTCTGTCCTGTCCTGTCTGTCCTGTCTGTCCTGTCTGTCCTGTCCTGTCTGTTCTGTCTGTCCTTCTGTTCTGTCCTGTCCTGTCTGTCCTGTCTGTCCTGTCTGTCCTTCTGTTCTGTCCTGTCCTGTCTGTCCTGTCTGTCCTGTCCTGTCTGTCCTGTCTGTCCTTCTGTTCTGTCCTGTCCTGTCTATTCTGTCTGTCCTGTCTGTCCTTCTGTTCTGTCCTGTCCTGTCTGTTCTGTCCTGTCCTGTCCTGTCTGTCATGTCTATCCTGTCCTGTCTGCCCTGTCTGTCCTTCTGTTCTGTCCTGTCCTGTCTGTCCTGTCTGTTCTGTCCTGTCCTGTCCTATCCTGTCTGTCCTGTCCTGTCCTGTCCTGTCTGTCCTGTCTGTCTGTTCTGTCCTGTCCTGTCCTGTCTGTCCTGTCCTGTCCTGTCCTGTCTGCCCTGTCTGTCCTTCTGTCCTGTCCTGTCTGTCCTGTCTGTCCTTCTGTTCTGTCCTGTTTGTCCTATCTTGCCCTGTCCTGTCTGTCCTGTCCTGTCCTGTCTGTCCTGTCTTGCCCTGTCCTGTCTGTCCTGTCCTGTCTGTCCTGTCTGTCCTTCTGTTCTGTCCTGTCCTGTCTGTCCTGTCTGTCCTGTCCTGTCCTGTCTGTCCTTTCTGTCCTGTCCTATCTGTCCTGTCCTGTCCTGTCTGTCCTGTCTGTCTGTCCTTTCTGTCCCCCCTCCATTGGGGAGTTCCATACAATGCGTTCACCACTGGAAAGCACAATAATCAGAATAAAGTCCTCTCCACCGGCGTGGTCACCAGGCCCCGCCACCTCCTAGAAGTGGTGGTGTTACTCGGAAAGCCTACCAGGAGAGTCTCCAGGGGCCAGGACCGCAGGGCCCAGGGCACAGGGCACGGGAAGAGGGGCACTGGCCAGGGCAGCCACACGAACACACCTTTCACAAATGCCTGTATGCATGCTTTGTGGTGACTTTAACTATGGACAGATACAAGCAGTTTTAAAGCTCTCCTCTGACTCAGAGCCAGCACATTTCCCACAGAACCTTAAGCATTTAGACTGCTTTATGTAAAAAAGAAAACAGAAAGAAAGAGAGTAAGAAAGAAAGAAAGAGAGAAAGAAAGAAAGAAAAAAGAAAGAAAAAAGAGTTATTAAAATCTACTCACCATGATTCATAGTAAGTTATGGCTTTAGGGGTAAAATGTTCAAGTTTAAATTCTTAGTATTTTGTATGGATATTTTAAATATTTATTTCCAACGTAGTGAATTTATTTTCTAAGCATAGTTTTCCCATTGGTTTTACTGAAATGAGTATCATCACATAAAACACAACTGTTATACAGAATCATATATATATATATATATATGTACATATATAATTATTGCCTGCCAATTTGAGACAGCATCTCACTGGCTGACCTTGAACTCGTCATCCTATTGCAGCCTTCATAGAGCTGGTATTGCCGTCTCAGGCATACAATTTAATATACAAAAGGAATCCATTATACTCACCATTGAATTGATTTTCTCCAACTTTTTTTAGTCCAGCTTTAGTCCAACATCTTCCATCTCTTTTAAAACGGTGTGACGTCATTCTAATGGATGAGTCAAATGCCACCCTGTGCTCTATCTCCTTGGCAGCTTCTCCCAGCATCAGCAAACATCCTTTAATCTGCTCCTGGAAACCAGGTTGTGATCTGGTATGCAGAACCATCAAAAGCGCTGCTGACACCGCTGTTCTTACAGAGCGGTGCTGGAGGAGCTGCCCCTCGCCCAGGAGGACAACCCCAGGGTAGGAAGCCCTCCAGACGTGGAGGGGCTCTGTCCCTGGGAAGACCTTAGCTGGCATTCTGCAGCACTCCTTACTTAATTGGGCACAGCCAGAACCAGACACTGTGTGTCTGGCCAGCAGGCCAGCAGTCACTCATGTTCGTTTGGTTTTTTTACTCTTCTTTACAAACATGAGATTTTTCTTATTCATCACAGTTAGATCATTCCTTTTTTCTTCCACCAAGTGTGTTACTTGATGCTTTACAAGTCATGGGATTGTCATTTTCTCTTTTTTAATTGTTCGGGTGTTCTCCAGTCCACATCTTCTGCAAGTGAGAAGTGGCAGAATAAACGAACCTTTGACCTTTTCACTGCATCGCATAACCTTCTAGGGCTACTGGTCTATTTTGCTGAAGATATATGCCAAAATAAAGGACAGAACGATGTGAACAGCCAACAACTAAATTCCTCCTGTCCACACAGAGGACGGGTTGTCAGTCCTCTGAGGAGGTCTGATGGTGACTGTCCCTCCTCCTGATCACGGCTACGGGAAGAGCCAGCGCTCTGGCTGGGCCCAGGGGCCATGCGGGGCCTCTCCTTCCTGCCCTTCCCTCTCGCTGACTCCTGACTCTGAGAGAAAAAGAGATGCTGACCTGAATGAAGAGAAGGGGATAACTCAGTGTCAGAGCACCGAGAGGGGGGAACTCCTAGCATTCACATTCAAACTATAAAAAGAGTCACACACTTAATTGTAAGTGATGGATTACTGAAACAAATAGATAAAATGTATTAGCCCAATCCCTAATCACTATTAAAATGTCAATGTGAATGTAATATAAAATAATCAGATTTTTTCCACACTGGATCTTCAAAGTGCAACGGTTATTTTGTTTCCTTTTTTTTTTTTTTTTTTTTACTGAATTATGGCTGGGGTTTGCGTCTGAGGAGGGCAGAGTTAGCGAAAATAACTTTCTCAGAGGATGCCTGCCACAGCAGACACTGCCCTTGAGTAAGTATTATTGTCACCCACAGTCACAATTCTAGGAGCTATCTAAATTTTAATTTTCCTTCCTACTTGCTGCAAAGTCTGATGTTCCTGTGTCGGGGACTCAGAATCTTGATGGACATGAACTTGTGTCTCCTTCATGGGTCTCTTTCCTGCTGCATACATTTAAACCATCCTTAATAAGCAAACTTATTAGTTTAGGCTAAACAAATTGCAGTCAGCCATGCTTATCAAATTAATAGCCTAATTAACCGGAAGTTCTGATGGATGTTCCTGGGAGCGTTGGGCTAGGGTGTTTCGCTCTACCCCAAACCTGGGCACTTCTTATTCTTCAGCTCTCTCTTAAACTATTTTGATATGACCAACTAAGTTCTGCCCTTTTCTAGCTTTCTCTCTCTCCCTTATATTTGTGCTAGTTATTAATACGAGTGAACTTGCAAGTATTTTCCAACCATGGTTCTAAATGAAAGAATGAGTCCAGACCTTGGCAACACAAAATTTCTATTGTGTTCACTGGAGAGGTTTCTCCGTCTTCTCACCAAGGTTTCTGTCTTTCCTGTCAGTTCATGCTTTCAGAGAATATTTCAGCCTATTCCCCTATTCCTGGGTTATCTTCAGTCTGATTGCCCACATGTGTTAAGCAGGAGACTCCATCTGCCTTTGAAAGCAGAGACACAGAACAAAACATGTCCTTTCTTCCCTGTCTTGCCAGCCCTCTTACTCCCCCTCTTTGTCGCAGCCCCTCTGTGGATTTCTCGTCTTGTCTTTATCTCTTTCTAGGTTTTGGTGGTTCCATTAAATAAAATAATCTCTGCCCATGAAAACTTGATTCCACTTAATTCTTAGCCCCAAATCACTGAGGAATGGAGTAAAACAAAAATCACACAATGCTCATCATTGTGAGTAATGATAAAAATGCCCCCTGGCATACGTGCCGGGAAGAGCTGATGCTATGTGCTCCTTTACAGTTGTCTCCACAGCCGCGGGTGAAAATATTAAAAGCGGGGCCATGGCGCATGTTGGAGACCCCTTGAAGACGGTCCTGAAGTCAGGGTGTGTGAAGGGGCAGCTTTGGGCGATGGCGCCTTACTTTCATGTGACTGGTGGCCTTAGAAGAAGAGACATTGCGGAGACACAGGGCAGGGTTCTGGTGCTACAGAGGCACAGGTGGAGTAAACCAGGGCCCTGCAGAGCGGCCCGGCCCCGGGAGGCAGCCTGCAGGAAGGCTCGCCTGAGCCTCTCCCGTGAATATGGCTCAACCCTGTATTTGGATGTGTATTCTCCACAATAAGGAGGCACTGCACTCCTATTCCTTCATTACTAGCGGTGTCTAACCATTGGTACACCAGCGAGCTCCACCTGACATCACTCTGCCTCGGTCAGTCAGTCCTGAGAAAGAAAACCAAGAGGCGAGCAAAGCCCTCCGTGGCTGATGGTGATGGTGTAGGGGAATCAGGCGTCCTGGACAGGTTATTGTTGCTGTTGCTGTTTGTTTCTGGCTTCCCCACATGGCAGGGATGGAAGATGCCGGTGTGTGGCACATCTCTGTTCCTATGTGCCGGAGAGGAGGGGTCAGAAACTGGCAGGGATGAAGCTGGGAATGAGCACACTGATCCCCGAGTTTCACAGTAAGGACGGGAGGCAGAAGACCTACCCACGAGACAGTGAGTTGCGTGGCCTTGCGTGGAGAGGAATGCCCTTCCAAGAGTAAGTTCAGAGGAATGACCAAGGAATAAGCATTAGCAACAAGAAGCGGGCTTTGAATAACTCAAGTGACCAAGTGAGCCTAAGAGTGACGATACATACAGATTTCAATGAGAAGACCATAATCTGGATAAAGAAAAATTGGAAGGGACAGGTAAAGGCACCCAGGGAGGAGACAGAGAAAGGACAAGTGAACGGGAGGCGGCACCAGACAGAGAAAGGCAGCAGGGAAGGAGCAGTGAGAAGGGCAGCAAGCAGAGCTGACAAGTGAGGAAGACGAAAGAAGGGAGATGCAGGCTGGCCAACTCTGGAGCTTCTTGGAACAATCTAGAAAGAAGCATGAAGAAACTTGATTAAAATGAAGAATAATTCAAGAGTAATGCTTATTTACAAATAGCATACACGGGAATATGTTCTACAATAGATTTCCCTACCGTCTTCAAGCATCAAGCTTTGTATAATGAGATTTTTTTGCCACATAGAGCACACAGCCTCTTCAATATTGAAGAGGGTGCTTTGGGTTTGTATATATCACATCTGTCATTGTTCATGGTGAGTCTGACAAGGACAAAGAAAACTCCATACATATGAATTGCAACAACGAGAAGTGTCCAAAGGGAATTAACTACATGAGTGTTGAAGACGCTGGAGCACAAGGGGACAAATGGAATTATCACAGATAAAACTGCCCAAAACAGTCGACAACTGCCAGCATATCCTCATTGCCAAAGGAGTGAGCAGGGATTCCCAGACTCTAAGGAAAACAGCCTCGTGCCGTTAGTTTTCAGAACACCGAGTGGAGGCTGGGCCACGCCAGGTGCTAACAGTGTGCTGGCTCAGCTGTTCTGGTGTGGTGGGGAGAAATGAAGTTTAGGACTAATGGCTGGTATAAAAATATAATGATAGCTGCCACGTGGCAGAACAGTAATAAAATACAATGATGGAAAACCCTTCTCCCACCTTTGTGAATTACGATGGTTTGGTAACTTGCTCCATATCCAGGAGCCACCCTTACTGTAGCATAGATGGCATTTTCAGTTATTATTGGACAATATATAATGTGATATGAAGTCTATATTATGAATCACATGTGTATGTGAACTTTGTGCTTCAAATCTTTCATGTATTTATCATGCAATCTTCTAAATCTCAGTAGACAGAAACATCCTATGTTTACCTTTCATGATATATAAATAGATATGTAAGATAAACAAAAATAGGAATATGTAACTATATAACCATATGTCATTTATGTGCCCATATATAAATGATAAAATAAACATTTGTGGCAACGATCCCTTTCCAGGAATTTTAATAAGCATCCATTTACCCAAAAATAACCAGAAAATTGGGTCTTTTTGGTTAACTGAACATTCTTGTTAATTGACATTTGTCAAATGTATCATACATGGATAAACAGCATTCAATGAACTAGAATAAAGTTCCGTGCACTCGACATCAGAATCAGAACTCTTAAGCTCTTCCTGCTTATATAATTCTAAGTCTTCAGATTACACAAGTATTCTGACCTTGTCACCTCCGCCAATGATTCAAATTGATCAACAAATAAATACATTAGTAGAACATGTAGGAGAAAATGGTGAAACTAAGAAAACCAAATGGTTATTGACCCTGAGATACCTTCAAACTGAATCATCTAAGGACATTTTTAACCTCTAAACGAGGGACAGGCAATGCCTGTGTGACACCAGTAAGGATGGTACTGGGGCGAGGAGAGCAACAATTCAGAATTTGTGGAGGGAAGATTTTTTTACTTACACCTGTCAGACACAACTTTAAAAAAACAATACTTTAAAGCTGGGAATGTGGCTCAAGTTGTAGAGCACTGGCCTAGCAGACAAGAACTCTGAGTTCACACACACACACACACACACACACACACACACACACACACATACACACACACACACCTGCTTGACGTGTCTTTCCTTTCTGGGTCTGTTTTCTGCAGTATGGATTACACGCAGGCTCTGCACTACAGGTGCTCTACCTCTGAGCTCTCTGCTCATCAACTCTGGTGAATCCAGAACTGATCGTGACCTTCTGCATGTCATATCTTGTCCTGTGCAGTGCTCTCATTTATTCTAATCAGTGCACATGGTTGGTGTATGTTTAACTCAAAGTTATTTCAAAGGCAAAACTTCCCTTCCTAATCGGCTGCCTTCTGGCGTAATTTACTAGTCACGTCATCCAGTAACAATGCAGATGATAATAAGAATATATTCTATTTAACACGGATGATTCATAGCCTAGCAGAAATGTTCCAAATGCATGGAAGACCCAGCGAAGACACGGCTGCAGTGTGGAAATGCACACAGACATGCAGATTAGTTATAAGGTACTTTTGAGTTCCAGCATCAGATCAGACCCAAGTCCAGGTTGGTCTGAACTGAGAGAATTGTTCTGTTCCTCTTTATGAATAAAGTCAGTTCAGTCATATGACGACACTGGTAGATAAGCATCACATACAACTGGGGCCCAGAAAGACCCAGGTTTCCTGACAGCAGCCCAGCTGAGATGGGGAGGTGAGATGGGGGAAGGAGGGCGGGGGCGAGGGGAGACACAGGCTGGTGAATTCTGGAGCTTCTTGGAACAATCTAGAAAGAAGCATCAAGAAACTTGACACTCTGGCCTGTGCCTCCCCTGCCCGCTGGGAGAGCACTTGTGCCATGGAGAGGGATTTCTGCCCATTCAAGCTCAGGAGTGGAACTGTTACAGCAGATCCAAGGCCTGGCTCCTCTGTGGTGATCCCACGGAGAGCAAGGAACTTGGCAGAGTCATTTGAAGACTTCTCAGTCCAGTTTGGCTAAGAGTAACAGATAACTCAAAATACCAGTGCATTAGCCAAGATTGGGGTTTATTATTTCCCCCCCTCACATGAGCATTTTAAAGAAAAACAAAATGCAGGGCTAACATGGAGATTTGCTCTTTGAAGTCCTTGGGGAAGGAGCTTTGTCCGCAATGCGTCCTAAAGTCCTCTCTGCCTCCAGGCTGAGGGTGCCTCACATGGCAAGATGGGTGCTCCGGCTCCCGCCATCGTCCCCGGGTTTAAGACAGAAGGGAAGAAGAGGGAGGAGGCAGGCAGGCAGGCAGGAGAGCTCGGGCTCTCCGGAGGTTTTCACTCCACAGCACTCACACCCACGAGCCAGGCAGGGCCTGGTCTCTCCTCAGCTAGCGCCGGATTTGGGAATGATTCAGACCGAGCACTGCATCCTGTGCAAGCACGGCTGGATCGAGCCATCCTTGTAGAGCCAGTTGTTCTGAAGTAATGGAAGATGGCACGCGAGAGTCTCCAGTGTGCACCTGCTGCGAACCCGGGCTTCCAGCACAGCTGTCCTCTCCCTAGAACCGCGCTCCACCCTCGGCTGTGCGTCCTACCGCGTCCGTCTGATCCCTCAGCCCCACTGTTCTCACGCATGAACAGGAGACAAGAATGTTTCCTGTTCTGGGGATCATATTACTTAATATGCTTAAAGGCCTTAAAGTCTTACACAGATATAATCATCCATGGAGTTATGCATGGTTTAATTCACTTTTCTTTCTGCTTGCCAGATGTCTAGTGGAGGGCAGACTCGTTTCCCCGGAGTCTGTGGGCCTCCTGGCCGGCTTCAAACTCCCCGCTTGATCCATCGTTCCCATCTCAGCCGACTCTGTGCTGCCTTCCCCCGATCTCCATCTCCCACCTGAGGACTCGTGGGAAGCACGTGGGGTTTTGTCTTGCTTTCCTGGGGTACCATTTACTCTGGGGGAGGCCGACTCGCAGAAGGCTGAGGGACTCACACACATCCGAGGATATCGTCACACCCGATGTGTCCCTTTGCACCACAAGGCTTTAGAAAGCATTTTAATACATTTATTATTCAACCGAATATATTACATGCATGTCTAAAATGTATGTTTACTTTTGAAAATTTTTTAAAGTTTTTTTTAAAATGAGTTCTTGGTTAAAACAACATGTACAGAAGTCGTGAATAAGGCAGGCTTACTATTATTCTTCGTGTTTTAGTAAAGATATACTGAGACAGAGGACATAGGTGAGAAATAGAGCAACACTCACAATTTGAGGATATGGAGAGGCTGCAGCTACAGGCTGGGGAGAAATGCACGCCCATTCGAGGCCTTGCATCGGCCGCAGAGGATGGGGCCAGCTGTGCTTCCCTTCTCACGGTGTAGCAGGGGGGCATCAACATCCGATTCCTTCACATCGCGCTGCTCGAGGTCAACCTACAACCCCGGCCTCGTGTCCAGCATGGTGTCTCTGCGGTGCTCTGGTAAACGCCGAGAGCTCTCACCAGTGTCTGTGCACGGCGACCTTCTTCTCCCTGAAACAGTAGTGCTTTCAGCGTCGCTGAAACTTGACTGAACATTAACGTACGATCAAGTAGAAATGCCATGAATTCTGAGAAAGAATATGTATCCGTACATTACAGAATTCCAGGATGGCTAATGCTCTCCACGGCTCCTCTTCCTTTCCAGCGCAAGGACACCCCACGGACAAACACACAGGGCCACGCTTCCATGGGTGCACAGACAAATCCAGCCTGAAGCCATTCAGTGTCCTGAGCGACCCGGGTGGGTGGGGCTCACAGACCGCGTGAGTGCCGCCACTTGAAATTCACCACCAGACACTGAGCACCGCCTGCTTTTTGCTGAATTGATGTTTCCTCTCGTCTCCTAAAGAAGCCGAACCTTGCAATTTGTAGGTTGTAGATGGCGTCATGAAAGCTGGTTTTATGGAGAGGTTGCTTCGTCTTGGAGGCCGCCCGGGCCCTGGCTGGGCTGCATGTCCACGCGTGGGCACTGGCCAGGCGTGGGAGTCGACAGTGACATCGACGACACCTTTGTAAAATGTGAAGACACCGCCAGGAAACCCCACTTCACACTTCCGAAAGCTGTCGTGTGGGTGTGTGAAGTGTATAAGAGACAGCTGACCAAACAGGGCTCCCGGAGACCAGCCCCGGGCAGGGGAGTGGTGATGGCGTTGGAAGGCAGCTCTGGGTGGACCGTCGGGTTTTACCTCCCTTTTAGACTGAAACAAATGAAAACGTCAGATCTGTAGATGAGAAAAGTCCCATTGAGGAGAGGGAGACGGCGTCACTGCAGCCCCTGCCAGATCCGCAGACTCCCTCCAGCAGGCCTCCTTCTGCTCCTCACCCTGGCTACCTTACCATGAAAACCACTGGATGACATGGGTATAAATGAAAAAACATGCGATTAAAACAGGCGGCACCAGTGTGAACACTGCTTCAGCACAGCTCCTTGTGCACATAAAATAACCTCAAAAAGCATGTCTAAGATAAGCCTAACTAACACACATGTACGTACGGTCCTGGAGATGCGAAGGGCAGAAGTCAGAGAGCAGTTTTGCATGTTGCCAGCTCTGCCTCAGGAAGGCCCAGCTCCTGGGTTTTCAGGCTGTTTGGGCTTCATTCCTAGCCTTCCCTCCTCTCTCTGTCCTTCTTACTCACAGCCAGCATATTGTCATTATGATTTTGCGGTCACTAACGTCCGTCTGGCATGTCCACTCTGGCTATTTCCACTTACATCCATTGAAGCCCTCGAGATCGCATTTAACTACAGCTTGGGGTAGCCCAAGTCTTTGTACTGGTCCTCGGAGATTTAACCAAATGGATTAGAAGAGAAACAGATATCTACTCATCCCAAGATGCGAACTCATCCTAGATAACCACCCCCCATGAGGTATTTCACCGTCAAAGGCAGCAGGCGTGCAATTTCCAGCCCCATAGGCACATCACCATCACTGACAGGGACTCCTGACAAGTTATTCATCAGTTAGTACCAGGAGTCTTGTCAGGGTACCTGTGATTTCACAAGTTCATGTTAATCGGATGCCCTGTTGCTATAATCAACCATAATTCATTAATCCTTATGCTAGGGCTACCACTTTTCCAGCCTTACTTGACAGAATGTTATATATTTAAGAAAAAAAGCCCAAGATCTGGAGAGAATGAAAAATTGAAGGTGTTCCATTAATCCAAACAATGAGAACAAAAGAAGAAAATAGGAATCACAGCAGAAAAATTACAAAATGTATAGAGGAGAGGGGTTTCAAATGTAAGTGGATTAAGTTGAATAGATTGTATTCCTTGTAAAAAAGGGAACAGACAAGCAAGTAAAAGTCATGGAAACATTAAAAATAAAGTGATGCAAAAGGAAACAACAAGGAGAATCTGCCCTCACCTATGGATGTGCCTATACTAGCATGAGACTTCAGAAAAGGAAGCATTATTAGAGAGAGAGAGGGTCACTCCCCACGGATAAAAATCATCAATGTAATGCTCATAAAGTGTACTGACTGAAAGAGCCTCGAATTTCACCAAAGAAGAAATGACAGCAGCGAGTAAAACCCAGTCTAGCCCGAATTTAGAGGATGAAGTTGAAGTTGCACATAAATGAGATGCATAAGTCAACTTTACGCATACCTAAAATAAACATTAACATGGATTAGGAGGTTTGTAATATACGTCTTGCTTGTCTGGGGGCTTGAGCTCAGGTCCTGGACTCTGTCCTTGAGCTCTACCATTTGAGCCTCAGCACCACTTCCAGCTTTTTTTTTTTTAATGTATGTGGTACCGAGCAATCAAACCTGGGTCTTTGTGCATGCTAGGCAAGCATTCTACCACCAGGACAAACTCCCAGACCCAATGTTTGTAAAATATTGTAAGCACTTCAAAACATGACCTGACTACCTATTTTACTTAAAAATAAAAATGCTTATACACTAACCATTCTATCTTTAATAATTCATTCAAATAAAATAAAATTATTAATCCATAAAATTAAGCATACAGCTAGTTTTATTTGCATTCATCTAGCCAACGAAGAAAACCTGTCAAAAAAAATCTTCACAGAACCTTAACATTTGAACAGGTAAAGAGATTAAAATATGTAATTAGAATATACTTTTAAACAAGATTGTAGTAAAAATAAATATCTCAATACACCAAAGAAATCACCAATACCATGATACCAAATTAAGGCAACAAAGCCTCACATTGTACATTTTAGCTCTCTGGTGAAATTCTGTACCTTCACGTAGCTACCTCTGGAGAACACCATCCGAGTTGCCTAGTGCGCGAGGTGGAGGTGGGTGAGCTGGAAGGAACGTGAGGGCATTCTGGGATGATTCAAATATCCCCACCTGGGTTTCAGCGCTTGTAACAGGAAAAAGGAAATTTGGAAACTTGCTGAACCTGCCCCCAGGGTTATTTGAGGTCTCGTGTTTGCTGAAATGAAGCTGGTAGAGGGGGGGTGGCGCAGACTGAAGGCTCGTTGGCCACTGGGCCTGAGAGCTCCGTTCCCGGGATCCGCACGTGTGAATTAGAAATCTACCTCGACACAAGTCTGTACACAACGTCTTCACCACCTTACTGAGAGTCACCAAACCCTGGAGTCGGCCCAAATGTCCTCCAGCAGGTGAGTGGAGGGGTGCAGAACCTGGACCCATCCACATCACGGGACGCTCCTCAGCTCTTGAGTCATGCAGCCATGTGGATAAAACGTCAACGTGTTTCCTTGGGGGACAGAAGCCAGAGCCCAGAGCTGCATCCTGAACGACCTCACTTTCCTAACACCCTGGAATGAAGCCAGCGGGGCTGACGTTTTGGCAGTAATGGGCGAAGGGTGGCTGTACCACCAGACGACAGGGTGTGGACCCATGGAGAGTCCTGCACGGGGCCTGGCTGTGGGCACATGGCTGTGTGTGTGCAAATCATAGAGCTGGGCCTGCATGCACACACGTGTGCCTTCACACCTGCACAGAGAAGCAAGCACGCACATGCATGTACACACACACACACACACACACACACACACACACACACACACACACACAGGTGTGGGGATTCCATCAGGAAATGCAGGCTGGGTGAAAAGTGCACCAAATCATGTCCCACATTGGTGATCAAGAAAATTGAAGAACAACAGAACAGAGCTGAGCTTTGGGATAAAAACATTTTGACTGGCTATTGCAGGCAAGAACTGCAGAAAAATACCAATGACGTACAGGAAAACAGAGACAGACGTTCCTACTGAGTTCTGTTTTTCATCGTCTTCTCTGCCTTCGCAACTCTCTGAGGTGTTACGCATCAGTACCTGGTAACTTTTACGCATGGACATGCCAACGGTATGATACAAAATGAAGAAAGCGCTGTTACCTCATCCCAGCCACGCCTCCTCCCCTGTCACCCTACCTGGGGCCCACGCTCCCGCTCCCGGGCCGGGACTGCCCCCGTCACGTCTGACTTCGTGCTTTCCACCTAAGGGGGTTCTTCATCGTGTACTCCTCTGGTTGCTCACACCCGAGACAGGGAGATTCGTTCCTTCAATTGCGTGGACCAGGAGGTCATCCCATGTAATGGCTGGGCACTCTTCCAATATGTAGAGCGACTGTCAGAATTGTATTTGTTACATTTTTTTATTGAATCATTTGTTGCTAGTGTACACAACATATCGGCAAACACTTTGGTGGTGTGCCGATGTGCAAGGATGCCTGTGTTCCTCATGTGAAATAACCACACAGAAGTGCGTTTAGCGTTTCCAGTGCCAACCTAGTCCAACACGGGCCGGCACGTTTGCCTCCTGGTGTGCAGGACGTGACACTCAGCTCCTCCGTACCTCAGCCTGGCATGCATAATCCTTAGA
Source organism: Megascapheus bottae (assembly GCF_031878675.1). Lineage (NCBI taxonomy): Eukaryota > Metazoa > Chordata > Mammalia > Rodentia > Geomyidae > Megascapheus > Megascapheus bottae. The sequence goes on along the minus strand of NC_143531.1, from coordinate 29,980,404 downwards.
ACCATTCCAGTAGAACGGGGACTCGGTCCTCTCCCTTGTCCCATCCAGTTCTCCTTCTGTCTGACTGCACCCTCGCTCAGTCTGATTCCTGACTCTCACTCGGCCTTCTGAACTTCCCGCAACCTGCTGTAAATCTGCCCAAAGACTTCGTGGCTTGTACATAGAACTGACCTTGTCCACCCTTGGTCCGTAATCCTCAGCAGAGATCAGGACCTACATTTGCATTTATTTCATGATATAGTTCCCATGTGTTGTGCCCTTTGTAGACATGCATACCACGCTGAGAACTGTTAAAATATTTTACTTCAGAAACTATTACTGGGCAAATGTAACTATGGTGTTTGTTATGATTCAAGGAGCCTATGAAATAACACGATTATCCCTTTTAATTAAAAGGCAATGGTGTGTGTATTTAATTATTTTGGTTAATCAGAACAAAACATTCTTTAAAAATGTGAATGTGTTTATCAGTTCAGTGCCTGCATTACTCCAAACTTTCATTATTTAATGAAACCGTTGACTTCCAAACATCGTTGGTGTGCTTATTTTGTTATCTGTGATTGCTTTTTTAGTGCAATCGTATGTTCTTAGTGACTGAGACTTGACCGGTGGATTCATAAGATCAGATAGATTTAGGCACAATTTCTCATGATTGCAATGGTCGACGATTGAGTTATTAAAGTCATTGATTATCTTCCATTGATGGGTCCAAGCTCTCTGTCAAGTGTCTTACGTACGAGATGTCATCTAAGTTTATGGACGAGATGTTACTATCCCTCCAGCGAATTAGCGTAACGGGATGAAGAGGTTCTGTTGGGGGAAGGGATACTGAGTCACGACGGGATCTGCAGACTCTGCCGAGGGACTCGAGACCTGGCTGCGTGAGCGCTGGTCCCGAGCCCACCGTCCCCTCCAGCTGGACGGTGGACCTGCACTGCATACCCACATCCCGCCCTCTAGACATGCTCAGCGTTTGCTTCCAGTGCCTGGTGGAGTTGTCTTCCCCATCTTCGATGTCACTTTTAGAGGGAAGAACAATCCGAATAAAATGCATTGCATTTTATCTAAGTATGGTACACTTTGTGTGACTCGGCATGGTACATTACCTATGCCAAGACTCGGTAACTGCATCTCTCATTAAATGAACAACGCCCGCACACGTGGATTCGTGACGTCGGCGTGACGGTACAGTGTTGGCTGTGGTGTCATTGACACAGGTGAGTCTTCCTAGCTGAGCCCTGGTGACACTGCCTGCCAACCCAGGGATGTGGAAAGCTGGGATTGGAGGACTGAGATCTAAATCAGCCCAGGCAGAAAAGCAGGCAGGGGCCCCTCTCATCCAGGGAAGCTGGCGTGGGGCTCCTGCAGGCGTCGGCTTCCACAGGAAGCAGGATGATTGTCCAGGCAGACATTCAGCCTGTATCCAAAAGAGCTAGTGTACAAAAGGACTGGGAGGACTGGGGGTGGAGCTCTGCTGAGCAGACAAGAGGTCCTGAGTCCAAGGCCTGCCCTGACAGAAAGAAAAGGCAGAGCTGATACCCACACTGTTATTCTTAAACCTAAGGCCTAAGTGCTTGAGTTATTCTTTATATAGCAATCAAGATGTGAAATTCTCAAACTCTAATAAATGCACGATTTTAAAATAGTGAGATAGCCATCTATTATCTTAGAAGTCTACATTCCATCAACCTAAACATGAAATTTTATTATTTTTTCTCAGTATTATTAATGAACTATTTGTTGTCAATAGTCTTTTTACATATGGACAGATAGTCAAATATTAAATTTTTCTCAATCCAATTATACAATTCAGTAAGTCTTCATTCATCTCTGGAAAATGTTTCCAGTTAATTTTTACTCTGCTGTTTTTAGTATTTTGGTGATAAGTAAATTATATGGCCTGACAATGGCTACATTTCTCTGCTCTATCACTGATAGTTACAAAATATTTCCACCATTAGATTTGATAAGATTTAATGAGATTGAGTTAGGTTGAACAATATTTGAGACTATTCCTTAGTATTCTTAATGACATGTATTTTTAATAGTTCCCAAAGAGAACTCTAAAGGAAACCTTGTAGTCTGCTTTATAATTTTTGTCACTTTTAACTAGGAGTAAAACATGATGCAGAGCCTTATGATTAATGGTTGTTTTTTAGGGAAGCACAATTTGTAATATTTCTGATAAGGTAAGAGGACAAGGCAGTTTAATTTCCATATTATAATTATTTGTATTGTTTACTTACCTTGTGTTCCTAAGTGACAAATTATTATAAAGAAGCCAATTCATTATTTTCTAGATTTATATTAGAAAGTGATTGATTTGAAAAGGAATAGCAGTAATATAGTTCAGTCTGTTGGTAATTCTGAGAAAATAAATGCTTGCTTTATGACTTGTTTAACTACCTGTGAAGGAGTCCATCAAGCCTGGCTTTGTGCCACTCCTCTGCGTGTGGGTCAAGGCCCGGGCTCATGGCCTGAGACCTCTGGTCACGCCTTATTTCTTGTCCACATAGATAAAGGAGTGTGTGTGTGTGTGTGTGTGTGTGTGTGTGTGTGTGTGTGTGTGTAACTGCATTGAGATAACAATGCATTCAAAATTTATGAGTCAAAGAGATGCACAGTTATCTTCACTCTACTTATAAGCCAAACTCCACGCTACCCAGCATCCTAACATTTGTGAATTACATGACGTTGTCTGACTTGTAAATCAGTGAGTCCCTCTCAGAGACTGAGCCCAGACGGGGTCTTCCAGGAAGGAGGCAGGGGGAGGAGATTGTGCGTGATGGTGAGAAGGTAACCGCATCTGAGGCCACCCCAACATCACCTCATTCCACGAAGAGCCCAGCAGCCGCTTGGCAGCAGACTTCCCTGGAACTATCAAATCTGAACACAAAACTGAAATATGTGTTTGGCAAGACAATTGTTTGCTTTAAAACTTAGGCTATCACGAGAAGTCAGTGTAGATTCACACGAGATGAAGTTCAGCATACACTGCCCACTGCGCTTACGATTACCAGAGAACTGTTAATCTTCTAAAATGCCTCCATCGAGCACCTGTTCATGCAAAGTGTGTGAGCCGGCAAAGGGACCCACGTGCGCCTTTCCCATCCCTCCACAAAGCTCCAGGATTTATTTCCAATTTTTTTCACAGACAGGTTCCATTGTTGCTCTCTCACTTCTCTATTTCAGTGTGTCAAATAGCAAAACTGAAAATAGAAAAGAAATAGTGTGGATTTGTCACAGAACTGAGTATCCGCCCCCGTTCTGCCTCTCCTAATCTCAAGGAAGAAAAGTTGTCGAATGGACAATAGATTTTCCTCCCCTTAAAGGCCCAGTGTTTTTGCCTAGTTGGGCGTCAACTAGTCCTGAATGTAATTGAATCCTTTTGAAAGACAGCAGCGTATTTTCTTGCAGAGGTCTCACCATTGTTCATTTTTCACAGATTCACTTGAATATTGCTGGAACTGAAATCCACTCCAGGCCCTGCAGACAAAGTTTCCAGTCTGTAACTGTCAATCATTCAATCATTCAGGACACATTCCCTAAGAGCCCCCTGGCCCGTGGAAGCCACCAGAAGCACTGGTGCTGCGTGTCAGGAGATCTCCTTCTCTGGGACTTTCCAAATGTTCAAAGACCACACAGAGTTGAAAGCGGACATTCTCCACGTCGAGTTTGCAGAACCAGTGTTACATCAGCAACTGTAAAACAACACTCCCCTTCCCCATTTTCCACTCGTAAGACAGTGCTCGCCTCTTTCTCCTGGTGGCCTCGGGCTTGTGACAGACACTTCTTAACCCGCTAAAGCGTTCCTCTTCTGGTCAAGAATCACCGATCCGTATCATCTGCAGAAGATGTCCCGTCCAGTGCTACAAAATAATAGATGGTGAACTGTTCCTCCCCAAGAAAAAGAGAATGCTAGGAGCTGACTCTCCTTACATTCTGTCTCATTACTCATTCACACAGAAGGAAGCCATTGCTTGGGTTTGTTTGTCAGGTGCTTGGACCCCGAGTTTGAGACCAGATCCCCAGCAGGCTGCAGGGCTGCCGTCCCAGCTTAGACCCCTCTGTGGTAATTCCACCTGGCTGCAGTCATGGTCGCAGATGGCCTGGAGACGGAGGACAGCAGCCCACCCCAAGGCGTCCAGGAAGCCGCTCGTGAGAACAATCAACTCTTAAAGTATCTTGTCGTCTGAATTGCCTATGTCCAGTGAGCTAACACGAATCCTCCTTTCTAAAGAGAACAGTCTCTCCACCACCATCCCCAGCCTCCGCAGTGGAATCGCCAGGGCTCTCTCTCTGTCTCATTCTCAGTCTCTGTCTATGTCTCTCTGTCTCTCTTTCTCTCTGTGTGTTACTTTTCCCCTCCCTAACCCATCTGCCCTTGGTCCTGCAGTGAGCTGGGGTCTTGCCAGCGCCCCTCCTCACAAGAGGGTGGAGACCCAGGGTAACCCGATGGCCCAGCACACACAGGAATTTCCATCTCTGAAAACACAGAGCCAAGGAAACATGCCGGCCCAGTCCCCAGGGCCAACCTGCCAGCTTTGCCCACACACTTGCGAGCAGGCATGATGGAGACTGTCTCGCTTTCCGGAGAGGAGATTTGCTTGTGTTCAGAACTCCACCAGGCGGCCTCGGGAATGGACTGGCTTCCTGAGTGAGTCTGGCTGCTCCTGGGACTGGGTCAAGGCTTTCTCGTTTTCTTCCTCCAGGTAGAACCCCAAACACGACATGGATATCTGAGCACCCAGAACTCTTGTTGTGGGTGGAGAGAAGGCTTTTGAGCAGGAAAGGATGCAGTCAACAAAGGAGACCATTGCGTTTTCTTGCTGGAAGGCTTGTCCTTGGGGCCTTGTTAACTGACTTTTAGGGACACAGCTTCTTACCCGATATAATATGAACAGACAATGGTCAATAACTCATTGCTAACCGAGAATGAGGAATGACCGACTCAACCACACTGCCCTGCTTTGCCATCTCTGATCTTAATTGGAAAGCAACATTGGCAAAATCAAATTTGGACAGAGCACTCAGAGCAACAAAAATAAAAGCCTGCACTTATACTTCTAAGGACGCCTTAAAAGGGAATTTAATTGCTTGTTTTATCTAATTAAAAAACCTCTAAATATCCCCAAGATTATTAATTTTCCCTCATTTATCACACTCTAATATAACCAAAATGTTATAAATTCACAGCTTAAGCATGCCCTAGTATAGTTCTATTTAGGATAAGTAATATTTTCTCATTAAAATGATCCTCATAATTTTTCCCTAAAAACACTATGAATTCAATTTTTTCAATGTAAATCTTGTTTTCTGGCTTAATTTAAAATTAATATGCTCATAATCCACCCTTTATATAGAAAGACCAGGGAAGTTGCCCTCTGCAGCAGTGTGAGTCCGTGCAGAAGGAGGAAGGCACGCCTGCAGGGCACACCCTCGGACCCTGGGACAGGACTGGCTTTGGCTCTGTGGTCTCAGAGCCCATTCCACGAAGGCTGGGTGGCTGCTCACTCCACTTGCCACGGGCAAGGAAGACTCATGCTGGTGGCAGAGGAGAGCGGGGAGCTTCTCTACTGGTGCTGGATGCACTTGCAGCTGAGACCTGCCAGACACCTCCCGGGTGGGACAGGCTTCTCCCGATGGAAAGAAATCTTCAGGCGGACTCCCAGCCGGAGAAAACAGCCAGGAGTAACAAGACAACAAAGACAGCAAGCAGGGGGCTGCTTCACCGAGGGGGGCTCCCCTCTCTCCCCCCTCCCCTCTCCTCTCCTCCCCTCCCCTCTCTTTTCCCCTCCCCTCCGCTCTCCTCTGCAGGGACCTCAGGACACCTCTCTGCCCAGTGGGCCCACAGCACCAGCAGATCCTGGCAGGTGGGGAAGTGGCTGGTCCTGAGCCAGTCCCACGCCGGGACAAGAGGAGCTGGAGGCTCAAGCCAAGGCCTAAGAGGGGCGATGCCTTAGCACAGGCCCCTAGCTCCAGGGCTTTTCATTCTTTGCATCAAGCAGCTATAAACCAGGCAGGGCCCTTTCCCAGGGCGGTGAGGAGCTGGGACAGTCCTGCTGCGGTCTTGCCCTGTGTCTGTGCAGCAAGTCACCATCATCCACTGCCCGCCTGCAGGAGGGCCTGCCAGACCTCGGAGGCCGCGAAGAAAGACACCACGCCCCGTCAACTTCGCAACACAAGAAATTAGACTCTGCAGCTCCAATATTTTCTAAAAGCACAGTATAACAGTTGGTAATTTTGTAAGACTAATTTATAAAATCTTTTTTAAGCTTCATTTTGCCCTGCAAAGCGCCATTTTTTCTTTGTAGACTGGAGAGCAATGAGCCACACATTTACATAAAATCGGTGAACTAAGTAGTAAAATTCAAGCACTCATATGTATTGTATTTAGATTTTTCATAAATTAGTAGTCCGTCACTATAAAAATTGTACAAAAAGAAACTGGGCCTCAGCTAAAATTAGGCTGCATTGGCTTTCGACCGAGATATCTGTGGTTTGCATTTTATAACGCTGGAACCATGAACACGTCCAACATTAGACACCCACGGAGACACTGAGAAGGGAAGGAAGCAGTAGTTTGCAATGTTGCGCGCTGGCTTGCGCTCTCTGACTATGCGACCATGAGCCAGGTAGTCGTCCAGCCCGAGTCGCAGGCATGGAGGTCCAGCGGAGCGCAGGCAAGAAAGCCTGGTAGACAGCCAGGCAACCCGCTCACCCCGGCCCACCCCAGCCCTGGTGCCAGCTTCCCCAGCCCAGTGTGGCCGGCCACACTTCCTCAGGGAAGCCGTAACTCACACACAGTGGTTACACCCAGGGCCGTTTTTAATTTGAGTTACGAACTGAGAAAATTCCCAGATAAATATTCAGCTATGAGTTTTGTAACAGGAGATGCAGAAAGAATCGAGGAAATGACAACATGATCAGATGAGGAGAAAACTCCAGGTTCCCAAAGGCCTCCCAGGGGCACGGGGCCTTCCTTGGCCAGTGTGCCCGTCCCTGTGGCTGTCTCTAGATTCTTTCCAGCCACATTAAGGTCTTGAGATGGTATTTTTCTTTTTCAAAGCTAAAACACAATGGAAAACTGCCACTTCAAAGGTACCTGAATGTTTTATGAATGAAATGAAGTATTAAGACGTCGGACTTCCGAGACTACATTTCCCTCTTTCCTAGCCTATGTAAGTTCACAACATTAAATTGTTCCAATATTCCATTATTAAACAAGTTAAGCTCTTATTTTATCAGTCATATGGATTAGTTTTATCTTTTCCTAACTTTCAAGACTCAGTAAGATTAATGAAGCTATATAAAAAGGAAGCGTTCATGGACGATAACCTTGCCAAAAATATACCTCATCTGGGCTTCTGGGTCACCAAACAATTTGTGCAAATCATTTCTATTGTGAGTGTTTTAATTAACAGGCAATTGTTAGATGGTGCCTGGTCCATCTTTCTTATAAAAGTCACAAGGATGTCGGAAGGCTCCTTAAAGGAAAGAAAATATGAAATAAACAGATGCCAAGAGCTGTTCACTGCTAACACTCAAGAGGAAAGCACAAGAACTTCTTAAATTGTGTATCCCAGATTTTATCTGGTAAAAAGTGCCTGATAAGCATTAAATCAAAGATTGGTCACTGTCTTTGTACTCTCTCTCAGTCCAGTAGTGTGTGGGGATACATACGTGCTACTTCAAACGCAACTGAGAAGACAGGGCACACATGAGATGAAAAGCCAGCCTGCGTAATGTGCTGTTTACAGTATTTAGTTAAGGAGTGCCCTGCTGAGTTCCGGTTCTTCCCTGGTTACCCCCTCACTTGTGACAGAATAGTGAAGCTGTCCAGATGATGAGATCAAGTGCGGAAAACCCAGGCTGGGGAGAGGAGAGAAGACAACCCTGCAGATACTCAGAGCGCAGTTCTCCAGAGCACTGTGTCGGCTTTAGAAATCCCATCTGTCAAGGAAATCATCACGGAGAAGGGCGTTCAGGTCACAAGACCCAGGAAGTGATGGTCCGGTACCCGAGACTCAGGGGGTGAGGCTTTCACCCTGAGCCTTACTTCACTGCCTCTGGAGGTCACCGACATTGAGCCATCAAGTCAGAGAGACCGCAGTGGCAGTGACATAGGAATCCCAGGGGGCCGGCATGGTCCCCAGGTGGGCAGAGAATTTTCCACAGAAACTGAAAAGCGAAGTCAGGAAAAGCCACAGATTCAACTCCCTTAAAAATGATGGAAAGCATGTGTGTCAAAGAAATGATTAAGAAAACCATGGCATCGTGTCAGGGAAGAGAGATGTCTCCAAACACCTGCCAAAGACGCCTCGTACAAGAGGAACACAAGAAACCCATCCAGAGACTGAGGTGAAAACCTGAGAAATTCTCTCCTGAAGTGGAATATTTCATGAGCAGGAGCTTATAAATACATACAAATATGTTAGACATCATTACTTATCAGGGGAGTGTAAATTAAATCACAGTCCAATAAAAATTTCAAAGTAAAGCCACACACTCACTTTGAAAACATCTAAATGATTTACAGCGACAACTGAGAGTCTCCTAAACATTACCTGCAGAAATAAAACACTCAAACCACATTGCCATAAATCATTAAGGAAATAAAAATTAAAATCGTAAATGCTAACTAGTGGTAAATGATTTACTTTTACAGTGTTAAATAAATGTGCAGTGAGCATGGGAATCAGTCATTCATCCTATGAGCTGTCGGCAGAGGAAAACTGCTGCACAATTCCACTCGGGAACTGTACATCTAGCTGCACTTGCAACTGAGTGCTTCACTCAGAAGAGGCCATAACTAGAAAGAGCCCAGGACCCACTGGCAGGTCAATGAATAATCAAACTGGATGTATGGACAATGAGAAAATAGCCTATGGATGTATCTGATAATAAAGATAAAATGCTGGTGATTCTGAGGGAAAGAAATGTAATTGTTGCACAACATAGCAATTAATCTACAAAAAAATTCGAAGTAATAGCTGTGAGGGATTGGTTAGATCAAGGCGGCAGAAATAAGCTCACAGGGAAGAAAATTTAGGATTCAAGCACTCTTTCAATGGATAATCTCTTCATCTTCACTCTAGTTATGGTTTTGCAGGTGTATGAATGAAGGCGCTGGGCAGGGTATGAGCCCCCAAACCAGTCACTGCCAGAAACATAAAGAAGAGCATAGCAGAAAAAGAAGAGCATAGCAGACCTGCCAACAAAGCAAGAGACTGTCTCAAAAGGACTGGAGATGTGGTTCACATTGTGACTTGCTTGACTAGCAGGCAAGCACTCGGGGGTTCCATTTTAAGAAGCTCCAAAAGAAAAGAAAAGAAGGATGTACATGATGTCTATTTTCTATTGCAGAATGTATATATATTTCTACCTATACGTACATATATTTTACAATATATATGATATATACAGATGTATATGTGTATGTATAAACATATATGTGCATAGGAATGTATATGTGTATATGTATATATATATATATATATATACACATAGATGTAGTCACAAAGAAAATTAAATAGGAACTTTACTTCCCATCCCATAGCACTGAAGAAGTCCTGGATGGCTTTCGCAGGGGACGATGACGGGATGAGGGAGGTTGGCTCCAACTCCCCTGCAGAGCCGCTGTGGGCGCTGTCCAGGCCAGACGGCTGCCTGGCTGTGCAGGATCTCCACATCACGGTTCCTGGAGCTCCCGGGCTGCCAACCACAGCTGCCTTCTGTACACCACACAATACTCCAACTTTGCAACGGGTGCAAAGTTTATCTTTCATGTGAAAGGGTATTTTGAGAATGAAAAAGTCAAACTTTTCTTGTTGTGGAGACCTCTGACTGTACCAAAATCTTCCCAACCACCCTTCCTTACGCTCCTGCACTCTTTCGGCTCATTTGTTTTGTTTTGTTTTCAGAGAAAACAACCCCAAAACTAGAATGAATCTTCCTCACAGGAAGAGAAGGTATATGATGTTCGAAAAAGAGAACACTAGAGAATTCTCAATACACACACACCCACACGCAAATGTCATCTCTGTTACTCAGAAAACAAACTGCATTAGCCTGCTAAATCAAAGAAAGTTGTCTCATGGTGGAAATTAGGATGTGACGGCCCAACGGCTGGTGGCTGGATCGAAACAGTAGATCAAAGGAAAATTACCCACAGATAAACACATTTGATAAAACACATGAAATTCACGTAGTAGAACTAGTGGAGATACTTCACCACCCTGAAACATTCAAAAAGAGAAACCACAACAACAACAAACCCAACACCTATGTGAGGAAGCGCCTCGATAATTAGCCAGCGCTAATGAAACCGTGAGCATGTGCTTCAAAGCAGCAAGTGTATTGAACAAGTGTGCCACTCAGTTGATTTAATACAAATAAAAACAAGAGACTTGTCAGACAAGCGGCTAAGACACTACCCACAAACTGAAAAGCAGTGACGGTTTGTTTAAGGGTTCTCGGGTTGAGCCCAAGGCCTACTGCACTAGGTAAACTCTACCATCGCATCCTACCCCAAACCAAAGGTGGATTCCTGATGGATGAAGGAATAAATATTTAACATTAGGAAAATCGTAGACAAAATGGTTTCCAAGCAGTAAATACTTTAAAATATCTATATGTCACAAATGTCATTTAACAAACGTAGTAAAAAGCCAGTTGGCTTGCAGGCTTATATAACTGGATGATAGCAAAAAGTTACATGGATTCAAACAAGGTCAAGGTACACGCAAGAAAAAACACATTAAAACATCCACTCTCTTTTACAGATCTACCAGTGCCACTACATTTTGGAATGGATGATCATTTCCTAACTTGGTGAAAAAATGTTTTATTTAATTATGCTCTGTATAGGATATATAATTCACAATACATAGGTCGTGTTCCTTTCCTAGCACTGCTTAAAGATACAAGAAGCCAGTGCTTAAATATTCATTGATGTTGCCTGTAGAACAAACAGGGAAACAAATTCTAATTATTACCGAAACTTTATTGGGTGTTGTGGTTAGTACTTACAAACTGAACATTTTTCTATAGGTACAGCAGCATGACGTTCAGTAAGGAAATTACCTTATTTCATATATTTGACATCTTAAGAATGTTTAACAAATTTGGGCAGGAAGGAAATAGGCACTAAGTTAATGAGTTCCCATTTAAGATAACTGAAAAGTTTGTGTACTTAGGTTGCAAATGGAATTCGATAACTCTATTCCAGTTTTAAACCGGGTCTTTCTACAGTGTAGAAACTACTCTGGGTGCCAAGTGTAAAAACTAGAACGCTATCGTTGCGCCCTGTGATTGCATGATGATGCACTGGAGAAATGAAAATGATGCACATATTCGCTCTCCTTTTCCCTCCTTCCCGGCCATCAGCACTCACCACCACCACCAAACACCCCCTGCAATGGCCTCTGACTCAAGGACCTTGCACAGCGGCTGCGTCCATTCTACTCATGGTATTTAATGGAACGCCATCATCAAACCCAGCTAATTCATAAAGCAGCGCATCTCCTGCATTAGAAGTACGCTGCACAGTCTCTTTCCTTCGGAGCAGAACCTTCTAGAAGGAAGGTGTGGAGCACGAGCCAGGCGCCTCCTGCCGTGCGGGCAGCACCCACGCGCGCTCCTCCCCACGCACCCGCGCTGGAGACACCAGCAAGGTGGCAGGACGGACACAGGGGACGGACCAGACAGACAGCTGCCTTCCTCCCAACGCCCAGCTCCCGGCAGGGCCGCGCTGCGACCCATCCTGCGACTTCACCCGCAGACCCCGCGTCTTTACGCACGGACCCCGCGTCTACACCCACGGACCCCGCGCCCTTATGTGCGGACCCCGCGTCTTCACCCACGGACCCCGCGCCCTTATGTGCGGACCCCGCGTCTTCACCCACGGACCCCGCGCCCTTATGTACGGACCCCGCGTCTTCACCCACGGACCCCGCGTCCTTACGCACGGACCCCGCGTCTTTCCCCGCGTCTTTACGCAGGGACCAGGACCACACACCGCAGGCCCACGGGAAGGCGAGCGTCTCCTCCGCTCCTCGTCCTCCCCACCCTCGCCTGCGGACACCGCAGTCAGCCCGCCCTGGCGGCCTGGGTGGATTCTACCGCATCTCCTCCAGAACCCCGCGTTTCCTCCCCGCGTGGCCTCCACGCGGCCTGTGCGAGCGCTTCCCCGAGGGTCCTGTCCACGTCGGTTTCCCCGGAAAGGGCCACGGTCATCCTCTCCTCGACCCGGAGAGAAACAGCCTGAGCTCCTCTGCCTCTCCTCACACACGGTGTCCACGCAAGGCACGTGCGTGCAGAGTCAGCCAGGGTCAGAAGGGACAGGCCACCTGGGAAGGGACGGTGGTCAGAGCCAATAGCAAGAGAGAATGGGGGCCATTTCTAGATGGCAAAGAGCAGGGAACTACGCACCGGATTCTGGGAGCTGTCAGCCACCCTGAGCCCCAAAGAGAAGACGCGCCAAGGGCGAGAGACCTGTGACACCTCGGGGAATAGGAGGAGTAAAGAGGTGTGAGCCAGGGCCTGCTTGTGAGGAGGGCGGAGGTGTGAGCTGGGGCCTGTGTGTGAGGAGTGAGGAGGTGTGAGCCAGGGCCTGTGTGTGAGGAGTGAGGAGGTGTGAGCCGGGGCCTGCGTGTGAGGAGTGAGGAGGTGTGAGCCGGGGCCTGCGTGTGAGGAGTGAGGAGGTGTGAGCCGGGGCCTGCGGGCAGCTACAGTGCGCCAACCACGGCAAGAAACCAGCAAACACAAAAGGGAATTTGGTTTTTCTGGAGCACACCATAAAAAATGCAGAATGGAAACCGGATGGGAATCCGAGGCCAAAAGCCTGAGGCCCCTCACGGCTGAGCATGCTGAAAATGTTCAAGTCGTTTTGAGTCAAGAAAGAGGAGGGCCGGGAGTTTGGCCTCGTGGTAGAGGGCTTGCCTAGCTTGCACGAACACCCGGGTTCAATTCCACATACATAGGAAAGCTGGCAGTGGTGCTGTGGCTCAAGTGGTAGAGCTCTAGCCCTGAGGAAAAAACCTAAGGACGGTGCCCAGGCTCTGAGCTCAAGTACCAGGACTGGCAAAAAAAAAGAAAAAGAAAAGAAAGAAAAAAGTAAACAGATTGCATTTTTCAAGACCACTTGAGCCCAGTACTACAAATTGAAACATTCACACCAACTGGAGATGGCCAGTGATGAGGCAATGGGAAAGGGGGGGTGGTAAGAGATGAGGTTGGCACTGGACAGAGGCAGATGGAGCTGGAGAGATTTCAGGCTAGACCTAGCACAAGGATAAATTAGATTTGCAGGCCACATGGATGTGAGCTGACAGAGACAACATGAAAGCCACAGAATCCCAGGGTCTCTGAGCCTTCGGAATCCAAACCCCACAGGTCTGAACTGGGCCATGTCTGATTCTGTTTTTCGTAAGGAACTTCTAATTCTGCTTCTGATGTGTCCTTAGGTAGCATTGTGTCACTGATATTTAACAATCCCTTCCAGGGTGTTTGTTATTTAAAAAAAAAACAACTATGACATGAAAGTTCAAAAGAGTTAATGACATTCACAGTGAATCGTGTTGACAACAGTAAATCACCTCACATATCAACGTTCCTCCACTGTTCCAAAGACCACAACGCAATATACCACTTCAGTCTTCAACAGGCAGAGATGCAAAGGTGGTTTACTCACTTCTCAAAGCAAAGAGAAATCTGGTAGCACTAGGATTCAAACCAACACATCCGAAAAAAAACCCATCACTATTTCAGGTTATGCTTGCCAGTAGACATGAGCTTTGTATTTCTCTCAGGGGGTTTTCTCTCCCTGTTTTGTTTTTCCTTTAGAGTCAATTTCAGGAAAGAAATATTTCAGTTTGACATTGCCAAGTACTCTCTCCACACAGATATGACAAATGTGGAGTTGTGGGGCTGCATAAGTGGAAGCTTGAGCTCACTGACCTCCCCTCCACCAACCCAGACTTCCAGCTCCCCAAGTCTGATGCTCAGAAATGCACTCACTTTACTATGGTGCAGTTCTAATAATTACAGGGAGTTTCACAAAATTCTAAAATAACAGTAATTTGAATTTGAAACACTTAATATAATTCTATGTGACATGGCTTTTGGGGACAGACAGGGGCTCAAACTGGAAAGCCATTAGTCTCATTTCCCCTAGAAATTTTGTCAAAAAGATGTATTGTGAAGTCAATGCCCATTAAAGAAAAAGGTAGCCATGTGATTGGGAAAACAACAATGGAACCACAGTGAGATAGATTCGTCTAGTAGAACCACCCCCCAGTTGAGACCCAGTTACAGGTGTGGGTTAGGTGACAGAAGGGAGAGGGGGAGGGTAACTTCTTTGCAGGACTCAAGATAACAAAAAATATAATTTTAAAAGGGAATGGAATGTGGTCCAACCTCTCTGAAACGTACTCTCACAGTTTCTTAAGAAATTAAAGTCTGGTCACCTAGCCAATCCCAGGAGTCCCCAAGAACAAATGAGGAAAATAAGACTATCCGGATTTTTCTATGCAATGTACCATGGTGCAAATTTGTATTGGTGGCAGGTTTACCTGTGGCCTCCAGATCAATAAATGGCCAAATTATATGTCCACAGATATGTTTAAAAACAAATAGTGCAATAGTTTATCACTTGGTACTAACTGAAAAAAAATCTTGATTTTTGGATAAAAGCATCTTCTCTCAAGATAATTACATTAAACTAAATAGTTCTGGTCAATAAGATGACAGATCAACATTAAATTTCCATTTTTCATAACATTTTACAACGTGAAGACCAATTTTATAAAAAAAAAAAAAAGCAGCCAAGGAGTTGTCTTTGCAGAGGCAAAGTGCTAGGAGGTGGTGTGCAGAGAACGAGGTAGGCAGAACCCAGGGCTGAGAGTGGGAGCTGAACCATGAGAACGCAAACTTCACCCAACTGGTACATCCTAGACACCTATGTCTCCGAGTGTGTAAATTATAACTCGGTCGAGTAACAAAACAGCTGGACAGCAGATTGTCTTGGGGCTCTAAGTCTTCATTTCCCTGCCCCGTGTATAGCATCAGTCCTCAGAAGAGCAGCCCGTGGCCTCTGGTGTTGGTTTCCGCCCTTGTTTCCGCCTCAGTCCAGGAATTTAGTTTGCCTCTGAATTCCAGACACATGGACCCATCTTAGGATGTCATCACTGGAGTATACACCTTAATCAGATGGGCTTATCCCCTGTGCTCCCCACAAAGATTACAATAGAGAGTTGAACATCTTCACAAACACCTCTGAGGCACCTGTGACTGCACGTTAGAGCGTGAGAGTGGGTGAGCTTGCTGTAAGCTGCGATCTCCACCTCAGCTGTGATGGGAGTCTCCCTGGAAGTTCTGCTCTGACGTCTCTAATTTTGGATATGTAGTGACTGTATTAAATTACCTGGAAATGGTTTTCTCCCGAACAGGCCCTTTAAAATGACTTCCTCATAGATCTCACCATAAGCTCTGGTTTTGCATGCAGGCTCCTCGTCCAGCTTGCTGGACATACAGGAGCTCAAAAGTACAAGACGTGTCAAAATGGCTCTAGGTGTTATTTTTGATGAATACAGAATTCCCGGCAGAAAGTCTGTTGAGCTGCAGGAAGCATTTGCAGTATTATTGCATATACTGGTTATCTTAAAGAGAAGTTTGAGACAAACAGTTCTTTTACAACTTTCAGGAAAGAGTTAAAGAGGCAAAAATTGATTGTATTTTGAAGGGACAGACTTTCAAAGGCAGAACTCATCTGAAGAGTTTGTATAAGCAAGCTTATTTTTGGAAATGTCTAACCCAGATTAAATCAGCTTTGTTTACTAGCAATTTAAGCTCTAATTGCTAGAATATTTGTTCTCCAAGTATATTTTCGGTACTACTAAGATCAAAATAACAAATTAAAGTCATAAAGAAGTATGTAGATTAAAGGCTTATTGTCATTAATTTCATGATTACTAAATAACCAGTCCTGCAGTCTCAGATACTTTTCATGGTACTTTGATGAATATAATTAGTCAAATGTGTGAAATGAAATGTGGTCAGTCTTTTCATCTTCATTAAAACAAAAACATAGGATTATTTCTTCTTTGGTTGTGAAGTGACAGTTTTATAAATATTTATTGCCAAAGAACTCCAGAAAATAAAAAAATAGAAATGGTTTCTTATACACATTAGATTAGGAAAACAGCAGTAAAATTAAAAACAAGATGATTTTAAAAGATTGTTTTAAAGTATCTTTTACCAACAACAAAGCAGAATCCTTTGTAGAAAGTTAGCTCATAATCTTCTAAGTATAGAAACATCCAACAGGTTAATTGATGCACATATGGAAAAAGAAATGCTAGTTTTAAAACTTTAAAATATAAAGATTGCCTCTCTCTTTTTGGAAATCAAGATGACATGTCATTTAATAAATGCTTGGCAGAGTTGGGTAACAGGTCTGCACTATGACAACACAGATCTGGCTAGAAGCACAGTCTACTTTCTCCCATGTGAAAATCTGCAAGACTCGCTCTTCTTTCACAGCTTCATAAGTTTCATTCTCAGAACCCAGAGCCCAGGGAGGACGTCCACCGCAGTGCAGCCAGGCCAGGGAGGACGTCCACCGCAGTGCAGCCAGGCCAGGGAGGTCGTCCACCGCAGTGCAGCCAGGCCAGGGAGGACGTCCACCGCAGTGCAGCCAGGCCAGGGACAACATCCACCGGAGTCCAGCCAGGCCAGGGAGGACATCCACAGGAGGCCAGCGAGGTGGAGTGGACGCCCCTGGCCAGCCCCGTGGGTCAGCAGCCCAGCCTGCCCCCCCACCACAGCTGAGCACAGCGGAGCCCCTCTGGCCGTGACCCCCCAGCATCCCTGGGGCTGAGCAGGGGCACCGCCCTCTGCAGCCACGGCGGGGCTGGCCAGCTGGGCAGGACTGACCACTGTTGTTCGACCTTTGACGATGTGCAATGCACTCCGGTCTCCAAATCCATGGCCAGAGGGGTGGTGGGCCCGGCCTGGACAGGGCCTGGAGCTGGGAAGGGGCGGTGGGCCAGAGTCTGGACAGGGCCTGGACCTGGGAAAGGACGGTGGGCCCAGCCTGGACAGGGCCTGGACCTGGGAAGGGGCCAGGCGGCCCTCTTAGGCCCTCTGGCAGGAAAAGCTGCAGGACCTTCTCCCCGCTGAGGAGGCACTGCCCACCGAGCCCTGGAGAAGCACGGAAACAGAACCCCAGAGCGAGCCCAGTCCTGGAGACGCGTGGCACCCCGGCACCGCAGCACAGCCAGTTCCTGGACCGAGAGTGCTTTTTAAATTGGGTAAGAGAATCCCTGTTTTGGATGGAAGGCGCCACCCTGGCACCACTTGTCACCAGCTCACGGAAGCATCTGCCCCCGGCCCCTGGAAGTCTCAGGGCCCCACCAGCCGGCCAACCACACTCAGGGCTAAGGATGGAGTTGATGCTACTTTTTGTCTAATAAAAATTATTGATTTGGCTATTTAACATAAAACTGAAGTTGTCTCATCCAAGAACAGTGTCATAAATCACCCAGGACGTAGACATGTCTCAGTAATATTTCATTACATGCCCCATTTTGTTCTTCATTTCTCAAATTAAATTTTAGTTTCTGACAAGAACACTCATTTACATTGCACCGCCATAAATCCCCTTCCCCTTTTTAATTATATTTTTGCAGGTTTCCCAATGGTATTCTCTAATTAGCTCTAAATTTTGACTTCACATTTAAAATGGCTTTTCTTTGTCCTTGAGGGGAAATTAGCATTGGGTTGATATAATAACCAGGATGTGTTTTGCGCTACCCAAACAACAGGTATTCTTATCTTGATGTTTGACCAATTGCATATTGTAAACCACCAATTTCACCAGTAAAGAGTCAAACTCTTTCATTTTCTCTGCACCCTCTCTTTGCAGCTCAGCAAGGCATGTGTTCTCTCTCAAGCTCCCTTACTCCATGGCTTCGTGGGGTGAAAGACACTCGCCCTGGCCCACGGTAATGCAGCCTCTGCATTCGAGGTCTGCTGAACTGCCCCTAACATCCAACGGGAGCCCTTAATCAACCATTCCTTCACGGAGGAGGGAGTAGTCAAGCTAAGTAGCGTGGTCGCCACACACCATTCGTGAAAGGAAATAAAAAGCATTGTATTTCAAAGGAAGGCTGACTAAAGAAACCCGACATTTTAAAAATCACACAGCAGTCCCAAGGACAGCATCTTGTTCAATGTGGATTACGAGTAGCTGCTCCAGGGGGTCGCAATCGCTCAAAAGTAGGTGCATATGGCCGTGTGGGAGGGGGCTAAACAGATTGAACTCGAGGATATGGAAACAGGAGACTTATCTTTGTGATTGTTGATCTTAATATACAATGTGAAGTTATTTCTTTTCTCTTTTTTCCCCTTATGGTTAATCTCATGTATCTGATTTTATTACCTGGTATATTGTATATACTTTTCTTTTTTTATTTGAAATAGGCAAGAGAGGGGAGAAATGAGATGATTGGGAGGGGTGGGGGGAAGGACTCGGGGACAAAAACATGAGAAGGGGCATCATTGTATGAGAAGTACTGCCTGGCAAATGTAAGTGTAACCCCTCTATATATTTTTCCAACAATAAAACAAAAAAAGAAAAAATGCCATCATAAAAAAGTAGCTGCTCCAGGTTTTCTCATGCACACTCTTAGCGTTAGACTCTCAGACTCATGAAGTCCAGCAAGGGTCTTGCTTTCAAGTTTTCATCAACTCTGATTACACGAATCCATAGGGGGAAAGTGACAGAATCACAGACTCACTCCAATGGTTTTCAATGAATACACAGATAATTATGAAAACGGGAGAAACACAGTAAGAAAACCTATTTCAACAATGAAGACAAAAGTCAAAGTTAACTGGACCATGCCAGGTAATAATACATCATCATCCAGTTGGTGGTGAAAGTGCTTGCATGTACTTAGGCTCCAAGTTCTACATTTGTTTCATGTTTTTGTACCCAAAGAACTCTTCACGATACATCCACATGGGTATAGAACGTGCTTTGACCTACGTGGGTATTTCCCCATTCTAGGTTTACAGAGGAATCAGTTTTGTCCTGTGATCTGATTAAGAAATTCACCCTAGGTGTGCTAACGTGTTGGTGAAGAAGAGAGATGGTCAGAGAGACTTCCTTTAACACACTCTCTCAAATCCCTGGCATCTGGTGGATGGTAAGTGTGAGGATGCTGGGCTGGTGAGAGCAGCTTTAGACGGGAAATAGACTTTACTAGGTTAATGGTGAGATTATTTAGCCCAGAGAAAAGTCCTTCTATCATCAACACCCGGGCAGGTATGTACAAGGCTCTGCATTTTAGACCTAGACAGACGTTCAGAGAGTAGACTTCATGGATAGCTTGCCACAAGCTAACTTCCATAAATGACAGTGCACCAAGATGTTCATCGTGAGACGTGACAAATGGCCAGAACTTTCTAAAGGGCTAAAAGGATCACATATTATTTGAATATTTTGTAGCTGAGATTAAGATATTTGATTTTAAGGGAAAACAAAGATTTTTTCAGAACATTATTGCAGTTGAAACATAATAGTAATCTAATTCAAGTACTTGGTTTTTAACATGACTAGTTCTCACAAATGCAATAGGATGGTGAAATAATCAGTAAGCAATAGAAATCAATGTTAAAATGGAGAACTGGAAAACACTACCACAAGCAGTATTTATTATCTTAACAATCTATGATTGTTAAGAAACTATAATTACTGCTTCTATTTATTCACATTTGGCTGACACACATAAAGCAACGTGAGGTTCAGCAGGCTGCATTTTTCTTTTTACAGTATTTCACAGCTTCGGAAGGAGTTTCATGGTTGTTTTTTAATATTTTCGGGGCCAGGATTTCTGCTTTCCTCTTACATTGGAGGAAGATGCTGCTGTGTACGTGAGTGGAAAGCATGAGTGACGGGTATCATTCGCCATTTGAATTATTGTAATTAAGCATGTTAAGTGTTTCATGGATCCCATCCAATGTCTGTCCTCTGTGTTCACAGCTCTCACTACGACAGGAAGAGCGAAGAAACTGTCTGTCAGCGAGCCAGGAAGGAAGGTAACGTCACAGAGATGAGTGACTGAAAGAGCTGTAGTCACTGGCGCTGTCGATGACATGGACCCTTCAAAATCAGCCACACTGCCAGAAAACACAGCAAACCAGAGCTTATGACTCACTGATATGATCGAAGTAATGGCTGAGTGCGCCAGTAAGCAATCAATGGCACCAGCTGAACCCCATCATCTTAATTCACATTGATGCACTTACTTCAAGAAACTCCATTTCCTGTCCCTGAAGACAGCATGTGTATGAACAAAAATGTGTTCATTTTCTACCTTTCTTCAAAGGGATGTAAAGCAAGGATCTGCACATGAATCTCTGCATTTAAGGACAGGGTTACTAAGTGTTAGAAATTTTAAAAAAAAATTCCCTTTTCAGTGTTCAAACACATATTTAAATGGAATTCTGTAAGTGATGGATGTCCTCCACAAAATGAGTTAAAGGTGAGGGACCACGCCAAGCTCATCGCAAGACACTTAACAAATGAGAACCCGGGGCTGGGAGAGCCGACATGGAATAGAAGACATTTCTGAAGGAACACATTGTAGAGTTTTTCAAGGTAGGGTGTCATAGAAATGTCAGGGCTGTTATAGGCATTATTTGTTACATAAACCTATAATAATTTCTTTGCCTCTCAATGGAGAGTAATGTCACTTAGAAACATGCATTAGATCAGAATTTATGAGCTAATTTTTTTAACCCAGAATTTAAATTAAAACAAGCCTTGACTCTGATTACCTACTGATTCAAATTAGTCTGTCACTGTTATCATAATAAAATACACATTTCTTCAAGTCCCTGGGCCTACATGCTGTTTCAATAAAAAGTCTAACTAGAATTTTTATTTAAATAAATGGATGGATAAAGGAAGAAAGACACAGTACGATTTACTTTTTTGAAAATGAGTAGTTGATCCTAAGAAAATCTACTCCTGAATCCTGTCCAAAATGGATGCACTCCACATCACGAAAAAAGGCTGGTGGGCATTTCTTCCTCTTTCTGCGTGAAAGTCGAGTTCACCACCTGGCGTGACCCATGCTGAAAGCCATTGTCAGGTTCCCTGCACAGACCAGTGACTTGTCTTCCGTATCATCAACACACACAATTCTGCTTGATAGTGAGCGGTCTTCTGTATTTACAGGACATTTTCCTGCATATAGCATGCGCTGCGTATGGCAGGCATGATAAAGTAAAAGGAACCACAAGGAAGAGAGCAGTGGACATGAAACCCCGTTAGCCACCCCTCACCACCCGCTGCTGATGGGGCATCATTCCTGCCCTCCCTGTAGGGCTGAGGACGTGGATGGAGATAAAGCAACCAGACCATAGAAACGTGCCAGAGACAGAACTGTCAACCCTGATCCTGGGCCAGCAAGAACCGGAATGCGCTCCCTGACAAACCTGGGGTCTTTGCAAACAGGTTCAACTTCCTCAAAAGCCTACTCCATGGAGTAGTGTGTGGGGAGGTAAGTTGATGCAATAAAACGACAAAGGAAACCTAAAACCTTTAGATTTATGGTTTTTGAAAATATGAACACATAAAAGAAAAACGCAAGTTCCACATATGTAAAAGTCAATGGGGATTTTAATGATCTCCGATTTGATGTTCTGAATATAATATTTATATACCGAAACAGTCTTCCAAGCCTGTGACATAATTTGGAGTCATTTGTCTTTTGAATAATAGTAAATAGAGTTCACAGTTGCTTTAGAATGTCAGAAAACAGCCAGATGACAATATTAATAGTGGAAAAATCCATGAACACACAGGCTTGGCTTTCATGTTGAATATTACAGCCTTCTAAATTACTTGTCAAAGTTGTCCTGCACTTATAATTATACAAATCTTGGGACCAAAAAAATTATTAGCGAATAAAGTGGAAAATTTCACAAGTTTCTACAATCATCTCAGGATCTGCAGTACATTTGTATCAAGCCCACAGAAAAGAGATTGCATCCCACGCTCCACGGTTTGCTTTATCAGTTGAAAAGGACTGTCATTGATCACGATACCAGGATAATCACGAAATGTCTATAGTTAGGATTAATACCATGTTTTCCACGCTGAAACTTTCATTCTTGATATAGGATTACATAACAATTAAGGAATACTTCCTCAAAGCTCTGCATGAATCGGCACAAAGGGATCTGCCTCTTGATGGCCACAAAACAGCGATGTGCGCCCATAGACGGAAATCAGAAGCAGACAATGTTTGCTGAGTGGCTGCTTACGACTGTTAAGTGCTGCACCGCTCTTTCCAAGCATCACCTTATTTAACACTCATCAGATATGGCAGGACCAAATGAATTTGGGTAGATATGGAAAATTGCCCTATGGTTCCACGTGAGAAAAGAAATTCTAGGGTACAGACAGGGGCTTTGTTTTTACTGTTGGTAACTTACTGGTGTTCAGCGAATGTCCTCAGTGTATTAAGAGCTTCTTCTGTGTATTATAATCCCTGGAGAAGGTTACTCACGTTTTGTCTCTGCCTTTTACTTCTCTAATTCCTCAACTCAAAGAATAAGAACATTTACATTCTCTTAAAAATATGTAAGACAGGGACGGGGGGAAGGGAAATGGGGACCATGAGAGGTGAAGGGGTATCAATGTGTGGGAATTAAGGCACCATTTATCTGGCAAATATCATATAACCCTTCTATTAATTACAATAAAAAATAAATTTAAAAAATATGTAAGATGTAAACAGTATACTGGTAGTTGGAGGAAGTCAGCCATGGGTCTACTGGCAGTTGGAGGAAGTCAGCCATGGGTCTACTGGCAGTTGGAGGAAGTCAGCCATGGGTCTACTGGCAGTTGGAGGAAGTCAGTCATGGGTCTACTGGCAGTTGGAGGAAGTTAGCCATGGGTTTACTGGTGGTTGAAGGAAGTCAGCCATGGGTTTACTGGTGGGGGAAACAGTTATAGCACTCCTGCTCCCTGCTATCCATCATCTTGGGTAAGGAAATCTGTGTAGATCATTAGTCCTGGAGTCTGTGGAGTCTGTGGTCAGCCGAGAGCTGAGTGTGTGTGCTGGGGCCTGGTATACAACAGCAAGAGAATCAGTAGGCCTGCTACAAGCAACAAGGGGGCCATTCTATCATGCATATCATTATTTATTTCCTCTCCCTGGATTTCACTTGTGTGTGTGTGTGTGTGTGTGTGTGTGTGCGCACACAATGTTTTCCCCCACAAGAAAGGACAAGTCTGATACTTCATGGACTCGGGATGGATTTACAACTGAAAAGAAATGAGAAATAGCTTGCCAGAGTTCTGAACGTAACTTTGAAGAACATCCTAAGGGTCTTCTCAAAGGAGGAAGTGTGTTTGCATTTTCCTCAGAGTAGTTTTCCCCAGAGACACTTAGCCCCAAAGCACAGACCCACATGAAGAGTGAGGGTGGGTGAGGGTTCACACCTAGAGAAATGTCCATTCCATCTCCCATGGCTGCAATGGCAAACGTCTTCTTCCTTCTCAGCACGTGCACGTTCTGTCTTCTTGGGAATACCCCTCTTTCTGGAGAAGGTGGCGTGCCATGTTCCTGATCACGAGTGATATCAGGAGTCACACATCTTCTTTTGAGAACTACCTATTCATGTCTAATTTGCTAAACATAGATTTCCACTTTGGGCATTAACCTGAGTTCCTTATAGTTTCTGGAACATAAGCATTAACATGAATACATGAACATGAATATATTAACAATAATATAGTCATAAGGATAATTTATAGTTTATTTCTCTCATACTAAAGGGTTGCTTCACTCTCCTGACTGTTTTCTTTGATGATCAAAAGCTCTCCTTCCTTTGATGCAATCTTTTTTGTTTATAGTTCTCTGTGACTTCAACTTGTTCAAAATTCTTTTCCTTCTTATGCTCTGTACTGTTTACCCTATCAATTATAAATAATCACTATTTATTCACATGAATCAAATATAAATAAGTACTGTACATAGGATTAAGTACTAAATAATCAATGCTTATACATATGGTTTTATAGAGAAAAAGCTAGAAAGACTACAGAAAAAAAACTATTCAACATAACACATAACTTGAACAAAATTGAATGGTATAAAATCAACACACATAAATTTGTGCTATTACTTCATGCTAACATAACTTATCTGAAACAGAATTCAAGAAACAAATCTCATCAACAATAACTACAAACAAATCTTGGAATAAAGTTAACTGAAGATGGAAAAAAATCAACACTAAAGAGGACCAAAAAGTAAAAGAAAGCGAGAGGGGAAGGAGGGAAGGAAGGAAAAAAGAAGAGAAGGAGGGAGGAAGGGAGGAAGAAAGAAAAGAAGGAAGAAGAGAGAAAAGAGAAAATAAATCTACCTTATGTTCATGAATTGAAAGAATCAGAATTATATAGATACCAATTATCTATACAGTTCTGCCAAAAGCCATCTACAGATTTAGTGCATTTTCACCAAAGGACTAATGATATTCTGTACAGAAGTAAATATTAAAATTCCTGTGGAACTACATATGACTAAACAGTTAAAGAAATCTTAAGCACAAAGATTACAGGAAGATGCACCTTACCACCTGAAGTCAAAAATACCCTACAGAACCTTGATATTCACATCAAGACATTGGCATAAACAGAGACCAGTGGAAGATGCTATCAACTCTAGAAAACCCACACACCCACGGCTGTGGGATAAGGAGCAGCATTTTGACAACGGTGCTGGGAATTCTGGTGTGTGCTTACAAGCCAATGGGCATAAATGTATGACGCTCACAGAACACAGAATAATTCAGTCCAAATTGGAATGACTTAATGTAAGATCTGAAATTATTATCTCTTCTACTAGAGGAAGTCACTGGTGAGAGTTCTGCTGAAAGGGTAACATTAAGGCAGTCTGTAAATACTCTGGTAAGAATAAGAAGAAAGTATAAAGCCAGTACCATTGGCTCAGTCCTTCCCAGATACCCAGAGGCTGAGATCCTGAGAACGGCGATTTGAAGTCACTGGGATCCGAAAAGCCGGGGGTAGGCCATCCTAGAGAGAAGCTTCAAGATGTACGACAAGGCTTGTGAGCATGGAGTCCTGTGTTCAAACCCCAGTCCAGGAACAGGAGCAGCAAGAGGAGAGGATGAGGGAGGAGAAGAAAAAGGAAGAGGAAGAAGAGAAGGAGGAGGAATGAAGACAATGACAAGAGGAAAGAGGAGGAGAAGCCAGAAAAGAAGAGGATAAAGAGGGGAAAGAGAAGAAAAGGAAAAGGAAAAGATGGAGAAGGAGGAGAGGTAGGGGGAGGGGAGGAGGAGGAGAGCAGGATGGGAAACATGCTGTACATTTCTTATGGGTGCAATTGTCATTTTAACAGTGCTCCAACTTTTAAAAGCTGTCTCAGGGAGTAGTGTTGGATGTGTCTGAGAGCATACAAACGAGCACATTATGTATGCAGTTCTCTTTCTAAAATACATTTCTACTTTCATAATGATTTTCATCTTCTTTGTGTTTTCCTATAACTGCCAAGTGATTTTCTTCGAGTTATAATATGTTCTTTAAAGCCACTATCCAAAAAAAAAAAAACAGGTTAGAAATAGCAACAAGAGCTTAAAATCGCTCACCTGATTGAATTCTTGAAGGATGCTTCTCGGACAATATAGAGCTTTCTGCAGTTGACGTGAGTGGAGCTGACCCAGGGACGGGATCCTGAAGCAGACATCACAGACAAGCATGAGGATGCGACACCGCCCCAAGCCCCGGGCCAGGAGGCCTGCGCTCACTGCGGCAGACACGTGGCGGGAGGTTTGTTCTCTTTCAGCTGTAAAACGTTGCTTTACTTATATCACTTCATAAGCCCCCAGAAACGTGGGGAACTTTTAGAAATGTTATGATATTCAGCTCTGAGAGTTTACGACAGTTCTTTCTTTCCTGATGCATACGCCAATTTTAAACCATGATTGGCAGCATGTCAGAGAACTGCCTACAAAAACTAAATTCTGCACCCTCTATCTGGTGAATAATGTAACCCTCCCATTAATTACAATAAAAATATATGGAAAAATTAAAGTCTGCAGTAGTTGGTGGGCAAAAGGAAATCCACCTTTCCTCTGCCTCCCAGACTGTCAAGGTCTACCATCTGACCGGACTCTTCTGCACAAACATGTTTTCACTGCCCAGGAAACTGAGTGAGCAAGTGACTGATCCAGATTTTCAGAAATAAAATCATATCAGAGCTATTTTGCTTTACACACTTTTTGTGGCCACTAGCATAACCCAATGGCAATTTGGAGAATCATGTTCTCATTCTGATGACAGAAAACTAAATTGGCTAAAAGGGAAACAATGACTTCAAAATAGTATACCTTCACCTAAGGTGATTCCAGGGTATTTGAAAATTACAGTTACATCTAATCTCAACGCACAGATGTGAGAAAAATCTTAGCCATAGAGAAGACTCCAAAGCCTCCACATTGCAGCGTGGTAGTCAGGAACAGAAGATACCTCACCATCTCATTTGCTGGAATTGTCCCTTCTTAGCCCTCAGCAAACAGTGGTGAATGGAACTACAATTATTTGCTTCAGAAAATCAGAATTTGTTTGTGTCTTCATGCCTTTGCTGCAGAAAGTTGAATAGCCCTTTGCAAGTGGTGCAGAGTAGAGGCTAGGAGAGAAGCAACAGGAGAGGCAGAGAGAGAGAGAGAGAGAGAGAGAGAGAGAGAGAAGAGAGAGAGAGAGAGAGAGAGAGAGAGAGAGAGAGAGAGAGAGAGAGAGAGAGAGAGAGAGAAACAGATTATCTGCAACTGGTTTGAGCTAGAATTTAGAACCAAATGACTTTTTCTGAGACCAATGATCTCTAGTAAGCATAAAATGATAAGTAATTATAAATAAAACAATCAAATTTTTAAATAAATTTGGCAAACCTCAGGTAAAGTATATATTAACAAAACTTACTGAAGGAATTTAAAGATATGTACAGACATATAAATATATATTGAACTATATACTATATTTAGTATAGCATAATTATATTTGATATATATAATGTGTATATATTATATAGGTAATACATATATGTTATATATAACATACATATAATATGCTATGTAATATAATAAATCATGTAATATATTCTATGTTTATATAGTATACATTATATGTAATACATTATGTAATATAAATGTTCATGACAATTCAATTATAACACAATCCAGTTAATAAGTCAATAAAATTATTACACCATAATACAATACCTTCTCATAATGAAACTTACAGGCTTAGTCTTACACTGACAAGAAAACCACCAAGAACATGTCTGTACCACCTTGGATCAGATGGTATTGCATTTAACAAGCTTGCAAACTGTGGACTTGCTTTACATGCAAAGAAAAATACATTATGAGATGTTGGGTATAAATCAAGAAAGTAAAATTGTTTAAAATTAGTAAATTAATCTACATATTTTAAAATCTAAATATTAAGGGAAAAAGAAACACATATTCCTCCCAATAGAGAAAAGTTACCAGTAAATACTCAAAATTAATTCATTATAAAAAAGGTAAAAAGTCTAAAAGACAGAAACTTCTTACTAGTAATATATCTTTACCAGCTGCAAAACATTTAATTTGAAAGATTTCCTCTGAGATTGAGCACAAAGAGAAGAATGTCTACTCTGGCTTCAAATGAGAAATGAATTAGCATCCATCATCAATAGAGAAAATAAAAGGAAGAATAAAATGGTATAACTTTTAAGAAAGAGGTTAGTTCTAAATTTTAAAAAAATCAAATAGTTTACATTTAAAATACTTTTGAGTCTATAAGAATTTATAAATGTTGTAAGATATAGAACACACAAATTTAATTGAATTTGTGTGCACTAGCCATACATTGATAAAAATCATATGAAAATGATTTTAATGATGCTATATTCCTATTAACAGACTCAAAACTGATGGGTGAGGCTTTGAGAAATTATGCTGAGAAATATCAAAGAAGAACTAAACAAGTCTGGTCTATGATATTTTCTTGGGCTGGAAAATCAATATTGTAGCTTCTCCTCCTCATGTGTTGGCTGCATTATTGCAATCAGACTCATTTTAATAGTGAGGAGGCACCTGGCATTTACTTTAAATATTTATGTAGGAATGAAAGGGCCAAGATCTTTAAAAAGTATTAATACAGCAAAATATTGAGATGTGTTACAAAACCACAGTGATCAATAAGGCTGAATCCCAGCATGAAGTGTGAGGCTTGTAGAAGGAGAACGGAAAGCCTAACACAGACCCTGGGTCCACAACACCAGACTTAGGAAAACCAGGCAGTGCAAGGAAGAAATGCCTTAAAGGAATGGGGTGAAGCACCGGATAGTTATAACTGTACAGAAAATGACATCAGAATGTAACAACCATGGAATATAAAAAAATGCCCACAAATTATAAATTCATAGGATAAAAAACAAAACAAATAAAAGTACCGTAAAGCCTTACAAAGAACGCTATAAAGAATAACATAGTGGAAAAGAACATTTATAGTCTCCGAAAATAATTTTAAACTGAACACGAAGCACATTAAAGTGAATGAGAACCTTTTCTGTTTTTTTAATTTAAGGTGCTCGACATAATTAAAACAGAAGGATGTCACAGAATAAAAAAAGATCCTTACAACATGCAAAACTGATGAAGGATTTTACAAGTAAACTGGCAAACAAAATCAGCAAGACATCTACAGGCATCACAATATAAGACAAAAAAGCAATAAAAGGAAAAGCGGGGGGACAAAGACTTGAATAGACACTTCATAGAAGACAAAAGGCCAAAAAATATCCCTGTACTCAAGCTGGTTGGAAGGAAGGATGGGAGGGAGGGAGGGAGGGAGATGGAGGGGAATGGAGGGAAATAGTATGTCCTTGACCTGTTCTGTGGACAGGGAGATGGATAGACAGAGAACACGTGCATATCCACAGTTTGAAGGTCACTGAGGTGGCCTGCCCAAGTCTCGCCTCCCTCTCCCTTCCGTGGAGACCCACCAGAAAGCTTGCATGCACTCTTGCCAGGGAGGGGCTCATTGTCAGCGCAAGCTCACCTTTACACCGCGAGCTCCTCTACTACAATCTGAGGAAGTCATCTCACATGGCAGCGGGGTTTTTATTTTTTGGCTTATTTGCTTTCTCCGGTCCTGGGGCTTGAACTCGGGGCCTTGGTGCTGTCTGAGCCTCTATGGGCTGAAGGCTAGAGCTCCACACTTGGGCGTTTGCTGAGTAGTTTCTTGGAGATCAGAGTTTCACGACCTCTCCTGCCCGGGCTGACCCTGAGCGCGATCCTTCTATTTCACCCTCCTGAGTAGCTCAGATGCCAGATGTGACCCCAGGGCCAGTCTAGGCGGCTGTTTTATATGGCTGGCAAGTTTCATGGAGCATGAACAAGAATGCAATCCAGCTTCTTCACTGGATGCGAGGCTCATGAGCTTCTGCTTTGCGAGATGAAGTAGAAAATAACTGTCAGATGTAAAAACACCAAAGGGGTGATTTAATATTTCATAAACAAAGATGCCTTCACCCTTACCTGCACCATTGCAGTCTTGATATAACAAAGCCATATAATGAGATGGTTAGGATTTAGAACCAAATAACATTTCTTGGCAGACTGAAGGCTTTTTCCACCTGTATCTTAAAGCCACACACAGTGGCCAGGGTTTATAAAAAGCATATTAAAGCCAAAGGTACGGTTCTATGCCTCAAATCAAGTAAGAAGAATGAGATAAAATCCCCCAAAGCCTTATGTTCTGAATAAAAGTGTCTGCATTTGGTGAAAAATCCCCTGTCTGTGAACTTCTGCTAATGATTACAGCAGCAGGGGACCCAGCCAAAGAGATTCAAAAATGGAAGAGCTTAGTTTGACAAGAATCCCCAGCCCCAATGGCACCATGCAAATGACCTTCCACCCAGCCCTGTGGACAGAGAGGGCACCTGCACCTCTCCTGCCCGCTCCACCGCAGGGCAGGGCAGCCTGCCTCGCAGACGACTGGCAGACAGCAGCCGTGGGCCCAGGCTCCTTCCGAAGTGATGTGATTATCAAGACCAGGCAAAGGAGATTAATTTGTCCAAGTGCATGCACTGCACATGTAAGAGCTACTGAAATGGTCAAAAGGAGGAAGAATGTGAAGAAACAAAGCACAGTAGCATGTGCGGGAGAGGGCTCCCTGCGAGGACCCGCCCTGGCTTTACAAAGTGAGTTCCACGTGAACACCCCAGCGTTCACCAAGCGCCAAGGGAAAGACCCCATATGCGTCTGAGACTTAACTACTCAGGGCATTGTCCTACATACAACAAATGGGAACCGGGAAAGTGTCAAGTTTTGGCATGCATGAGTGTCACACCTGATCAGGACGTGTGGATCGTGGTTTAGAGATGGGTGAAGCTCTGCAGCTCTGCGTAAAGCGGGGCTCAGCGCACTCCAGGGGCAGACGGGAAGCAGCACCCCACAGCCTCAGCTCCCCCGGAAACCTCAGGCATCCCAGGAGAACCTCCAGCTCGGCCCCACCACAGTGCTGGGGACCTGAGGACATCTCACATACACCAACACCGGGAGTACAAGAATACCAGCACCGCCCGGATCATCATACACTCCGACTTGCATTTGAAAATGATGGGAAAACCAACAGATTTTTAAAAAGAAAGAAACTCAAAGCACCATTGCTGAGTCTCTCTTTTTAGACCTTCCTAGCTGAATCAATCATACCAATTCATGGCCTCGTCAACGTGACAAGCAGTCCTTTCTACCTTCGTGGGTTTATTTTCTCTCTTCCACCACAGCTTTTTCTTGCACACTTCCTGGGTCCTGTTCCTCGGGGCACAGAGGAGAACCCTGGGCCAGCCCAGGGCAGAGCCGGACCCGCCTGCTGGCTCCCACATACTGAGGCGACGGGTGATGCCCACACAAGCATTGCTCAAAATAACATAAAAGCACGGGCAATAGGCTAACACTACTGACTGGCAATCTTACAGAAAATTCTGTTACTATAGAGAACCGTTAAACAAACGGGACCTCTTGCTGATAGGTCTTCATTGACGACAGCATTCGATCAGATCAAGGCACCCTTGTTTTTAATTTAACTTTATCTGGGCAAAGGAAGAAAATATCAGCTTCGAAACCCACACCTAGTAAGCAACCGTTTCCTCACAAGAACATTTTGCTATCTCACCAAAGCTATGTCTTTAATAGATAGCACCTAAATTAGAATCATAAAATTGCAGTTACATTCTAGTTTTGACAAAGTCAAAGCTTCATTATTTAAGGTTTGGTTAAACAAAATGTTCCCCAAATTCCACTGGAGTGACAAGGAAGAGAATGCAGAAGAGAGGGAGAGGAGGCAGTAGCTGGAAAGAGGGCTGGGATTTAGGGTGGGATGGAAGTAGATGCAGGCAAGGCACCTCTCAGGTTACAGCAGAGAGCGACCAAGAGCCTCCAGGGAAGCAGAAGCCAGCCAGCCCTGCTCATCAACTGTGCTGATAGGAAGCAGAAGCCGGCCAGCCCTGCTCAGGCCACTGGGTTACTGCAAGAGTTCCACGTGGCCCACGGCCAACCACCAGCAAAACCGTAGGCTGCACCGGAGACCTCCAGTTTTGAAGACTTGATTAAAATTTCAACTTAACACACTGAGAAACACTCAGTTAAAAATGTCTTAAGAGGATCCATGTCGGACCCATGGATCTGTCCTTGTCGCCTCCACTCCCTGAGAAATAACTCCTGAACGTTTTCAACTAGCCTTAAAACTTTCAAATCTCTCATTATTTCCTTATAAGCTTCAGGGATCTCCATAATTGTTTTCTTGGCTACAGTTTTAGATTAAGTAGGTCTATTTTAAACAAACAGAAACAGCGATATGAAAGGTGACTTCATCGCTTAGTAATAGAGATAGCGCACACACCTACTTACTGGCAAAGTCTTCTGCCCACACACTTCTAAATTCTGTCACAATCATGGGGAGAAAATGTAAGTGAAGGCTAGGCTATAAAATGCTTCCTCAGCCTCATTTTACATGGTCATATGTACATAGCTATTGTGAGCCTTGACTTGGACTATGCTAACCATATACTCATTATTATAAATGTGGGAAATCATGGAGCCTATTACTTCATTTAATATGATTTTTTCCAAGTCTTTCCATTTCCTTATGAATGGGGTGATGCCATTCTTTTTGATGGAAGCTAATCAAAATGAACTCCAAGATATGGAAACAAGAATTGTGTGTTTCTGTGTGTGTATATATGTTGTTATTGTTGTTGTTTGCATTATTTCATTTTTTCCTTTACTTGATTCTCTTTTGTCTCTGTTTTCGATTCCAGTATCCTTTTTCTTATATAGGTTTATGTAACATATAATTGTAATATCTTTGTGTATTGTGTTTACAATATAAACAAACAAATAAAATGATTCTTTAAAAAAAAACTTTCAACTCTCTCTAAAGCTCTCTCTACTATGCCTCTAAGTGCATAGATGCACGGCATTGATGTTCCTATTGATTTACCTGCCATAGTTAACATAAAGCTGTTTGATATGAAAATATGTTCAGTATAAAACTCAATTTTCAGGAATTCTGAATTAATATTATGTAAATTAATTGCGTGCTACATGCCAGATAGTAGAACCCAAACATGGAGTGAATCCCAATTTCAAATCAACTCGTCTGAAATGTATCCAAAAGGTCTCCTTAAAATTCCTTCAGTTGACAGCTTGGAGAGTGACTCTTGTGATTTTTAAGTGACAGAAGTCCATTTCCTGTGGCTGAGTTGGCATGAAAAGCAGGTAAACAAAGACATTCCAGTGGCATTGCCTGTGCACTATCAGGGGATTGGCATCCCGGCCTGGGCCAGGGCAGTGGTGGGGTGGGACAGGGGCCTCCCACCTTGGCCTTCCACGAAGCATCTGAGAGGGTACAGCTTCAACAGGAAAGCGAGTGGGGACACAGGGAATCAAGGGAGCTAAAGGGGTTCCTCTACTGTGACCCTGGAATAAAAGGTTATTCGGCTTTGCACACCCAAAGCAGTCTCTGAGACATTTAATTAATGACTAAAATTCTTGTTTCCTGTAAGTGGACCTTTAGACTCCAGCCTGGTGGAGGTGGTTTCGTGGGGTGTCCGAGGTAACGTTCTTGAATGGCCGCTGTGGTTTTCATCAGTGTTGGTGATTCCAGAACAGGACTGGCAAATCACACTGGATTCCAAACATTTCTCCTTGGCTTCCTTCTGCTCTGTTTCTCCCCCAAACATTTACTCTAACTTAAGAGTATTCACAGGAGAAAGATCAGGTTCTTTTTCAAGATTTACTGAACGCATATTGCCTTTCATTCGCTAGGGTCTAAACTGGAACCAGTGCCTTTTGAGTTGGAATAGGTGAAGATTGTTTGTAAATAGTACAATTGACTGCGCAGTGAGGAATCAGAATCCACACAGTGACCCAGCTGCCCAGGCCTGTGGCTGTGTGGACCAAGACAGAACAGTGTCCACTTCAAACTGTCAACAGATTAAACCCTCAAAGACCACAGAGATACACTGTCATATCTGAGTGCATCCTTATTGCAAAGATAGGCAGTGTTTGGTGACTTCCATATTTGTTCATTTAGTTTTGCTCCTTTATAATAAAATGGGGTTGATGTTGACCCTGGATGTGCCGAGTTCCACAGGCTTCCACGAAACGTGACTTCAAGAGGGGCAGAATCCGTTCTGAGGCGAGCAGAACTGAATCCAGAATGAAGGGAGACATGCAAATGAGAACAGGAAATTCTCTGGGTCAATTAGACAGGGCAGACTCCCTCACACATTCACGAGTAGGAATTCTTCTGAGGACACAAATAGGCTAATTAAGTAGGTAACCCTGTGTGTCTTAATTACTTCACTTCTCCCGTTAAGATAGTATATTAAATTTAACAATCTTTCTACAGAAACTAAGGTGCCCAGTCTAAATTCATGCAATGAAACGAGGTGAGCAGCGCAAGGCTTATCGCTCAAATACATCCTTTCAAGATCTTTTCCTACTAGTAAGTAAGCTAATAAATGCATGAAGATGTGAAGGGAGCGAAGGCTGGGGTGTGGGCATGGTGGTGACAGAATGACATTTCAGCAGGGGAAATTTTAGAGAGTATTGCAGCCAGGCGTGGGCTTGATGAAAGCTCGGCCTGCCCTCCGCAGACATCTCCACTGAGCGAATCCCCGTGTCCTGGTCTTCAGTGGAGAGGAAGGTTTGTTAGGTCATCTAGAAATTAGAGATAGGTCCCCAGGGACGCAGTCCGCAGCCCCAGGCCCCAGCTTCCTCCAGTGACCACTCACTATCCCTGTCCTGGGAAAAGCTCCTCCCCTCTCCTCTGTCCCAGAGGATCTGTACAGCTAGAGGAGTCGGGTGGAGTCCTGAACTTCAGACGGACTGAAATCTCAGCCACTTGACTTTGAGACACTGTGTGTTGGGGGGTGATATTTCCTGTGTTGGCCCACTCTCAACACGCCATGGACTCTGGAGCTATGAGAAGGGTGCCTCACCTGCTACAGAGCATCAGCCAGGGGCTTCTCACAGGCCTTCGCCCAAGAGGTCGGGACAGGAGCCATCTGAACCCATTTGTAGGCTGCGTTTATTTTTGGAATGAACAATCACAGTGTTGGTAGTTCCTGCGGGCCTAGGACTCCTGAGGCCATTCTGGATTTCCAATTGCTAGAGAGCTGAGTCTTATCAAGTGAAACACCCAAGTTCATTTGAAACAAGCATACCCTGAGAGTCGGTCTTCCATGGTCTCAGGAGAAAGAAGGTGAAAAGTGAGTCTGAAGAAATCATTTCAGTCTGGAACTAAGTTTTTTTGTTTTCCTTTTCATATTAGAATCATGAATGCTTATGTATCCACTCGTGTTAATACCCAAATGGCCCACACAAATGGCCAGCCTGCATGGACACATGCACAAGGATACCGGCAATCATACTACATCATTCAAAGGCTAGACAAGATCAATGTGAATGTGTCCAGCGCAGAGAAACGAGAACTGTTTGGGGGATGGACATATTTAACATTAAACAATATAAACACTGTGCTATGTAAGTGTGTAGCATGGAACCTCACAACGATGCATGACTTTATGCCTTGAAGGTCTGCTAAAACTAAGTTTAAATTAAAACTGCAAAAAAAGGAACATCTACTTCAAAGTTATAAGTTGCCTATGAGCTAATAATTTAATATACAGTGTCTCAGATAATGGTGAGAAATAGACAAAACAATGTTTAAAAAATAAAAACAAGTAAGTATTACTCGTCAAAGACACTAATCTCCACCCCCCCCCATGGCAATAATACTGCATTCTCCACGTCTTCCTCTGTGCACAAGGATTGTGATTCGAGGACATGCTTTCAGCTGGAAAGGTGAAAGGAAAGGCTCAGGAGAGGGTCTGCGAGTGTAGGCCCAGAACACTTCACCTCCCTCTCCTAGGCTACCTCCCCAGGGCCTGGGTTGTCTCCAGTGACCTTCAAGAAACTTTGGTGGGCTGGCAGCCCTCCACTCCAGTTCACTCTCAGGTAACATGGATGTGGCCGTTGTCCCCGCACCTCCTCGAGCTGGGCATATGACCACACCAGCAACCCCACAGTCGCTGGCTGCCCGCTTATCATCACCTATCATGTCCCTGAACCAAGTCCCTTGTGGACAAACTCACATTTTCAGGTTCCCTCAACTGGTCAGTGAATGCTGTGCCCTTTCCAAAATGTCTGTATTCAGCAATGCTATCAGAACGTGCGTGAGAGGAACATACTTCCCGCGAGCACACAATCCGCTGAAGGAGATGCCTGCTTTCCGGGGACTGACGCCAGTGAGATGGACTTGCAGGGGCCAGAATGGAAGTTACTGCTAAGGTGAAGCTGCCTCCCCCCAGTTCTCACCAGCTAGAGAAGTATTCCCCTGGTGGAGCATACCTGAGCCCCCAAGTCCACAGCCAGCACCAGAAGACCCAGTCATGGGTGAAATAAAATGAGTCAGTGAGCAATGAAGATCTCTTCCAGCTACCTGCTGTAAACAGACAGGATTTAGCTGTGTATACTGCCACCTACAAGCCAGTGAAATATCACACCTTCTTCTGAGAGGAAAAGGAAGACTCACAGCTGCTCCTGCACACAGAGAGAACTCAGCAGGCACGGGGCAAAAAGCAGCCGTTCAAGAACACACCACACTGCTGAATAAATGTGTTTAAAAGCAAGAGCCTTTATTTTTACTTTATTGATTTCATTCACAATTACCAAACTGAAAAAGAATTCTATGCCTAATGACATTCTGGCCTTTCCATTAAAAACTGTATAACATACACATACATTCACGCATACACATTTGGAGAATAAACATACATAAGATAATATGTATATCTAGAAAAATCTGTGTATACAAACATATATACGTATAGCTTAGCCCTGTATATTATCCAAATAAATGCAAAAAATAAATTGAGTCGTTATTTCAATCTGCAGCCTAATAACTAAATCACAATTCAGGCTGCTAAGCAGTCTCTTATTTAAATACAAAAATATTATGTAAGCCATAAAAATGCTAGGTAAGCTGAGAACATGAACTTCAACGGAACACAAACTTTTTTACAGTGTCATCCTTCCAAAATGCTCATGAATTTCCCCTCTCAGCACCATATAACTCTGTTGGGCTGAAAATACTGATATGTGTTCAAGCTCCAGAAAACCATGATAAAGATCAACAGACTTGATTTTAAATCAAGTGTTATAAGTCCATATCCACTCATCTTTCGCCTTTCATACATAAATTTTGCCATATATATGAATATAAATTCTAAAATATATTAAAGCAAGAGAAAACTTACATAATTACACAAAATAAAGCATTTTAAGAAAATTCCAATGTGAATTTTTATAAAAAATACTTTTTATCCCTTTAAAAATCAGTATCTTCATTTACAAACTTCAGAAAAATTGCCAAAGCCAGGCTGCAAGTTAGAAATGATAGATATCAGAATCAAAAGTAAATAATACAATTATCTCCATTTCGACCATGTTATGCCTATTTCATTCATAGTCTAAAACTCAATCTAGTTTCTATGAGAAGTAAGCAAAGTTCCATGAGGAGCGAAGAACTTTAGAAGTCAAATCATAAAATGCCGTGCCGTTCAGGAGCGGAGCTCGGATCCCTCTCCAGCTTCTGGCTTCTTTCATCCGTGCGTGTCACAGGGCTCTTCGGAACCACGAGGACACCTGGCCGTGAGTGTTTCGTCACTGCCGTCCACGCGTTCTAGAGCAACCTGCTATCCCTGTAAAGCTATCCACGCCGTGGATTGTGAAACCTTGGTTGTGAAACCACAGCCGTCTGCCTGCTTCTCAGTAGATATGTATTTAGCGATTTCATATGACCTTGGGACACTGGAAAGATCCTGATGTGCTGACAGCCAACACTGAATGAGGCTCTACTCCGCTGAGTCTTCCTGCCTGGCATGTCTCCCGATCACAGCCCCAGGGCTGTAATTGGATCACTAATGCCCTCCTAAAGCCACACTGGGCGTTTTGTGCCTTAGTGTCCAGACTCCTCAGACCATAGCTGCTGGGCTGGTAGCCCCAGTCACAATTTGGGTTATTTCATTCTGTTGATTAATCCAGAGGGCTTTCCCCAAGAAAACAATCTACACTGGCTCTGGATTACTGTCAAGAAATCAACCCACTAAGGGATCAGAGAGAGAAGGAGAGGGGGGAGAAAAAAGAGGGTAGGGGGCGAAGAGAGTGAGAGAGGAAGAGAGGTAGAGAGGTGAGGGGGCAAGAGAAGGAGAGAGAAAGAGAGAGGGGGAGGGAAGGGGGGCCAGCTCCTGGAAGACTCTATTACTCATCAGCTGGACTTGCAGTTCTCTCCCTGGACCCCAGTGTGGAAACCTTCATGTTCCGCCCAGGGTCCCATCACTGAATCCCACATCCTCCAGTGCACCTGGCTTTCCTTCCCAACGTGGTGTCTCCCCGTTCACCTTTCCAACCCAAATCACACCACTGCTTTCAGCAGACCCCCCTCTCCCTCCACACACACTGGTGGGTAACAGAGTCAAAAGGAGTAGGTTGGATTCTGTGGCTGTCTGTTGTGGAGAATTAGGAGGAAGTCCAGTAAAGAGACTCTAGATGACCACCCCTGCCCAAGGCCTCCCAGAGGGCCCACGGGAGAAGACAACCACAGGCGCCCACTGTCATAACCCGGGTCACTGTGGCTGTGGTTGTTTTTCTAACCCAAGCCCTGCCTGGACATCTGATGCCCTACTCCTGTGATCTCAGAGCGAGGGGTCTGTTTGTTTCAGGGTCCTAAGACCCCGCCAAGCCTTTCTATTTACCCGAGTGCAGCTCTTGTACACTGTGGAATACAACAAGGAAGGAGAGGGGGAGAGACTGTCAGAGGAGTCAGTCTGCTGCTAGAAAAATACAGTCTTGCCCTTTGCACAGAGAGGCCACGCGCCATTAAGGAGAAAATAATAAAGGTAACTCCACGCCTGTGTATTTGCGCTGCACAGGGTGGCAGAGAGGCGTCTGCGCAGTCCTGGCCAGGCCGCGCGGGGCCGGGGCCATCTCCACGCGTGGACATGTGGCGGAGCTTGGGCCTGGGCCTCTTCGCAGACGGGAGGAGAGCGCGCTATCCATCCGCACCGTGGCGTTCCTGGAGGAGGACAGCAGGGCCACGCACCCTTCAGGACGCGCAGACCCTGGTGCACGTCCACCCATCCCGTCCCTGTGCACGCAGTGCTCAAGTGCAATTTGTCATGTGGGCTCACAGGGGCGGCTGGGCCGGGCGGGCTTTTCAGTCCCTGCTGAGGGTTTCACAAGGCCCTGCCGGGGCCAGCGCGGAGCAGGAGGCCTGGACCCGAGGGCCAGGCTCCACCACGACCCGCCTCTCCTGGACAGGACCCTGCCGGCCGGGCTGGGGCTCCACGCCTTCCCTGGGCAGAAACGGGGGTGGCTTCCAGCTCTGCGGGGCGCACGGCCGAGGGGGTGCAGGACGGACCTTTCCTCTCCCATCCTGGAAAGGCCTCCGAGCCCGACGCCGGGGGGCCCTGGCGCCCCCACCCCCGGAGGAAGAAAACGGATGGCTACCACGTCCTCCGCATGGGAGGCGCTGGGGGGCGCAGGGGCCCAGCCTGGCCCTGCCGACCTCTACCTGAGGGCTCTCCGCGAAATGGACACCGAGCTCCGCGTGGGTCTGGTCTGCCTGGAAACCGGGCGCCGCCCCCGCGTGGCCCCGCCCGAGCCCGGCCGCCGCCGCAGCCCCGCCCCGGAGCCCGGCGCCGGCTGCGGAGGCCGCGGACTGCGGTGCGCCGGCGCGGCCGCGCGGGGGCGCGCGGACCCCGCGTTTGCGGAGAGCGCCGGCCGGCGCAGCCCCTCCGGGGCCGGGCGGGGGCTCCGGGACCGGGCGGGGGGCCGCGGGGCGGGCGGCGCGGGCCGGGGGGCTCCGCGGCGGGCCCGCGCCCCGCGCCCGCTCCGGCCCCCGTGCACGCGGGCACCCTCGCCCCGGGATCGTCCTCCCGCCCCGCGGACGCGCGCACCCGTGCGCGTGCACGCATACACTGCTCCTGCGCGCGTGCTCGCCGGGTGCGCGCACACATCTGTGCACAGCTGTCCGCGTGCGCGCGCCGGGTCCGAACGCCCCACGGCCCCGCGGCGGCCCCAGCGCCGTGGCTCCCTTCCCGACCCCGCTGAGTCAGCGCGGGAGCGCCGCGTCCCCTCCACCCGAGCCTGGCAGCGCGGGCCCCGTCCTCGCCCTCCCGATCCACAGGTCCCCGCCCTCGCCCCGCCGCGGACGGCTCTTCGCGCGTGGCCGGGAGGGCGCCGGGGCTCCGCAGCCGCTCGTGGCGTGGGTCCGGAAAGACGCGGCCTCCGCGGCCCATCCCGGGTGCCGAGAGCCGCCGTCCGGGGCTGCCCAGCACCCAGTCGCCGGGCCTGGCAAGAGGGCCATTAGCATTCACTCACATGCGCGCTCACGCGCACACACACACACACACACACACACGGGCGCTCTGACTCGCGCACGTACATGCTCACACACGGGCGCGCACGCGCACACCCCCGTGGGGATCCTGCAGAGGCGGGCGTTCCGGGGCGCCCGGGCCGGCTCCGGGGGCGCGCGGGGGCTGAGCCCGGCAGGGAGGGCGGCTGAGCCCCGGGCTGCGCACACGCGCCAGGACACCGGCTCGCGCGTGCACTGCGTCCGCACAGGCCGCGCGATCGCGGGTGGACAAGCATCGGGATGCCCCGGAGCATGCGAGAGGGAACCCGGCTTTGAGCGGGTGGTGGGGATACACAGAGGACACAGGTCCTGACCCCCGCAAGGCCATGCGTGGCCCTCGGGCGCAGGACGGGGCGCCCAGCGGAAACCGTGGGTCCTCCCGAGCGTCCTGGCGGGGCGCGGGCCCGGAGGAGGCGGGGCTGGCACGCCGACCCGGTCCGCGGTGGGTCCACGGTCGTCGCCCAGCGCGGCCCCGGGAGCTAATCCTTCAGGTAGGAGTGTGTGGCTGCGCCGCAGGAGGGACGGGCGGCGACTGTCTGGCGCTGCACCCGCGCGTTCACATCCCCAGCGGGAACCCCTGACCTCCAAGGCTGCGCCCCGTTCCCACGCCCCCCCTCCCCCGGCGACCCTGCCGCCAGTGCCCCATTCGACTGACACGCGCGTCCCGGCGGGCTCCGCCGGGCAACCCCGAGCACGCGGGGCCCCGGGCAACTTTCCCCACCTGGGAGATGCGTCTCCGCCGCCGAGCCGGGGAAATACCTGGGAGGAAACCCCGCTCCTGGGAGAGGGCGCCGCGGCGCGGCCGGGTGTTTTCGCCTCGGCTGACGCAAACGGGGGAACCTCCATTCCCGCCGCGTCACCTGCGGCTGGGGACCGGGAACTTTCCGCGGCAGAGTCCCCAGCCGGCGCCCGGGGCCGGACCGCGATCCTCCCGCTGCCTCCCGCTCCCTCCCCGCGCGGGCGCCGGCTCCGCCCCTGCCCGCCCGGCCCCGCTGACGCGCCAGAGTGGCGGCCGCGCGGGCCACCCGGCGGCGGCGCGGGGGGCGGCGCTCGGCGGCCATTGGTTGGCAGAACGAGGGCGCTGCGCAAAAACAGCGAAGCGGAGCGCTCGGAGCTCAGACTCCGCCGGCCGCGATCCGGCTGCGGGCGGGCACTGGGCGTCGCGGGGCGGGCGCGGGAGCCGGGGCGGCCTCGGGACACAGACGCTGCCCACGCTCGCCGGGAGGTCGGGGACGCCGCGGCCGGGGACGCGGCGGACGCGGAGAGCCGGCCCGACCACCCCGATAGAGAGAGCGGACCCCGAAATGCCCGGGAGGGCGCGGGGCGCGCGCACGCGTGCTCCCGGAGAGCGGAGGAGGATGAAACTTTGATGCGGCAGAGCCGGCCCGGGGTTCCGGCCGGGTTCGCTCCCGGTTTTCCGACCCTCCCGCCGGTGCCAGCCGTTGGCATCTGGAGGCATGGTCGGCGGTGGCAGCCTCGCCTCCGCCGCCGCCGCCGCCGCCGCCGCCGCCTCCCGCTCGTCGCCTGCCTCTTCTTCATTCTCGGCCCCGACCTCCCCCCGGCCGGGGAGCCAGCAGACGCCCCGAGAGCTCGTCCGCGGGGAGCCGGGACCGACCGCGGGGCCCAGGACCATGGAGGCGCCGCTGTTGCCCTGAGCGCGCGGGGCGGGGAGGAGGCTCGGCGAGGCGCCGGGCACGGCGGCCCCGCTCGCGGCGCTGCCATTGGAGACGCAGGCCGGCCCGGGGAGGCGCGAGCACGCGGCGGCGGCGGGGATCGCCTCCTCCGGGGAGCGGCGCGCCGCGGCGGCCGCCCGCAGCCGTAGCGCTCGAGCCGGGGCCGGCGTCTGTCGCGGCCCTCGCCCCGCGGCGGCGGCGGCGGCGGCGGCGGGGGCGCTGCTCGGCCCGGCCTCGGAGATGCTCCTGCGCGTCCTCCTCGCCCTGGCGTGGATGGCGGCCGGGGTCGCGTCCCAGCTCCACTACACCGTGCAGGAGGAGCAGGAGCATGGCGCGTTC
This sequence comes from Megascapheus bottae, assembly GCF_031878675.1. Lineage (NCBI taxonomy): Eukaryota > Metazoa > Chordata > Mammalia > Rodentia > Geomyidae > Megascapheus > Megascapheus bottae. The sequence continues at coordinate 29,938,317 of NC_143531.1, read as the reverse complement.
GTGGGCAACATCGCGGAGGACCTGGGCCTGGACATCACGAAACTTTCGGCCCGCCGCTTCCAGACGGTGCCCAACTCGCGGAGCCCGTACCTGGACGTGAACCTGGAGACGGGCGTGCTGTTCGTGAACGAGAAGATCGACCGCGAGCAGATCTGCCGCCAGAGCCCGGCGTGCGTGCTGCACCTGGAGGTGTTCCTGGAGAACCCGCTGGAGCTGTTCCGCGTGGAGATCGAGGTGCTGGACATCAACGACAACCCGCCGGCCTTCCCGGAGCCCGACCTCACGCTGGAGATCTCGGAGAGCGCCACGCCGGGCACGCGCTTCCCGCTGGAGAGCGCCTTCGACCCGGACGTGGGCACCAACGCGCTGCGCGACTACCAGATCACGCCCAACAGCTACTTCTCGCTGGACGTGCAGACGCAGGGCGATGGCGGCCGCTTCGCCGAGCTGGTGCTGGAGAAGCCGCTGGACCGCGAGCAGCAGGCGGTTCACCGATACGTGCTCACCGCGGTGGACGGGGGCGGGGGCGGCGGGGACGGCGCGGGCGCGGGCGCGGGGGACGGCGGCGGGGATGGCGGGGACGGGGACGGGGACGGCGCGGGCCCGGGTCGCGGCCTCCAGCCGCCGCCGCCGCAGCCGCAGCGCACCGGCACGGCCCTGCTCACCATCCGCGTGCTCGACTCCAACGATAACGTGCCCGCCTTCGACCAGCCCGTGTACACCGTGTCGCTGCCCGAGAACTCGCCGCCCGGCACGCTGGTGCTGCAGCTGAACGCCAGCGACCCCGACGAGGGCGCCAACGGCGAGGTGGTGTATGCCTTCAGCAGCCACGCGTCGGCCCGCGCGCGAGAGCTCTTCGGGCTGTCGCCGCGCACGGGGCGCCTGGAGGTGAGCGGGGAGCTGGACTACGAGGAGAGCCCCGTGCAGCAGGTGTACGTGCAGGCCAAGGACCTGGGCCCCAACGCCGTGCCCGCGCACTGCAAGGTGCTGGTGCGCGTGCTGGACGCCAACGACAACGCGCCCGAGATCAGCTTCAGCACGGTGAAGGAGGCGGTGAGCGAGGGCGCGGCGCCGGGCACCGTGGTGGCCCTGTTCAGCGTAGCCGACCGCGACGCGGACGAGAACGGGCGCGTGCACTGCGAGCTGCTGGGCGACGCGCCCTTCCTGCTCAAGCCGTCCTTCCAGAACTACTACACGCTGGTCACCGCCGCGCCGCTCGACCGCGAGGCCGGCGACGCCTACACGCTCACCGTGGTGGCGCGCGACGGCGGCGCGCCCGCGCTGGCCACCAGCCGCTCCATCCGCGTGCGGGTGGCCGACGTGAACGACAACGCGCCGCGCTTCAGCCAGCCGCTCTACGACGTGCACGTGACGGAGAACAACGTCCCCGGCGCCTACATCTACGCCGTGAGCGCCACGGACCGCGACGAGGGCGCCAACGCGCGCCTGGCCTACGCCATCCTGGAGAGCCAGATCCAGGGCATGAGCGTGGCCACCTACGTGTCGGTCAACGCCGAGAACGGCTACCTGTACGCGCTGCGCTCCTTCGACTACGAGCAGCTCAAGGCCTTCAGCTTCCAGGTGGAGGCGCGCGACGCGGGCAGCCCGCAGGCGCTGGCGGGCAACGCCACGGTGCGCATCCTGGTGGTGGACCAGAACGACAACGCGCCCGCCATCGTGGCGCCGCTGCCCGGCCGCAACGGGACCCCCGCGCGCGAGGCCCTGCCGCGCTCGGCCGAGCCGGGCTACCTGGTGACGCGCGTGGCCGCCGTGGACGCGGACGACGGCGACAACGCGCGCCTCACCTACAGCCTGCTGCGGGGCAACGAGCTCAACCTCTTCCGCCTGGACTGGCGCACCGGGGAGCTGCGCACGGCGCGCCGCGTGCCGGCCAAGCGCGACCCGCAGCGGCCCTTCGAGCTGGTGGTGGAGGTGCGCGACCACGGGCAGCCGCCGCTGTCCTCCACCGCCGCGCTCGAGGTGCGCCTGGTGGACGGCGCGCCCGACGGCCCGGGCGCCGGCCCCGGGGAGCCGCCGCGGCCTGGGCGCGCGGGCGGCGGCGCGGGCGCGGAGAGCGCGCTGGACCTCACGCTCATCCTCATCATCGCGCTGGGCTCCGTGTCCTTCGTCTTCCTGCTGGCCATGATCGTGCTGGCCGTGCGCTGCCGCAAGGACAAGAAGCTCAGCGTGCGCTCCTGCCTGGCCGCCGACGGCTGCGCCTGCTGCGCCGGCTGCGGCGCCGGCTGCTGCTGTTGCTGCTGCTGCGGCCGCCAGGCCAGGGCGCGCAAGAAGAAGCTGAGCAAGGCGGACATCATGCTGGTGCCCAGCGCCGCCGCCGCTGCGCCGGGCCACGCGCCCCCCGCGCCCGCCGACGAGCCCGGGGCCTTCGGCGCCCACCACCACGCCCAGAACTACTGCTACCAGGTCTGCCTGACGCCCGAGTCCGCCAAGACCGACCTCATGTTCCTCAAGCCCTGCAGCCCCTCGCGCGCCGCCGCCGACGCCGAGCGCGGCCCCTGCGGGGCCCTGGTGGCCGGCTACGCCGACCCGCAGCCCGACTTGCTGGCCAACGGCGGCCTGCTGTCCACCGAGGTGAGGCGGGCGCGCCCGGGGGGGGGCTGGGGTCGGGCGAGGGGTGTGTGAGCGTGTGTGAGTGTGTGTGTGTGTGAGTGTGCGCGTGAGGGTGCGCGTGAGAGTGTGTGTGCGCGCGCGCGCGCGGGGCGGGGTGGCTCAGCTCCTTCCGTCCGCCCCTGCGCCCCCTCGGTGTCCCCCAATCCCCCCCCCAGCCCCGGATTCTCCAATCCCGAGTACCCCGTTCCCCACCCTCCTTCGTGCGAAGTCCCCGCCCCCTCCGGAGTGCAGCGGGCCAGGCGGGGTGGGGCGCGGGGAGGGGAAGGAGGGAGGGCGCCGGGAGGGGGAGGGGGGCCGGCGTGGGGAGGGGTCGGGGAAGGGGGGGGCCGGCGCGGGGAGGGGCGCGGGGAGGAGGGGGAGGGAGGGCGCAGGAAGGAGGAGGGGGAGGGGAGGGGCGCGGGGAGGGGGAGGGAGGGCGCAGGGAGGGGGGCGGCGCGGGGAGGGGTCGGGGAGGCCCGGAGCGAGGCCCTGGAGGCCCGCAGCCACTGGCGGGACTGTGGATGAAGCCCCGCTGGCACCCGGCCCCCGCAGGGGTGGACTAGAGCCGAGCGGGGACCATGGTCATCCGAGGTGCCCAGCCAAGGATGGACCAGAAAAGGTTCAAACGGGAGTGGAGTGGCGTGGGGAGGAGAGGGGGGCCGTGGACAGGACTGCGAGCCCCCGCGTGGACAGTCTCCTTCCTGTGAGGCTGGTATTGCCCACTGGTGTCCCCAGTATCTGTACATCTCACTTGTGTCATAGGCACATTTGGAAAATCAACATCAAAGTAATTCCCTAAGACATGCACTCCTCTTTCCTCCTGAGCGTGGGGTCCCCCTCGGCTCACCAAAATGCACTGGCACAGGAGACACAAGGTGTGCCTGTGAGGGGAGAAGGGAGTGCCAGGCTGATGGCTGGTAACCAGAGCTGAGGAGCCTTGGCTGTGAGGGCTTTACACGTCCCTGCAGACGTGCATTGATATTGGCCAACACTGAAAAATCACAATCTCCACCACTGGCTGGCAGACAAGGTGGTGTCCTGTCTCCACACCACGCCCCTCCACCCTGCCAGTCCCTGGGCTGTCGCCCTAGCATGCACCAAATCCCCTGAGCAGAATCTCGTTTCTCACCCCCAGGCACACTGCGAGTGAGACCCAAGCCTTCAAACGCTCTTGACCTGTTTATTCTCTTTCCTAGACGAAACACCAGCGGGCAGAGCTCAGCTACCTAGTAGACAGACCCCGGCGGGTCAACAGGTAAGCACCCCTCCTCACTTCCTGGCTTAGTGTGTGGACAGTCTACTCCCCAGCAGAAGCAGACCGGTGTCTCCATCCTGAAGATAAGGTGCATGCATATTTTAAGTGAGAGAAGGTGAACAGTACTACAAAATACTTTAAAACAAGGACAGACACAAATGCTTAGGCCACCCAGCTCCAGGAAGAGGAAGACTGGCTTAGATCCCTTCACAGCCTCTGAGAGGTTTGGTGACTGTTTTCCTGACAGTTCCACCTCTGTTTTCTGAGTCAGCTGTAGCCAGAGCCTCGTGCCTTCCCCTAGTCCATGCACGCCTGGGGAGGGAGGGGGGCAGGCTCAGGTCGTGAAAGGAACTTTCCGGGGCAGTGAGGCCCACTGGCAGCTCTGCCCGCCTGCAGCGCTTGTCTGCAGCCATGTGGTGGCAGAAGAATTGTCTCCATGTTGTATTCCAACTGTGGTCTTCTCTTTGCAGCTCTGCCTTCCAGGAAGCGGACATCGTGAGCTCCAAGGACAGCGGCCACGGCGACAGTGAGCAAGGAGACAGCGACCACGACGCCACCAACCGGGGCCAGTCCGCCGGTGAGTGCTGGCTTTCTAGTTCTGAACCACCTGGACTTCTAAAGCCTCGCGTTCCCGTGGCTCTCTAGACTGTCAGAGAAGGGCAGAAGGGGGACCGTCCCTCACTCCGCCATCAGGGATACTTGTGTATGGGTGATCTTTGTGGAAATTAAATTGACTCCAGGTCTCCCCACCTTGCACCCTGTCTGGTCTCCTTCCCTTCCCTTCCTTTCCCTTGCCTTCCTTTCCCTTCCCTCCCCTCCCCTCCCCTTCCCTTCTTCCCTTCCTTTCTTCCCTTTGCCTTCCCTTCCCTTGCCTTGCCTTCCCTCCCCTCCCCTCCCAGTTCCCTTCCCTCCATTTCTTCCCTTCTTCCCTTCCCTCCCCCCTTCTTCCCTTCCTTTCCTTTCCCTTCCCTTCCTGCCTTCCCTCCCCTCCCCTCCCCTCCCCTTTCCTTCTTCCCCTCCCTTCCCTCCCCTCCCCTTCTTCCCTTCCCTCCCCTCCCCTCCCCTTCTTCCCTTCCTTTCCCTCCCCTTCCCTCCCTTCCCCTCCCCTCCCCTTCTTCCCTTCCTTCCCTTCCCCTCCCCTCCCCTTCTTCCCTTCCTTCCCTTCCCTTCCCTTCCTTCCCCTCCCCTCCCCTCCCCTCCCCTCCCCTCCCCTTCTTCCCTTCCTTTCCTTTCCTTTCCCTTCCCTTCCCTTCCCTCCCTTCCCCTCCTCTCCCCTCCCCTTTCCTTCTTCCCCTCCCTTCCCTCCCCTCTCCTCCACTTCCCTTCCCTTCCCTGAGGGAGTGCCTTGATTACATTGGGTGTTTTTTTTTTTTTTAATATATATATTCCCTGATTGCCCCGTGCGTTCCTTGGTGCTGTTGTACTCTCGTGTGCTGAACTCTCATGTGTGTGTATGTGTGAGAGGAGCTGCCATGGCTGCACGATTTTGGTTTTATTTTCACTTAGCTTTCTTTCCCCAGGCTGGGTCTTCACTTGTATAAAGTCATCTGAATTGAACTGCTGGTATTATAAAAGGAAACTTAGAGGAAATAAAATATTTTCCTTACAGTGAAAGTCATTCCACACACCTGGGCTCCCCTCGGCTTGGTTGAATGTCATCTGCAGAGGGTTGGATTTTTTGCTCTTGGCCTCCTGGTTTCATGGTGTGTGTGGGGGAAACATGTCTGTGAAGGGTTGGGTTTTTGCTCTTGGCTTCCTGGTTTTGTGCGTGTGTGTGTGTGTGTGTGTGTGTATCTCATGGATGTGTCTGTGTGCGTATCACGTGTGTGTGTGTGTGTGTGTTTGTGTGTGTATGTGTGCCTGTGTGGCACATGTCTGTGAAGGGTTGGGTTTTTGCTCTTGGCCTCCCGGTTTCATAGTGGCGGTGGGGCACATGTCTGTGAAGGGTTGGGTGTGTGTGTGTCTGTGTTTCTCTCTGTGAATCTGTGTGTGTATGGGTATGTGTGTCTGTGTGGCACATGTCTGTGAAGGGTTGGGTTTTTGCTGCCAGCTTCTTGGTTTCGTGTATGTCTTTCTGTATCTGTGTGTGTGTGTGTGTGGCCCATGCTGTGAAGGTTTGGTTGTCTGCTCCTGGTTTCCTGCGCGTGTACGAGATGGGAGGGTCAGTTTCTGACCTCTGAACACCTGTGCTTAGCCTGACTCTGGCTCTACTCCGCTCACCTGAGCGTTGAGTTTATTGCCTTAGGAGATGGGGTCCACTTGCCAGACAGTCCTGGAGGGCGCTGTTCCCTGCCGTGCTGGGGGGCCCTGGCGGTGATCCTGGGGCGTCCTGAGGAAGGGCAGTGCCCACCTGCCATGGTCTGGCCTGTGGAGGCTCCCTTCCTCTGGCTGGGCCCTGGGAAGCCGGCAGGAGGAGGGAGAGAGGTGCTCAAGGCGCCCTTTCTGTGGCTGGGAGTGAGTCATTAATATGCAGGCCTAAGAAGACTTGAGAGCTGCCAGAGCCAGGGAGGCCCCAGTTCCAAGGGCCTTCCAGCTGACTGAACAGAGAGCATCTGTGCCCAGCTCCACAACAAACCAGGCTGGGCCAGCACGCTGCACCCCAGCACAAAGCTCCTTTCATGATTTTTGCTCTGTTTGTGGTATATGATTTATTGTTCTCTTTTAACAACTGTACATTTAGCATGGACGGCGTCTATTCCTCCTTAGTCTCTAACGAAGCTGTCAGTCTGTGAAAAGTTTTCCATCAGAACCTTCGATATAAAAGGAGAGGATCTGAGACAGGTTTCTTTGGCTGCATTTAGCCCTTGCCTGCTGCCTTTGAAATTTTCTTTTTCTGTAGCACTATAGTCTCAATAAACATTTCAATTAGTTTAGTCCCTTAGACATAATGAGCCATAATAAACTGCCCAAGGGAAGGGAGAGGATGCACATTTGCATAAAGGGCTAAATTTGGAAGACAGATGAGGACACATTCCTATCCCTCTGTTTCCCGTCGCTGTCTTATTTCCCAGGCTCTGTGTGGCCATTTTGGTGATGTTGCTTTCAAAGTATTTGAGATGCCAGTGCATTTGAATGTGTTCTGCAAAGCCTTCTGAAAAGGCTAGGCAGTTTATTTTTCTATCCAAACGTTGCTCCCCCCCCCCCCCCGCCCCGTCTTGAGTTCTTGGACACATGAAAGCCTCTTTTTTTCAGTGGTTCCTGGGTGAGCACGTGGTAGGCCCAGTGGGAACAGCTTCAGAAGGCTGGCGCGTTCGTGGGAGAATCGTCCCCAGGTCCAGCACACCCATTTCACTGTCAAAAGGATTGCGAGTGTTTTCAGTTTTATTGTTAAGCACGACTCCTCACTGCAGAGAGTTACAATGCACTTATTTGGGAACTTTCGTTAGTACTTAGCGTGATGTATGTTATGAACTTCAGAACAAGTAGCTGTCCTATCTCAAAAATCACCAGCTTGTTGCAATAAATCTGTTGCATTATTTGGAGACATCTAAAGTGTCAGAATTAGGTAATGCTCGTCACACAGCTATGCCTTATTCAGGTGTTCCTCTCAAGGTCAGCAGAGAAGACCAGATTTGCAAATCCCCCCCTACATCTCAGGCGGGAGAGTTAAATTATCAGTGGAGCTGACATTAGAGAGAAGTCCGGAGCATTCTCTCTCAGTTTATAACCCTTCCCAGCCTGCACAGAGTAGCTTGGTGTTCCGCCCGGTAGGAGTTCCCAGCATCTCCTTTACATTCTCCCTCCCACACGCCTGCTTACTGTATGCTGACTTGGAGAGGTCTTCCTTCACCAAGAGCTGCTGCTTGGGGCTTCTCCTCTCCCTCTTCCCCTCCCCTGGCTTGTTCAAGCAGGCTCTGGACATCCAGGCAGCTGCGCCCCTGTGGGCCTGGCTGGGACTGGGGCAGGCGTCCATTCCACCTTGAGAGGGGTGGGGGCCCTGGTCAGATGTGCCAGGAGGCCCACCTTACAGCCATCTTTCCAGACACGTGTTGGAGAGGGGAGGGGTCCCTGAGGCCTGCTGAAGAGCCTCAGCTCGTCTTGGGGTGGGCACTTCCATTCCCAGCTGCTGAATTCCTGGGGGATTTATGTGCTGGGCAGTTTAGAGCCCAGGGCCTTGAGGTACCAGTCCTGGGATGCAGGGTGACAGGGGAGGCCGAGGCACCTGGGGCTGCTCCAGGCACCACACCGACAGGCATCCCTTCTCCCACTCCCCTCAGAGCTTGCAGACTGGAAAGTGATCTTCATACAGAAAATCAACCTCGACTGGTTGTTTACAAAAACATCTATGGTGAGGCCATGTGCTACGGTGTGATCATGATCAAGAGACTTATAATCAGAGTAACCACGAAAGGGAAAATGGAGAAAATGATAACATTTCAGAGGAACAGTAAGGACAAAACCTTGATGCATTTTAAAATTTTGATTAAAATCTGGCCCCACGTGAAATTTTCTAGCTATAATCTTTACTGTTTAATTTTCCATTTTCAGAATTTACAAGCAAGGCAAGAGAATGTCTCAGTAACTGGAGTGCCGTCTCCTTTAAACCTGACACTCCCTGCTTTAGTGGAGCCTTATAGCTTGAGAAAGAAATGTGCCTATAATTTGTATTATTAATATTATTAGGGACCAACATGAGTTGAATGCAGTTGTAGTATTTTTGAAATCACAGTTTTTTTTCTATACAACTCTGCCCTGTTGACTTTAAAGGAAAGTTAAAAAAGCAGTGTTTTAAGTTTCGTCTAACTATATCCTCCTCGTCTTGACACCTCTCACATCAGCTGTCATGCTTTGTGACATAGATTGTTTCTGAGAGCCAGAAAAATAGGTAACAAGAACAGGAGATTTCAAGTCAAACATATGTTACAATATTTCTTAGATTTTTTTTAACCATAATTTCCAAAGAAGGTTTGACCCATATTTTTGGACTCTTGAAAAATTTCATAGGGTCAATACTAAGAGAATTGGAAAGCAGAAATAGAATCTAGTTAACACATGAAATGTTCAGTGTTACAGATTTTTGCATTTCAAGGTAACAAAGCATGCTGTGCAATGCAGTCATTTTGTACCACTGAAGTTAAACTGCCTCTATTTACTTGGTAATTACAGGGATAGTATATTTAATGAGACTAACAACAAATGATAAAAGAAAAATGCACTCTCTTCACAAACTGCTTTGTTGAATGACAATTCCTTAGTATAACTACGTGAAGATAATGAAAATACTTTTGTTTATTTATTTTTTATCAGTTCTGGAGCTTGAGCTCAGGGCCTGAGCACTGTCCTTGGGCTTTCCTCAAGGCTAGCGCTCAGCACCACTTCTGGCTTTCTTCAGTGTATGCAGTACTGAGGAATCGAACCCAGAGCACCGTGCATGCTAGGCAAGCACTCTACCAGTAGGCCAAACTCCCAGTACCAATAAAAAGACTTAAAAGGAAAGATGACAGTCAGTCCTGTCATAGCTATCCAGAGTCAGGCAGGGCAGTCGTTTTCATCTGGCTCTCCACGTGTCTACCTGAATGACCAATGGGGGAAAAAAATCTCTCAGCTCATTTCTTGTTACTTATTCGAAGCCTATTGATTGATATGTTTTTCATTTTCATATCTACACCTTGAGTTTTTTCCCACGCAAGCAGATCTACTTGTTTGATCGATAAAACTTCTGGAGCAGGAGGCCTCCCTTTCGGTCTCATTATGAGAAGCGCTGGATATTTTTACTAAGGGAATTCCATTGTGCAGAATGAATCCATAAACTAGCCACGTGCACTTTGTAAATAGCATTTCCCTTTTGTCATGAGACTTCGTTTCTCAGCAAAATCTTCGTATTCTCAGATGTTTGCTTTATAAGCGTGACATAGACTTTCGGTACAGAATCAGATCTTACAGGCTTTTCTGCCTGACCTAAGGAAATTTTCATAGTCTCTAATAATTAATCGAGAGAGACAGAAAAAACATCACACACGTGAAAGAGAAAATTCATAACTGAATAAAAACTCCCCATACTTAAAAGTAAAATTTGAAGAACCTTCTGTTACTTTATTGGGCAGAAACTTTTTACTCACATACGAGACCATACTATTTAGAATTAGAAGATTATATGGGCAAATGCAACAGTGTGAAAGAATTTGCGTGATGATATCGTGGTTCGAAGCTAGCCTTGGCAGAAACGTCTGGAAGACTCATATCTTTAATAACCCAGCAAAAAAGTGAGGAAGAGGAGGAGCAGAGGAGTGGCTCAAGTGGTAGAGCACCAGACTTGAGTGAGAAAGCCAAGGGACAGTGCCCAGTTTAGTTATAAACTTCAGCACTATCATTACAACATCAACCACAAAGTTTATAGCTCATTTATAGTTTATTTTTTCAAAATGAAACCAACAGGTTTCTACCTGTGTCAGAGACATTATCATTTCCTCCCTCTTCTTCTTCTTTTTTTTTCCCCTCTCCTTCTCCTTTTTGCAGAAGTAGGGTTAAATCTTGAGCTTCATTCTTGGCATCTTTCAAAACGTGGATCCATTCCATGCTGGTTCTTTATCCCAGCCCCGGCTCGCGTTTCCACTCAACAGTTCACTGCTCAGCAATTTATTTCCAGGCTTAGGCATGACAATTACCAGTGAAATGTTGTAATCAAAGTCAGACTCAGCATTGTACACAGCTTAACTTAATAAAAAAGTTATTATATCAGGAGCGAGACATGCAAGGGACTTGGTGTCAGGGTTTGAGAAATAGTTTATGTAAGTGGTTATTCATAATTCTGAACCTCTTACCATAAATATAGAAAGCATGTATTTGAAAATTATTTTATGAATATAACATTAACAGATACAAACATATAAATCACATAATACGGTTGGAAGTTTAGAAGGGAAGTTTAGAAGCTAGCCTTTGAAGGCTCTTACTGCTCATGGTATTTATAGAATTAACCATCAAGTAAGTTTGCTAGATACATTCTTCTCTCTGGTAAAAAAAAAAATACAATTTTTCTTGGTCTTGCATTTGATGAGTTATCTGTACGTCAGTGATATTAGTTACTTCAATCTAACATGATTTTACAGCCTGTTCAATAAGTGAGTTACTATAGTTAGAAAGACAGCGAGGTGTTATTTTTGTGTTTTTCTGTGTAGTGCCTCAAATCAAAATTAAGACCAGTGGCTCGTGCTTGTAACTCAGGAGGCTGAGATCTGAGGATGAGGGTTTGAAGCCAACCTAGGCAGGAAAGTCTGTGAGACTCTTGTCTCCAATAAACAATTCACCCCCCCCCAAAAAAAAAAACTAGAAGTGGTGCTGTGGCTCAAGGGATAGAGCAATCACTTTGAGTACCAAGAGGCTCAGGGACAGTGCCCTAGCCCGGAGTTCAAACCCCGGGGATGGGAAAAAAAAATTCAAATAGTGTTGTGCGATGCTAAACAACTCTAATGCCTTGCTTAAGAAACGGGAAGACCTTTCTTAATCGTGGCCAGATAGCACAGGACACTTTAGTTTGTCTAAGCAGCACAATAAAAACCAAGGCCGTCATCTGACGTCTTGGTCGTGTGGCATGGGTAAGCACTTTCCTGTTGACTGCGAAGGCGAGCTCTTTACAATCCCAAAGGAGAAGTAAGCTGTTTGTCAATATTATCTGCTCCTGCCTCGGACTGCCTTTGGTTACCTTGATGTTTTTCTAATTAGGCCATTTGTTCTGGCGTGGTCCAAGGTGCTAAACAATAACTGACTTGTAATAATATGGACTTCCCGAGTGCCAATAAGAGCTGCTGTGATGAAGCCAGCTTGCTGGAAGCTGAGAAAACTGGCTTGCAGCTCGCCAGGGAGCGGCTCTTGCTTCTCCATGACCTCCTTAGCACCCCGTCCCCCGGCCGGCTGCCCTCCATCTCTGTGCTGCTCGGCTTCGCGTCTACAATGGCTCCAGAAGTAGCAGACTATCGTTGCTGGTACTCAGCATATTTCCTCCATTTCTTTTGTGTCTAGGAACAGAAGCTCCAGACGACATTAGGAGTTCTGGATGATGAAGCCTTGACCTGTGATTTTGGGGGGTTGGGGGTTTGTTGCTCTGAACCTCACAAGAAACTTTGACTATTCTTTTCCCACTCGTTACTTCATTATTTAGACAGCTTGGATGTCACTTCCAAGCCCAAGTACTACAAATAAGTAAACAAATGAGTAAATAGACACACACACACACACACACACACACACACAAGCGCACGCGCACACACACACACACACGCACGCACACACACACAGGTCCTTAGGGCTGGCCTTTCCCCTGGGTACTTGGGTGGTCTAGAACCTGTGTCACCAGGCCGCCGGCTGCATGTCTTTCTCTGCACACTGGCAGGCGGCCCTTCTGGTTCAGAGGATGGGGAGGAGGGAGTGGCCATGTCCCTGTCCCCAGGCTTTCCAGGGCCGTCCTGGCTGGCCCTGTCCCCAGCCCCATGGCAGCCTGTCTGTCCCTTATGTCTCCTGCAGGCATGGACCTCTTCTCCAACTGCACGGAGGAGTGCAAGGCCCTGGGCCACTCGGACCGCTGCTGGATGCCAGCCTTTGTCCCGTCCGATGGCCGCCAGGCCGCCGACTACCGCAGCAACCTGCACGTCCCAGGCATGGATTCCGTGCCGGACACCGAGGTGTTTGAGGCCCCAGAAGCACCGCCAGGGCCCGAGCGGTCCTTCTCCACCTTCGGCAAGGAGAGGGCCCTGCACAGCGCCCTGGAGAGGAAGGAGCTGGACGGGCTGCTGACCAGCACGCGAGCGCCTTACAAACCGCCCTATCTGAGTAAGTGTGCCCCAGCTGCCTGGGGGCTCTGTCACCTTCTGGGCCTTGGTCACCTTCGGGGCCTCGGTCACCTTCAGGGGCTCAGCCGCCTTCAGGAACTCGCTTCGGGGTGCCTGCCCACCCAGGCAGAGCCTGAGGGCTGGCAGAAGCAAGGTGGGGTAACTTAGGGTGGAGGTAGACTGTAGAATGGATGCTGGGTGGGGTGTCTTGGGGTGCAGACAGACTAGAAGGGATGCTGGGTAAGATATAGTACTGTTGTGCTTCAGAACCAAACAATTTTGACTTCCTATATTTTACTGATATGTGTTTGGCCTTTTATAAGTAATAGCATGCACTCGGGGGACAAACAAGTGAATGAGTAAGATGCCATTTTGAAGTCTTCAGACACCTACACCCACTGATGAGCCTCAGAAAGACAAAGCTTTCCCAGGCCTCTTTATCGCTTAAATTGGTGTCTGAACTTAAATGGTATTTGGTATTGAAAATAAACCTTTCCCCAAGTTTCAGTAGCCCAGTGAAGCGTCATCTCACATACTTTTAAAAACAGGTGTTGTAGGAAGGCACCTGCAAGAAGGTGAAGGCAGGCAGTCAAGACGCTCCGACGGTATTTTCGAATAATAAATACTTGCCTTCTGCATCCATAGTCAAGGGAATGGACTTCAGATACTGGGAGAATCAGTTGGTCCTCTTGTGCTTCCAGTGAGCTTTGGTAATTATTGCTACATGTAATTCTAAGTACCTTTCCTTTTGAATGTGTCATGGTAACAATAGTTTAATAAGATCAGAGACCATGCTGCCTCCCACTTAGTGAAAATTCCCCTATGTGTTGAGAACCTAGACTTTTTATATAGAATCCTGATTTCAGGATCGTGGAACCTGGAAGCCAGTTTCTTCCCTGTTACACTAGCCCCGTGCAGACTCACTTGTATGCTGTCTGTCTGGATATGGTGGGAAATCATTCTTTTAATAATAGTACCTATCATCATCATCATCATCATTATTATTAATTTTAGCCAGTTCACACTGCTTATCATTTTAGATTGGGGTTAAAACACGCACGGCAAATAAGTAGAAATGGACTGGTTTGTACTTAAGTTAATGTTGGCTCTTCGTACAAGTTTAATTGTGTTCATGTCACTTCAGATCCATGCAATTGCCCTTCGTTGCCCTGATTTCATAGGAGTAGTGGATTTTATTGTTCAATAGTACAAGCCAGAAGCCAGCTCATGGATCATTTTTCTTGTTGTTCATACAAGTGATGGTTCTTTTTAAGACTGTGTCATTTATCATCAGGAATGGAAATATTCTCATCTTCTAAATTGAAAAGCACATCCCTTATGTAATTAAAGAAGCTAAAAATTGACACCAATTACTTGCTTTTAATCAGAATGTTTAAATAATTATTGAGGTTGCTCTTCTATTTTTGCTTAAATGTGCGTTTAGTTTTATCGTGAACATAATGTACATTTTGATGTTAGGAAAAGTAGCTGTATATTTAATTTTGTAAAACTCCCAAAAAAGCCTAATGAAGCCATGACTATAATTTATACAGTAATGATGCAAAAAGGGCGCTATAGTTGAAATAGTAATTAGACCATCCTATCCACTTGTATGACTTCAAACTTATATACCTAACTGAAAGCTAAACGTGAGAAGTTGTCTTTCACAACAGTCTTGACTATGTGCATATTGCAGGATGCTCCTGGGTGCAGGGGCTGGCTGGGGCCTGCGGTCCCAGCCGCCTGGAGCCAAGACTGGAGGCCCGCCTCACAAACCCATCCCAGCCAAAGGGGAAGGAACGGTCCCTGAAGAGGGACCATGGTGTGTTTTAAAGAAATGAATTCGTTCAAAATTGGATGTCAGTTGAAGCCCATTTGTCAGTGCTCGGAGTGCCCTATGTGCATGTTTTCTTACAGGGTTACCATTCTCACCCGGCTCATCAGGTTGAGACGTTGAGAGAGTGGAGAGGTAAATGACAATGGAGGGGCCACAGCTCCTATCGCAGACACTGTGCCAAGGTCCCCAGAAAAGTTGACTGTGGGCCCATGTTTGCCTTGAGTTTTTATTAGAGTAACACAATCGGTGACCTTTTTATCATTTTAAAGCTTGATTAAGATTGACAATTGTTTTTACCACTTTAAAGGATCGTTGGAAACCTGAGACAAAATATTCTCTGGAGCTTAAAAAATAGCCTTGCCTTCTCATCATCCTGAGCCCAAGAGTGCTTTTTACAATTGTGGACATCTCTGTTTGAATTTTAGGGTTATGGACATCTTCGCAAAGAGAAATTCTGTCATAGGGTTAAAAATCTCTGTAAATTCTCAGCAAATGAGAAGCATATAAGAATTTAAATGAGAAAGAAATGACAGTGAGTTCTTCTGAGGGTCATTGTTTGCTATGATTTTGGATTTACCGTTTGAACAGCCTCTCCTCACTCTCTGTCAGTGAATGAGTGACGGTGTCCAATCTCAATAGGTCTAAGCCCTCACTAGTAAAGCTAGAAAATTTGTTTCTTGGACATTTGCTGATTTTTTTTCCCAGTACACATGACTTATTCCTTGATTCTGGAAACGATCAGGAGATAATCAATGCTATTTTGTCTGAAATATATTTGTGAAACAACTTGCTCTACGCGTCATCCAATGATAAGCTATTTTGTGTACAGCGAAAGTAGCACCATCATACTATGAGACGACCTCTGAGTCCGCGGAATTTTCTAGAATCCTCAGACTGGCTGGCACCCTTTGCAGGAAATTGCTGGTAACTTCCTGTCAGGCAACACTGATGGTAAACATTTTCACACCTTTATTTAATCTGTGACGGGAAGTTTACCTGCATCTCTCCGTGAGCTTCGTTTTGGAAGACATCTTGCAGGCGTCTGTCTGTGTTTCGTGGGCCAGGTCTTAAGTTGCCTGGAATGGCAGGACTTGCTTTGTTTGGTGACGTTGCTGGCAGACTCTTCGTTGTCTCCCTCTGTCTGCCTCCTGTGAGAATTCTCTACTGCTGTGAACTCAGTACTGTGGGAAGAATATTGGTGACACTTTTCTTGTGTGCCTGGAGGTTCTTGAGCCTTAGTTTCCCCCTTTCTCAGTGTGTCTCTTTGGCCCCAAATCTCTTGTCTTAGCATCACATCATTAGCTGGCTGTATTTGGGGCTTATGATTAAATCTCTTCCAATCAAAATAGTTTACTCACTTCAACCCCATGAGAAAGAAAAGGATCTGCTAGTGTGTGTGTGTGAGTGTGTGAGAGTGTGTGTGTGTGTCCCAGCTGGATTTAATGTTCAGCACGCTGTATTCTAACGTAGTTCTCTGGGAAATGGAATGTCTTTATGGTGCCTGCCATTCCTCCATTAACTATGGTGGCAATGGCCTTGCCTGGCGTTCCCTGTAACCCTAGTTTCAGAAGATAATGCCGTTTTATGTTGACTCTTCTTACCTTGCTGGGCAATGATCTGTCTCAACTAATAGGATTTAAGGTGAAAGCCACACAAATCTAACAAGGAGCAGATAGAGAGCAGCTGTCCATTTGCCATCCAGGCCTGCACCGGTATCTGTTGGCATTTGCTTTGTACTTGCACAGTAGGCCTCCCTACTTTTAGCTTGTATCACATGAGATCTGGGCTCAGGAGCGGTTTGGAATTAGTTCTGTCCAAGAAATTCTGTCTCCTGTGTTGAATAGTCTTCCCAGAGGTTGGTTGGCCAACAGACTTGCTTCCACCCTGGGGGAGGCAGGGGGTTCATATGAGACAGACTGGATTGGCCGTGTTCTGGTCAAACCTTCATATTCTGTAAAGAAATTGAACCTGACCACTATTAAAGGCAGCAGTGGTGGACGTTCACATCCTCACTAATTACAGACTTCACCACAGTGGGCTTCTGGGTGGTGTTTCTTCCTCCACACATGCGCACGCACAAGTTCTGGCACCGTCAAGCAAACTTCTGAGCATCACCACAAATTTTTTTTTTAAATATTGCTATTGTTTCTTCTCAATGACACTCGTCTACATTCTCCTGGGTCTGCATTTCTTCATATTAATTGATTTATGGCATCCCATTTATCCCTGCTGTGCCCTGGTAGCCAGGATCACTTCTGTTCTGTGCTGGTCAGTAGATCCCCACACTGGCTCTTACCCCCAGGCTTTTATGGAGGTGACAGGTGCATTCGTTCTCCAAGGTGAGTCACTTGGGTGTCTTACTTAACCCTGTGCAGGTGTCATCTAGTTATGTGGCTTGTCCTTACCATTCTGAGTTTTCCTAAATATATCCAAACGAAATACTATCGTTTAAAAGTTGTGTGGTGGCTGTCATCCTAGCTCCTCAAGAGGCTGAGAGGAGATCGCAGTTCAAAGCCAGCCAAGGCAGCAAAGTCTGTGAGATTCTTTTCTCTAGTGAGCTACCAAGAAACCAGAAGGGGAGCTGCAGCTCAAGTGGTAGAGCACTAGAGTGGTAGAGCCAAAGAGCTTAAGGACAATGACCAGGCCCTGAGGTCAAGGCCAAATACCTGTATACACACACACACATACCACACACACATATACCACACACACCACACACACACACACACACACACACACACACATACCACACACACACCACACACACACACACACACACACACACACACACACCCCACACACACATACTATAAAGAGAACACAACACACAAAGATTGCATTTTTCATGTAATAGCCCGCTGTCCTCTAATATGTGGAGTTATTGACTATGGGAGGGGAAGGTGTTTAACAGGTATTTTTGTCACTTCATTGAGTTCACATTTAGCATATTAAGAGCCTAGATACTTTATATTACTGTACATTTTATTGAGTTGGCATCTAGCCTGTTAATTTTACACACTTGGTTTTATATTTCAGAGCATTTTCACCCTCTTTCTTGTTTTGTACATTGGAAGTAAGCCCATGCAAGCAGTTTCTTATCACACGAGCCCTACCACAGAAGATGAGCAATTAAAACATAAGCTGAACTATTTAGCTGAAAGGAATATTTACCTGGGAACTTTTCCTGCTCCACCACACTGGAGAAGTTTGAATCAAAATACAAATGTGATAACCCATAAAGATGCTGCATAGGAATCTGGAAAATACAAACTGAATTGCCTATAAGTCTGATTAAACGTGATATAATAATCATTGTGCTAGTTTTGGGAGGGTGCAGAGGCAGTGAATCTGCTAAAATAATTTTTAGAGGAATTATATCGTATCATTTACCTAAAGTAGGATGGACACCATTTTGGACTGTGAGATTCCTTATTTAAGGTCAAATCATAGGAGTGAATGAACTCTAAACTCAGGTGGTTCTGTATGCTGAAGTGTATATGTCACACAGGGGTTTAGAGGGTGGCAGCTAGGAGAGATCCCCAAATGTAATAGCTATTTCGTTATTTGTCTCTTGCTGTTTACTCTGTGCTTAGAACATGTGTAGAAAACGCACTGGAGTGGCACACTAGAACAATTTCAAGGTCTATTTTTGAAGAATTATACATCAGATGGTTATGTTGGAGATGGGTCATGGAGATATGTTTCGTTAGCTTCGTATTGGTTCTTAATTTATCTCAACCTTTTTAGTAAAACTAATAGTTACAAAAGATATTTGCATAGCATCTCTAGAATGCTATATTAAGTCGTCCTTTAAAATACTTTTACCATGGTATGTTGATCAAGCATATGTATATATATATATATGTATATATATGTACATGTGTATATCTGTATACGTGTGTGCGTGTGTGTGTGTGTGTGTGAGTTTGTATACAAAAGCACCTCGTGTTTCTCATCAATTCTTGGCTGAATTTTCTCCATGTAGACACTGTCACCACTTCCCCTGCTCTTCTTAGATATTTCAAACACACAGAAATCCCATGGTTCCTTTTATTAATATTTCATCCAGTGTTTGTTAAAGCGAAGGTTTATTTTAACACACAACAAAAATACTCGTCTCTCTTTGGAAATGATTTCACAGTCATTAATTGTTTACTTATTGTTAAAATTCCTGCAACTTTCTCATTATTTGTGCATACAATTGGTTTGACTCATGGTTGCAGCAGCCTCAAAATGCTGCTATATACCTTTCTTTTCTTTTTTTTTTTTCAAATTGTCTCAAGATGTCCTATGTACAGAAATGACGACAAAAATAGCTGGAGAAATTTTCTCAAAATAGGATCTTGAGGGGTGGTAAAAGATCACACGGATGGTAAAGCCATTTGTAGGCACTGTGTTGTGTTGGGCAGGGAAACCTCAGAAGTGTCTCCTGTAATCCGTCGTTCTGTCTGTTCAGTGTCCACAGGCCTAGGAGGGGGTGAGCTTCTGGGGTCTAAGAAGAGATTATTTTGTCTTTTAAATTTTTTTCTTGGTTGCAATCAGTGAAATAAAGGGAGTGTTTTGTGGTCCTTTAAAATTTAACCACCAGCTGTCTCTCTGGAATATATTAGTAAAATCATGATAGAACTTAGAGCATAGAGATATACAAGCTACAAAGACACCCGAGTTAGTGTCTGTGCTGCTAGCCTGTGATTCTTCCTTTTTTCTCTTTCATTTTGTGTGAGTGCTGTGTGTAGGAAAGGCCCGTGAGAAATGCTTAAAACTTTCTTTTTTTTTTTTTTTTGCCAGTCCTGGGCTTGAGCTCAGGGCCTGAGCACTGTCCTTGGGTTTTCTCAAGGCTAGGGCTCTACCACTTGAGCCTCAGCACCACTTCCGGCTTTTTTCTATGTATGTGGTACCGAGGAATCGAACCCAGGTCTTCATGCATGCTAGGCAAGCACTTTAACCACTAGGCCAAATTCCCGGCCCACTTAAAACTTTCTTAATGATAGAAACACTGTCTTTGGTTGATTAAATAGTTTTAGAACCAAAGAAGATAATGAGATCTGTTTTTTGAAGAGTGGAAACAGGGTGTTATCCGTGGGTCTTTCAGGAGAGTGTGGTGGACGGGTGAGACTTGAAATAAAGAGAGGAACCTTTGGGCCCCCAGCACATCTCCAAAGTGTGGAGCAGACTGAGGAACTGTGAAGTGAGCACAGAAGAGGGGATGATGCAATACAGTTCCAGCACACACCTGTGCCACAGAGGCTCTGCCTCCCGGAAGGGGGCGGGAGGGGGGGCAAAGGCCGCCTCACTCACTGGTTTTGGCCCCAGTGACTGTGAAGACTTCGCACCTTGATCTCCAAGCTCTGCCCCTGTGAGCTGGGGGACTGGGGTCACCGTGCAAGGCTCTAGGACACTGCATTCCAGCATTGCCTTTCTGAAGCTGACCGGACAAGGCCCCCTGCCCGGCCTTAGGCCTAGACAGCCACCAGGCTTTGTCCCTGCTGTCCTTTTCTGGGTCTCCGTGGACCACTGCTTCCCTTTCTTCCTTTAGAATTTTGAAAAGGAAGAAAAAACAATATCGATTTCTTAAAAGTCTTTGTCACCGCTCGTGCATTGAATTTCAAGGGCGAATATAATATCTAGGACAGAGATGAAGGCATCATAGTCTTCGGAAGAGCCGTGGGCATCGGGCAGAGGGCAGGACAGCAGCTGTGTGGCAAAGCTCCGCCCCAGGTGGGTCAGTCGTGTGGGCTCCTGTCACGCCTGCCTGTGGTGAGGACTGCAGAGTTGATCAAGCACAGCTTGGAAATGTCTGGCTCCATCAAGGGTTGGTTCTTTCATAACAGAGTTGGCTTATTTCTCTGGGAGAACTTCACCTTTGTGTGTGTGTGTGTGTGTGTGTGTGTGTGTGTGTGTGTGTGTGTGTGTGTGTGTTGTGTTCTGCGGGGTTTTAAGAAAAACCCACGTTGTCAGAATGAAGCAGCTCGTGGATAAATGGATCCACCATTATTGGTGTTCCAGGTCACTTTACTTCTGCTATCTTTGTGCTCAGCTCTACAGTTCCTGTGTTCTCTGCATTTTGTAACTCACAACAAGCAGACTGTTTGTCCCACGTGGCGGTTTTTACAATTGGATTGATATATTGAAGACTCTATTAAGACGTAGCTTTATCTTGGTAATGAGGAAGCTTAAACGATTCAGGACTTTAGAAAAAAAAAAGTAAAGTGAGAGGGAAAATAATCAAATACAGAATTACCTTAGCAAAATGTGAACCCCAAGGTTCATTATAGCAGGGTTAGATGTACTCTGAACACACAGCATGGGCATGTGACTAGAGAATGGTATATTAAAATGACCAATTCCCACAATGGTCACGAAGTTTCCCTACTTGTCTAAGAAGCCTCCAGAAGTAAGACCGTGTAGAAGCACAGGCTGTAGCAAAAAAAAATTTCTGAAGGCAGATACGTGACAGTGTTATCTAATTATACGTCAGTTTGGAATTCCGTGATTACCCGAATCTTGCAAAGGCAAAAGGACGACTTGGAAGTAGACAATTGTAGAAGTGCTTTCTGTTGATAAAGTGAAGTGAAATTTTATTCCTTAGGGCTTGCATTATGCTAAAGATGGTGGTGATTTATAATTGCTAAATCTCACGGAATGGTATGGGTAGCTATTTATAAGTTATACCAACAAGACACTTAGTCATTCAGATTGCTGGGATTAGAACATTAATTCCAGTTTATCTTATTTTTAGGTAATACTTGCTTGTCTTCCCTCACGATTAAAGTAAAGTTTTCAATTTATTAACATGATCTCAGCTAAATCCTTCACTTGATGGTAATTCTCCATAGAAATTATGTTTTCCCAATGCTTGTAGCATGTGTGTCTCTGCCTACCGTGGAGAGAGAGTAACTTCCCTTTAAATTATAGTTACAGAGAACATGTTATATTGTGTTGAATTTCATTTGACATTTAGTAATGCTTGAATTTTTTCATGTTTATCTTACTTTCTGTTCTAATGTCTGAAGGTTATCAACAGATTATGCTATTTTCAGCAATATTATGTACTATATAGAGCCCTCTTAGAATAGTCTAAAACTAAAAAGAAATTCGACTTAGAGAGGTCTTCCAGGCACTGTGTAGGTAGAATGGTGCTTTGGCCTTCAAACAAGCTCTCCACTGGATACAAGGCCTCTCTAGGATTTCCTTCGAGTTCCGTTTTCCATGGCCTGGGATTCTGTTGTACAGATGCTTTCGAGGCACGGTGTGTAAAAATGGCCAGTGCAGAATGGTGTGCCAGTGAGATCATTAATGTGACTTCAAATACAACTCTCACTAAGTAAATGGAAATGCTTCCGAGAGCCCCACAGGAACGTTAGAGATGCGGGTAGAGCTCCAGCTGAGAACGTGGAAGAAGTGAGGTTTCCTTGATGGCGTGGCTGGGCGAGGCCTGGCATGGCCCTGGTCTCTGTGAAGGAGGCCTTGTACCTGCCTGGGCTGTGTCCAGTGTCCACGGCTGTGGATTGCCTGAAACTGTAAAAAGACACTGCTTATGATTAGAGTCTTCTCCTTCTGGCAAAGGCCTGGCAAACCTCAGCCTTCCTCAGGTAGATTTGTGTGTGTGTGTGTGTGTGTGTAACCCAGCAGATGCATATTACAATAGGAATGCAACCAGCTCACCTGGTTGAATTATGATACTCTTAAGAAATACCTGAAAAAAAATCTCCACTTCAATGCTTTCAGAATAGGTTTTTCCAAGCATTTCCCATTGTGGCTTTTTTATTATAACTTTGCAACTCTTATCACCAGAAGAATTTTTTTTTATTTCTTCAAAGTATGTTTGCTTGTTTTGGACCTCCTGGCTGCAAAGAGTGTGACCGATGTCAGTAGTGTGAGTGTCTGAGTGTGTGCCTGTCTGGGTGATGTCTGTAGCTCCTTACGCCAGGGAAGATTTGGTCAGGGTGGGTGGTCTCGTCGCTTCGGGACAGCCTAGGCTCTTCTAAACGCTTACACTGTGCCATCTACCCTGCTAACGTCCCACCTGAGTGTAGATTTGCACATTGTTTGAGCTCACAATATTTGGCTCACTTAGATTATGTGCCTGGTCCAGGGAAACACTGATTAGTGTTTAAGGCAAATGTCTATTCAGTTAAAATCAGAACAATGACATCAGTCTAAGTATGGATAAAATTAAAATTCTGGGCTTATACTGATCTAATTATGCTCTCTTTCTCTTCAACTCCCAGAGGAGAAAAACCAGACCCTTACTGTAGTTCCCACAATGCATCCCTGTGCCACATCCCCAGTGAATACTGACTTCCACGGAGGACATTTAGAAAACACCCTGTCTTAGCTTTCTCCTCCTGACACGTGAAGCCCGGGGAGAGGTGTCAGGGTCAGATGTCTGCCGGGAGGGAGCTGAGCTTTGGTTTTGTGACTTGTTAGTCACTGAGCATGACTGCCTCTGGAAATGTTACAGCCCCGTGTCCCTTAACGTGGGGGGCCACAGAAAGTGGAAGCATTCCCATGACGCCTTACATTTGATGATGGTGGCAGGAGAAGAGATTGTCCTGAGCACTTAAACCTTCCTGGGCTACTCAGGAGGCTGAGATCTGAGGATCAAGGTTCAAAGCCAGCCCCAGGCACAAAAGGACCTGAGACTCTTACCTTCAATTAACCTCTAGAAAATGGGAAGTGGTGCCGTGGTTCAAGGGTAGGGTCGTAGCCTTGAGCTGACGAGCTCAGGAACAGTGCCCAGGCTGAGTTCAAGCCCCATAACCTACAAAAAAAAAAAAACCCTCATGGATGTCCACACAGTTAGACACATGTCCTCGTTGACAGGTGCACTTGACCTTGAGTGTGACCTAACAGAAGATGTTCCTATCCCAAAGATCTCTTGACGCACGTGTGAACGTGTGACAGACACAGAGTGGAAATTGGGAGAGTGGATGAGATGTCGTCTCCAAGGTGCCTGGGCCAGCTGTAGGTCACTGCAGGCACACCTGACATCCGGGTGTTTTCCTCTCCTTACCAAGTGAAGTCTGGTCTAATATGCCATGTCCTCTCAGTCTGACATCTATATTTCTGAGCCTTTCCAAATCACACCCACCAAATAGCCTTAGAGCTGCTAGAAAGCCACCTACAGCTGCAGGCGTGACTCCCTGCGTGCGGTTATTCTTAGACTTTATAATTCTCTGCATTCTGACTTGCGGCGTGGACTTTTTGAATCCGTTCACGGCTAATGAAGAGCCAGGCGTGGAGATGCTCCGAGCCTGGAGTGGGTGCCTGCAACCAAGTCACTGCTGGACTCGAGTTTACGAAGGTGGGGTGGGTTTGGTGTGGTTTAGCTGGGGGGCAGTTTTGTCTCAGGGGCAGTGGTTGTGACTGCAAGTGGGATTACAGTTGGACAGTAAAACAAAGGGGTGGCCGGCACGAGACTTGGAAATGAGGCAGAAGGATGAGAAAGGAAAGGAAGGTAGCACTAGCACGAATGCAGCTTGACCCTGTCCTCAGAACCACACTTGGTGTTGATCAGCAGGGACTGCCGCTTGCCAGGGGAGCTGATTTGGGCTGGGAATGGGCAGCGTGGCCGGGGTGCAGGGCTGTCTGCAGGAGATCACGCGCCTGGCCTGTGCCGAGGCCAGGAGCCAGATACCAAAACGGGAGGAAAAAACTCCCCAAACATCGGGCCGTGGATTAGTCACCGGGAGGGGCATCTGTGTAGAAATGAGAAGGTAGCATGCCCAGCTGAGTCTACCGTGTGTCTGTGTCATTCTTCTCTCCAAGGAAGAGGCCCTGTCGTCGGCCATGGCTCAGATAAATGTGTTACTTATAGTCTTCTCTGAAAACCAAAATCTCAAACAAAAACAATGACATTACACATTTCTCATCCTAAGGAATTTTTGTTAGATTCCTTTGCCTTTTAAATTTCCGTCACTTTGTGTCATCTTCTGGTTATAACTGACCAAGCCTCTCCTCCTGACGGTGGCCCTAGCACCACTTCTCACCCTGGCCTCGCCAGGCTATTTTGTTTCCCAGCTGACTGCGGCATGTCATTTGTCAACACCCGTGCAAAAATTAATGGGAGAGAAAGTCTGCCAGCCCTTCCTGCGAGGCTGGCTTTGAACCACCATCCTCAGATCTCAGCCGCCTGAGCCACTGGCCCCCCACTCAGGGAATCTTATTTACAACTAAGACTGAAACAGGTATCTACACTTGAGCTATGAAACGGGTCGTTTATGTTTATTAGGCAACAAAAAGAATATTTAATGCGCTATACCTCTCACACATAAAAAGAATTTGTTCAAAAACCAGAGATCAAATTTAGCTGCAACACACACACACACACACATACACACACACACACACACACACCATGCAGTGTCATTTAAACAGTGATACCATTAATATCACTCAACCAATATCACGTAAGCAGTGTCGTTTAAGCAGTGAGGTGGTGGTTGTGTGTTGTTTAAGCAGTGAGATGGTGGTTGTGTGTGATCGTTCCATAGGAATTTACTTTCTGGATGTTGACATTTGCTGCTTCGCCGCCCTCCCCACGGTGCTGTGTGAGTCGAGCTTGGGAAGGAAGCAGAGAGGGGTCGAGGGAGGACCTAGCAGTCTTTAAGAAGGGCTTGCGACCCCAGAGTCGGTGGTGCTTGGTAGGGTGTTGATGTCGTCGTCGTCGTCGTCAGCTGTGCTCAGAACGGGGTGGGAGTGAACCCTCCACTGATGTCCTGTGTTGAACACTGTGCTGGACCCAGAGCCCCACAAGCGGAGCCCGGGAGCCCTGGGCTCTGGGGAGTCCTCTCGTGTCCTCCCCGGCCAGCACGACCGTGTCCACGTCTTCAGCTGCCGTTGAGCCTGGCCCCGAGCTTCCGGTCGTGCCAGCACACGCTTCCCATCCCCTTCTGCGCCCGAGCCCGGCAGAGCGATGGTTGGTCTTAGGGTTTGTTTGTTTTTTTTTTTAAATACACTTTGGGACAGATTACTAGAAATATTTTATTTACTAACCTAGAATATTTTCTACTTCTCCATG
This sequence comes from Megascapheus bottae, assembly GCF_031878675.1. Lineage (NCBI taxonomy): Eukaryota > Metazoa > Chordata > Mammalia > Rodentia > Geomyidae > Megascapheus > Megascapheus bottae. The sequence continues at coordinate 29,912,827 of NC_143531.1, read as the reverse complement.
TTATTAATTTTCTAAGAATAATGGCTAAATTATTGTGACTCCTTAACCCTTGTTTATTAATAAGCAAGCTGGTTTTAATTAATAAATTGGATACACAGGTACATACTTCAAAGGTGAACGCTTTGGGTCTTTTTGCTCGTTTATCCTTCTTACGTGGCTCGAATCCACGCTTGTCTTTACTACACAGCGTTGCACACTTTTCTTTAGGGTCCTGGAGTAAACGTCAGAAATGTGGCGCCTCTGGGGTGCAGAAGCTCCTGCTTTTCTGGGATGTCTTCCCCATGCAGGCATTTTTCATACTTCTTTGAAATTTTACACTTAATTTTAACCTCAAAGAGAAGCCACAGCAGTAATGTTTTAACATGCTGTGCTTGAAGAATCTACTTGAGGTAGAAGTGTCAGAATCCAGTAAATATCATCAGGTCCTCAGTTTTCAGGAGGAACCATTTATTTCCTAAAAGAACAGAATGGTACCTGGCTGGAGTTACACATGGACAAAATGCTGGTATCTGAGCTGCTTCAATCAAACTGTTCTTCAAGATTTCTGAAGTAAGGCATAAGCAAGTGAATTGTCAAAAGAATTCTCAAAGATGCTGTAAATATAAATTGTGATATCTTCATGTATTTCTGAATAAATTAGAATTTTAATTTAAAAAATCCAGAAAAAATTTCAATAAGTTTTCCCTTTGCCAAAACATTTTCTAATAGGTGATCCAAACGCATCCAGAATAACTCTGTCTCTGGTCTTGATTTCAAGAGGATAATAGGTTAATGGATTTTGTCAGACAAAAGCGAGAGGAACAGCCTGGAATTGGGTCATACCTCCTCTCTAGCTCTCTCCCCCTCTCACACTTTCTCCCTCGCCCCCCACCCTTCCCTCTCTCCTCTCTCTCCTGAAAACGCATGTTTCTGAAATATGATTTCAACATTCTACATAGAATTCTACATAAATATAATGTCTTCTCTTCTTAAAGAACTGTTTTTGTGTATCAGTTGCATAGTTTCTTTATTTTAAAAACAATTCTTGGCTCTAGACGACTGTGTATTTTTGAGACCTCATTCAAATCAGTTCAAATAATGCGAATCAAAAGGAGTTCTCTCAAGAATACTACCACTCTCCATTAAGAGAATATGACTGGACATATGTTTTTATATACATAGAATGGAGTCACTGGACTACCTCTACCCTATGTTATACTGGAGGAACTTGACCTTTTATTAGATAACTTTATTACACACACACACACACACACACACACACACACACGCACGCACGCACGCACGCACGCACGCAGGAGGAGAGATTTCTAGTCCCCGTCCTGCCCTCTGGAAGGAGCCGAGCTCTGCCAGGGCCTCACTGCCCAGCGAGACCCAGTCCTGTCCAGGCCCTTGAGGCTTCCTGAGTGAAACACGCGCAGTCACAGGGATGGCCCTGTGCTTGAGGCTTTGAAATTCTTTTCATAGCAGCACAGTTTGCTTCAGAAAGCAAGGAGCACCGAGTTCCCAGGCTGTGCTGGCGCTCATGCAGGGCTCTGTCCCGCGCACCAGGCTTGCGTGGAGAGGGCTTCATAGATTACCAAGTAAATCTCCAGAGCCCATGGCCCCAGGCAGAAAGGTTACGAAGATCGCTCAGCTTCACCTTTAATCCACATTTCTAAATTGGCATCAAGTCTCTGTCATGAAAAAGTTTAAAAAAAAAATTCTCCAGAACCATCAGGGCCGTAGCCGATGCAAGCCACAGTAGAACAAAAATATCCACGAAAAATAGTATTCTCCGCACGACTCCCTTTTTCTCATCAAGAGGATTCGTTTTCTTCCAGCCTGACTGGGCAGTTCTTTTGTTCAAACCTATTCTTACTAATTTTGTGTTCTTTGAAAAGCCATCAGAGGATTATATTTCAGCGGTATCAGTAAGAATGGCAAACTCCTTAGACAAGCACCACTAGGACTTGTGGATGTAACCAAGGACCAATACTTCCCTCTACCCCAACACCTGAAGGTGTTAGAGGATTGGGGGTCCCCTTTCTGAAAGGTGGGGTGTGTTGAAGCACATCACAAACCACTTTGGCCACCAGGCACATCCTGTGTTCCATGAATACAGTCTGTCATCAAGGCATAAGAAGATGTATTATTACTTGATGAAAGAAAGAACAGCGTGCCTTTTGCGTGCAGGAGTAAGAGCTCAGGTGTATACTGTGTTTAAACCCTGCCCTAGCGGCCAAGAGCCTCAGCTCACACCTGTCCTCCTAGATGCTGGAGAGACGGATGCATGGTTTGAAGCTACATCCAAGTTATAGATCACGAGGCTCTTATCTTCAAATAACCAGCCCAAAGCTGGAAGCAAAGGTTTGGCTCAAGTAGTCGAGCACCAGTGTGGGATGGCAAAGCTAGGCAAGAGCACATTGTGAGATGGATTCCTTTTCTTCTCTTTACAATCCCTAATAAGCTTTAGCAGGTAATTAAGTCTTTTTCTACAAACTCACTTGTAATGCTTTTGTGAGGCAAAACCATCGTTATTCATGCAAATGATACACAACATCTCTTAAAATTAAATGCAAAGGTGTTCAAATGTTTTAGGCTCCTCACCTCATAAAGTAGCTTCTCTGATGGGTTAATGCTACTAGACGGTTCTGATAGGGGGATCCAAGCAGAATCTTCAAAGGGCAAGAGGGACAGTTGAAAGGCCTGGTAATTAGGAGGGACATATGTCTAACCGAGGCTTACCCTTTCCTTAAGTGTATCAAATGCTTTGAACCAAGAGCAGAGGGAAGGGTCCCCTGACTTCTGCCAGGGCAGGGGCCTCAGATCCTTTACATATTAAAAAAAAGGTGTCTCTGGCTGTGAGCCTCATTAAGCACTGAACGTTGGAGCCAGCAGCACCTCGGGCTTCCTGGGGAAGTGTTTCACTGCCAGGGAGTCTGCTGGAGGCTGCCATGAAACCCCTGGAGGCTGAGCCTCCCTCCCATGACAGGGAGACCCGATCCTTCCAGGGTCCATGACAGGGAGACCCGATCCTTCCAGGGTTCATGACAGGCAGACCTGATCCTTCCAGGGTTCATGCCTTTTCACAGTGCAAAGAATATATTTCCAGTGAATGCATTACATTTCATTGCCATTTTAACATATTATATAATTATTTTTCAACAGATACTTGCCCGGTACAAGCAATGCATCAGTCCTGAACATGTGTCTGCAATTCGTTTGTAGTGTGCAAACAGTCTTCCTTCTTAAGCTTTAAATAGTTGAATATAAATTTTAATTGCTTTAAATGCTTTACTGTTCGCCACAGTTTAGTATCACACTTTGAAAACTAGAAAAACCAAAGGATTCTTCAACATAAAAAAATACATGCAATTTAATGCATGTATTATAAGAACGTAGATTTAAAAAAAATACCTCTTCAGTCGAATATATGTTTTCATCAACACTACAGAAGTCAGGAAAGTTTTCTGAAATCTAGCGTTCACGGGGAAGAAACAGAATTAGAAAAGGAATAAAAACAATCTGTTTATTTTATTTATTTATTTATTCTTGCCAGTTCTGGAGCTCATACTCAGGGCCTGAGCACTGTCCTTGGGCTTTCTCAAGGCTAGTACTCTACCACTTGAGCCTCAGCACCACTTCTGGCTTTTTTCTTTGTATGTGATATGGAGGAATCGAACCCAGGTGTTGGTGCATGCTAGGCAAGCACTCTACCACTAGGCCAAACTCCCAGCTAAAGCCATCTCTTTCTTTTTTTTCCATATATTTTTATTGTAATTGTAATTAATAGAAGGGTTACATTGTATTCACCAGATAGAAGGTGCATTGCTTCACAAACATTGATAGCCTTTCTCATGTCTTGGTCCCCATTTCCCTCACCCCCTACCCCCAATCCATCTCTTTCTTCCTGTGTTTGATTAGCTCTGCCAGCGCTCGAGCACAGGAAGGAAAGGAAATGACTTTGTGAGATGGGAAGAAAACGCAAAGCGTACTTTTTCAAGTGTGCTCCTCTATAACCTGGGTAGCGGGTGTCATGCTGCGGGAAGCTTAGGTATGGAGGGCTCTGCCCCTTCCGCCACACACAGGCTTCTGTACGGTCACTTCTGCGGGGCTGCTAGAGCACAGCCAGGCTAACAGAGTGTCCCTGGCAGGCCCTGCCTTGAAGAGTGCCTGCCCATCCAGTCAGACTTGACGTGGACACGTTTCCTAGGGAAGCAGACGTGACTCTCGCGTTGGTGACCGTGCCCTATATCTGTGTTTTGACAATTCTTCACCCGTGTGTGTCCACCATTCTGGCCTCCAGCCTCCATTGTGCATTTCTCCTGTGCACAGTTGTCAATTTATAATTAGCGGGCAGGTAAGCAGAGACCCATTTATGAAAGGGTGACTGTGTTCTTCAGAGCATGTGAAATAGGTGGACTTTCAAAGAAAAACAAGAATGGAAACGTGGCCCTGAAGCCTGGGTGTATATTTACGATTTTTAATGCAGAGCATGCTAAACTTCTGAGCTCTTATACCTGAAAATCATTTCAACAATACAGTTATTCTTAAATGTGAACTTAAGCCAACATGAACTAGCTAAATGAAGAGTCTTTTCCCAAAGCACTTCCCCACCCAACAAGATAAAGTATTTTACTAATGTCAGCATTTGGCAGGTTGAGCAGCTTCTGCCTGTTTTGGAGAGATAGCTGCCTGAGGGGTGATTCTCCCCATCCAGGGTCTTGGTGTGTGGGCCGAGGGCAGCTTAACCCTCAATTCCCTCGTTCTTGTGGAAAGATGTTGTCGCTCATGAATTAGAAACGACGTTGACCTACAGCAAGGCACCTCCAGCTTATTTTGAACACAACAGTGGCGTCTGTAGAATTACTTTATTTTTTGGTTTCCCAGGAGAAAAACATATTTTTCCAAAAATGCTGCATACTAGTTCTTTTCACCACTGAGGTGTCCAGCTGGGACAATCAGTTCCTTTCGTCATCATAGTTATTTGTTTTCATTTATTGTAGAAACTTCAACTTCTGCAATTTCGCTGGACGGCTCTACTGAATTATTTCTTGCTGAACTTATACCAATAGAATTTAGATAAATGTAGGCAATATGAGTTGAGCTGCATTGGAACCACCTAAATACTTTCTGGTATAGCTTGCTATAATACGTTAGTTTCACATATGCATAATTTACATTTTATTAAGTACTTACAAAGTTGATCCTAGATTATTCTAAAGACCTGTCCTAGAAATGAAGGGACCACTTAAGTTTTTAAAACCAATTTTGTGCCTAAACAGTGATCCAGGAATTGATCTGTAGATATGTGGAAGGAATTTAAGCTCCACGCATGGCTCCGCAGAACACACATTCCCCACGAAAACTGATGTGGAGATCTAACTTTTAGAGAAAGCAGGCCAGCGGACAGGCCAGGGCGGCTGGAGAGTGAGCCCGCAGCCCCAAGAGTGGCGCCCTGGCTTCGCGGGCGGAACCCCAGGGGCGCTGGTTCTCCTTTGGTTATGTGCAGTTCTGAACTCCCCAACGTCAACCACTTTTTCTTAGAGTATTTTTTTTTCTTTCTTTTTCACAGCACGGAAAAGGATATGCTAGTCAATTCTACAGAACTTCCCCGAAGCTGCATGATTTGCACAGTCAACCAACAAAAGCATCAACTTTTCAACTCCATTATCTTGGCCCTCCACTTAGCTGTGTGTCACTGAGGTTAGAGCCCGACGGCGACGGCGTGCCCGGTTCTAGAACCCACTCGGTCTCAGCAGGCCTGAGAAATGAGTTGAAACGTGCAGAACTGTAGAAACTGTCGAGGCGAGCCACTGCCTCCGATCAGTGTGTGCCTGTTTACACCGCGATCTCTTTGTCTCTCCAGACATCCCTGAGCCCTTCCGATGTTTATATCCACCATGAGAAGCCAGTCATAAAGGAAATGTGTGCATTAGAAATGCAATATCACTGTTTTAAACTTGACTTTTATATTATTTTTTTTGTGTGTGATCGAGTGTTCCCCAAACTATTCCAACTTTACGAGAGAGATAGTGGTTGCGTTCTTTTCACCTGTGGGTTATATATAAAAATATAAATATATATATATATTAAAAATGTTGTATTCTAAAGACCCGCAAAATATCAAAGACATTCTGTAGTTTATACACCGTGTTGCAAAATGTTTACTGTACTATTTCAAAGCTTCTAAATAAATATCAAATATATATCTATATTATATTATATAATTTTCCTAAAATGTGCTACAAATAAGTTGGTTTTTAAATGGATTCATTCTGTCCACATCATACACTAAAGTAAAGGTAATTCAGGGTCCCAAAGGAAAAAAAAACAAAAACAAAAGACATTGTGAAAAGTTTCCTCCTAGTTTCCAATCTTATTCAGCCCTGTTTTTCCTTGTTTAAAAGAAAATGGAGCTCTAAGCTACAAAATTTTGTCAAGAACTCATACTGAATTTTCAATGCCAAAGATATAGCTTTCATTGTTACCAGAGGGAACACTGAATGTGTAATATGGAACTGCCTACCAGTCTACATGATTCCCATTCTATTTCTATGGCTTTGAATTTAGCATCACTTAAAGCTTTTTATAAAGAATCTATGAATTCACCTGTATTTGTTGTTAGAGAAGAAAAGCTACGTGTCTACATTTTCGTGGTGTAAAATATGTAATTGAAGATGACTATTTTCAGTCCTCAGTCATATAACTCACACAGAGTTTTATTTTCCATAGTTTCCCCTAGTTTTGTGACTCTTCACTACACATAAGTACAAAAGCTATTTATCACTCTCTATGACTACATAGAGGTGCATAAATATAAATATTGACGTGGTGAGAATGAGTATGAAACGGAAAGAACCTCCAGGTTTACGACAAGTGAATTTGGAGGCAGACACACGTCCCACAGCGGTTTTCGTATTATCCGTGCGAGTTTCACGGCTTCGAGTCGTCACTCTTCACCGATGAGAAAATTCTCCCGAGTCCGTCTTGAAGAGTTAAGCGCACGTTTTGTGTCTTCTTCAACTGCTCTCAAGATGAAGGTCAGTGAGATGCGCTCTCCTGACTTTTGCCCATCTTCCTCTCTTTTCCCTTTGCGTAGTGAGACACAAGCGAGGGAAATAGCTAGCCCTGTGCCATAATGGAGCAGAACACAGGGCTGGCCGGCCCGGTCAGACACGGCCTCTCGCTGTCGCGGACAGGCTCTCCCCTGCCTTCGAGTCTCGTCTCCGTCTGTGTCTGGTCTTGGGGCTAGGGAGAGTTGTTGAATTCACAATTGAACACGCTGCCCACCTAATTTTTTCGTGTAATCCAGGAGGAGATTTTCTTAGCGGTCACGTGAGATGTGTGTTCAGAATGACAGCCTGCTGACACATTTCGATGCCATCCAGTTGGGTAAACCGTGTCACCTGCGGACCTGTGTCCACGTGACACCAGGCAGGTGGCTTGGCAGCGCTGTGCTCCATGGAGGAGAAGTCCAGGAGTGCTGGCGGGAGCACTGACCACTCTCAGAGTAGTGGTAACGTGGTCTCCGGCTTTTAGCTTTTATGACATTAATATTTTGAACAGTGGCGCATTTTTAAGAGAATGTGTATGTATGTTGTCATTGGAAAAGACTGTTCTAATTACTTTTAAGCAGGAAAAATGGTTTTCTTTTTAATATCTCAAGTTCAAATCTTTGGTGCATCATTTTACAACCATGTGGTAAAAAATTCCCATCTTGTGTTTTTGTTAATGCCTCAGAAATAAGGTTATACTCACTTCAAATATATAGTCCATGCTAATTTACTTGGTTAAAGAAAAACCTTCTTTATTTAACTCTTTATACCATTGTGTGTAGTCTCCTTAAACCAAGATTTTATGCATTCTATAGGTGTTATCTATTTTTATATATCATAGCAAGATCTTACTGTAATTTGCATTTTAGTTTGTAAATTGTATCATCATTCTACAAAAGCAAACATTTTACCCCACTTGAGGGGTAAAATTATTTATATTTAAAATATCAAGTTATTAGATCACAAGCTAAGTATTTCATCCAGGAAAAATGAGCAGGTTTAGTAGACATACAATGTAAATTTGACTAAAATATTCTGTAGTGCGAGCTTCTACAATACAGAACACACAACCAGCCAAACATGAAGTTTTCCAAATAAAGTGTAGTTTGTCATTCAAGAAACTGTAGTGTAGGATTTCTATTTCACCTGACCATTGTAAGATCTCATCTACCATAATTTTATACACATAGAAGAAAGGTAATATTCATAGCATTTTATTCACAAATTACTTCAGAAAAAAATAATGATGACAATTACTCCTTATTTAACATCATTAGTTTTAGAGCAGTAAAAGTCAAAAAAATTTTCCTGTGGAAATAGTGTCTTAAGCTTGGGATGGTATGTCAAATGACAATTTTTAGAAATACTTCATCCACATGGACAATTTTAAATTTTAACCGTGAGCGTAGTTTCGTGAAATCATTTTAAAATCAAAGACTGCATCCCAGTTTTTTTTTTTTTCAGCATAGATTGGTGTCAGTTAGCGTTAACATACCATCTCAAATCTTAGAAGAAGGGAAGGAAATCTGCCTGTTTTATTTTCATGAGATGTTAAATGCACTGCCTTTATCTAACATTGCAAATTAAGAACCACATGCGAGGGTTAAAATTTTAAATCACAGGCCTCACATCAAAATCGTGCCCTAAGACATGCACCCCCACAGACCATGGCAGCTCGCCTAGTAAGAGGAGACGTCTTGCGGTTCTGACCCAGGCCTTCCCAGCGGGCCCTGGATGCGACCCTCTCTCTCGCCTCCCAGCACTTCTGTGCTGGAGTTGAGTTGCCCTTGGATATCCTTGCTCAGGCTGATCATGGCTGTGTTAAGCAGGACGAGATACACTGGTGTTTCCACTGCCAGTGGCACCTTTTTTGTCATCGCCTGAGGCTTTCCTTCCCTCCTACTTCTGTGTGTGCTAGTAATACCCAAGGAATGAAGGGGGGTGTGTTAAAACATTGGTATACTTGATCCTTTTTTTCTGAAAAAAATCTTATATTTTTCATATTACAATTTCTTGGGTTCTTTATCTTTTTCAGTTCTAATTTTGTAGTGGTAAAGTCTTCACATTTAGTATCCTTTTCAAATTCCTTTTCAACAAGGAAAAACAGAAAATGATAAAATTCCATATTTTTTACACATGGAGTAGTAAAATTATTTTATATATTGTTAGTACTTCAATGAATATCCCTCTGCTACATCAATCAAATACTTACAAAGTCATTTGTGAGCCTATTCAATAGAGAATTCTTTTCTTAAGAAAACTTGGCTTATGTTTTAGATTATAGCATTCTGTCGGAATTCTGTTAGATGGGTGCCGCCAGAGTATTGCAGGCAATAATAAGACTTAAATTCTAATACTTTTAGTGTGCATGCATGTATTTCTAATCACTGTTATTTTTAAGTATTTGTAAAATTAGAAAACAATTTCTTGAAAACTTGTCACATGCTTAGTTTGAAATTTTACTCTGCAGACATATTTGAGTTGTGTGGAAATACTGCATTCAGGAAGCAAGAAATGTTAAATTTTTACTTGAGGCTCAACTTAAAAATGTCTGAATGCTAGAATTCAGATTCATACATCTGGACCTGAGAGTGAACAGGGAATTTCAGCTCTCAACACAGTTTTTGAGACGGTCATCTGTGAGTGAAAACAGGGTATTAGTATAAAAGAAGAGTTGCAATTTTAACTATAGTGTTTGTTACTGTGAATGTGATAATAATACATTAGTAAAATGAGTGTAAATGTAATATATTATTTTATATTGGTGTACATATGGAAATAAATAAAACTAGGCTACACCATTTTTTTTCATGTATGGGTCTTCCACTGACACCTAGGGAAGCACTGGAATAAAAATCAGTGAGAGATATGGCCCGAAGAATAAAATAAATAAGATAGTAAGTCTCAGCATATCAGGCCAAAGGGACATCAGTTTGGAAGCAAGTGTCTCTGAAAGCAATGTGTTCAAGATGAGAAAAATCCACTCCACTTAGGCTGAATTTAGGCTTTTATTATTTTTTAAGTCATTCCACTTCATAGGATTCTCATGATTTTCACACTGAATCTTTTAAGCTCGTACTTTTTCTTCTTCTTGGGGCTGTGGGGTTTTTTTTAGCTTTCACTTGTAATGTGGACTACATGAACATTCACTGCGAGGTGGCATTTAAGATGACGGGAGTGCCTGTATTAGAAAGTTTAGAAGCCTTGCCCTTGCACACTTAAAGAAGCAGGAGAAGTAACATCCGAGTATTACTTAAATGATAAAGTATGAGTTGAAGGATGACCCTCTGAATTTACCCTGGAGAGCTGGAGTCTGGCGGCACCTGAGGAATTACAGTGAGATACCTCGCATCTCCTGTGTGGTCTCTGGACCTGGCTTCCGTGGGTTCAAGGACTAGCAGAGACATATAAGGCAGAGCCCAGGACCAGGTGTTGCTGTGGCTTTGTGCATTCAACATGGGATCAAGAGAACTGGTGGTGGGGTTGGGTAGTCGTCCCCAGAATGGCCTCCGTTTTCCCTGGCGGCCCCTCCCGCCTCTGTGGAGGCCTTCGTGTCTCTTTCGTCCTTTGGGGACAATGTGGTTCAGATGATTTCCTCCTCACACTGGATTGTAGAGCTAAACTTAGATGTGACTGAGTACGGATTCAACTCTTGGCCACCTTGAAGAGTGTGGAAAGATGTGGCAATGCCCGCCTGGAAGAAAATTCTAGTCCATTTTATGTTGGGTTTTTTTGGGGGGAACCAAAGATATTCAAGGAAAACACTAAATAACCAAATGACCAAGAAATGAAACGCTGAAAAACTTGTAGTCAAAATCCATCAGCAGATCACAAGATCCGTTTAGTGTCTACAGATGGGAAGCACAAAAAGCAAGTGAATGCAATACAGAGAAGCAGGTGGCAGAGCAGGGGACGCGGGGTGAATGTCGGTCGGTCCCTGTGTGAAGTAGGCCCAGGGTGAAATGTTTCTTTCTGTGCATCTCTGGTCAACGCAGAGCAGTGTCCCGTGTGAGTGAGGCTTCACAGTCAGGATTCGTTACTGCTGGGGACAGTCAGGGGACATGTTTGAAGATGTTGCCCCACCTATGAGTCTTAATCTTTACCTTCATAAAATATAGATAAGCGTTGGAGTTGTAGGATTTTTTTTTCCTGAGAAGCAGGTGAACAGAGAGTGCAGCACTCCCCTGTGGGTGGTACCTACTGCTAAGATGTCCCATCGCCTTGCCTCTGTACTTGATTGGTGACTCTGCAGAGTCTACAGTGCAGTGGACCCTTAGCTCACAATGTCAGATGACCATAGGCAGCATTTCTCTTATGGAGCATCGTTGTTGTCCACCATCAAGATGAGTGGCTTTGCTTTTCTTACGCTCTCACCAGCTCTCCGAGCTTTCTCACCTCTGTCTCTCCATTTACCTGGGAAACGGAGTCTAGAAAACAAAATTCACACCTCGCTGAGCTCCGGAATCTCCTGCAGTTCCCTCTTGCAATTCTAAAGTCCCCCTGCATTCTTATTGTGGAAAAATAAATATGCATGCTTGCACAGGGGCAATCAAACTGCCTTTCTTGATTCCAGTGTCCTTTTAAAATATTGCGACACAAATATTTGTTGGAAATAGAGCACATTTGAAAGAATCAAATTTTTGCATACAATCATTTTTATTTCTCTTCCATTCATTTGGGAAATTAATTTGGGCTGTATTCAGAATCTGTTCAATGGAGCTGGATTGTACAATGGTCCATCACTGTATGTCAGGCCCTTGGCTTGGCCAAACCTCTTCCCTAGAGGTGCTTAAAATAGTCTTGCAATGTCCTTTGCTTATGAATTAAAAGTTCTGTTTTAGAATTTAAATTTAAATTAGGCCTTAAGATTTTCAGTTACAAGTATGGTAGTTTATAAGCATCGGCAGCCAAATGAGTGTTTGTGTTTAGAACTGGTGATTTCATGAGGGCTCTCCTGGGGTGATTTAGTGACTTGTGGAAGAAGCACTCCGGCGTCTGCTTGGTTTTCTTTCTGTCTGGTCCTCTGAGAACAAGGGAGAGTCACAGGGCCATCCCTCACAGACCCCACCCTGCCTCCGCCATTGTGCATAGCGCTTCTCTGGACCATGAAAGAAAGAAAGCACGAGCACTGTCGTTGGTAACTGGACGTCTAAACCTGCACCTTCTTACAGAGGCAGAGTGTGAGGTGTCTTGGCTGTGTTCTCCTTGGCGAAGGACTACTTCAGAGTTCTCTGGGAATGCACTTCTCTCAAAATTGATTGTGTGTGTGTGTGTGTGTGTGTTTATGTGTGTGTGTATGTATGTGTGAGAGAGAGATTGGGTAGCACATGAAGGAACATGCGAAGAGACGAACTCAGCGCGTAGATTAACCCCTGTGTTCCATGTCCTGCGAGAGTCTCCATGCCCAGGTCGAAAACAGCCCCATTTCATGAGCACAAGCTGGCTCTGGTCTTCAGAACAAGGAGATGGGTGTTGTTTCTCCTGAGCACCTGGGAAATCTCCCCTTCCTTCTAGCCGGCCCGCATCGACCACAGAGACACACTCACCTTTCCCTCCCAGCTCAGTGAGGAGTGCTCGTCGTCGAGACAGGTAGAACTACATTAATGTGCATTCAAATATGGAGAAAGGAAAGGAAATTCAATGCCCATTGTTTGAAGTTGGTGTATAAGAATTGGAAGTGGAAATATTTATTTTTAAGTATGATATTAAAATTTTCTACAGGGTAACACTGATAATTCACGGATGCTCCCTTAGTCCCATGGTTAGATGTGTCACCTCGCCACTGCCTGTCCTGGTGGCGTGGCGTGGCGTGGCATGGCTCAGTGGTAGAATGCAGGTTGCATCCCTAGCACTGAAGAGGAGCCTCTGAACCCCACTCTGCTCCTGTCTGCCAAGCTTGCACTGAGGCCGTGGACTCATCATCTTAGGAACCATAGGGGCGCCGCAGGTGACACTGGCTTAGCCCCTGGGGCCCTGCTCATCCACGGGGCCATCATGGGGCTGGGTCACCCAGCAGAGATGGCAGGTCAGCTCAGTCCATCAGCTCAGTCAGTGACAAGCCACATCAGGTCACCTTCACCTGCAGACAGCATCGCAGGGTTTTATTTTAATACAGTATTTCCATGTGAGAAACACTGTTAACACTTCTGTAGAAGAGTCTACCCCAGGATAAGATACAGATAATTAGAAGATGCAAGTAAATGTTGCCGGTAAATAAACATTATTAGCACTGAGTAGAAAAATGAGAGAGAGAAAGAGAGAGGGAGAGAGGGAGAAAGGAGAAGAGAGGGAGAGAGGTTGAGTTCAGGCCTATCCTCAGCTGCACTGCCCGTAGGAGACAGCCTGGCAGGGTTTGCTTAGACTAGACTGATTAAACTGGAGGGGAAGAGGAGGTGGGGAGGCTTTCCAAGGGGGGGATCCCTCCCGCATTAGTGGGCTTCGGCTGGGGATGGAGAGAGAGAGAGACTTCATACGTCTTCATCTGGGTGGATCACGAGAAACGCAGAAGGAAACAAGAAGAGCGTCCATGTAGCAAGGCTTTCTGCCATCATTCTCATTTCAGCTCCACTGGGGGATCAGCTAGGGCCTGGACTGCACAATGTGTAAATAATTCCACATCATTGTAGGTGTTTTTGTACTAGTACCAAGCGGCAGAATTTGTCCTGTGTTTTTTTTCCTTTCTCTTTGTGTGATATTTGATGTTTATTATTGTTTAAATTTTATCTCAAGTTATCGCTTTTCATTAATTATGTCTCCTTGGCAATATCTAAAAACAGCCAATATGTAGGTTATAAATATTTTTAAAGCTTTTTCTTTTTATTCTTAATCTGATCAAAATTAGGTTTGACTAAGATAAAGAGTAAGTCAGTTCCTCTCTGATTTATTGTGACACACACATGAAAACATATATGGCGAAGATATACTAATAAAAAATAACAATTTTAAATACTTTTCTTTCCTCTTCATTTGAACTCAAATTGTGTTTGAGCACATAGTTTTAGGGAAGATATTGAACAAAGTAGAAAACCTGTTCAGCGCCTCACATAGGTGATTATCGCTGCTCGTAAGGTGGACATATGGATTTGTGGTTTGAGATCAGGATGCAAAGGAAAGTTTATTGCAATCCATCTTCAAAATACACAGCAAAAAAGGGCATGGTTTAAGTGGTTTTACATCAGCGTGGTGGACATCAGGGCCTGAGTTCAAACCGCAGTGGTGACAGACATGCACAAATGCACACTGATGCACATAGAGATACACATGTATGCCCATGCAGAAACATCCCCAGACTTCAGGCTTGGTTCTGAGTCCTAGCAATCTTATTTTCTTTTAGCAATCTCTTTCTTTTTTTAAAGTGAGCTTCTCCTAATAACATTATTTACCTGCCAAGCAGGTCTTGAAGATCTGACTTTACACATCTAGAAGACGTTGGCTATCTTGTGGAAAACTTCAAACTTCACTCTTATTTTTTCTTCACTCTCAGTTCTCAACCAGACCATGCTAGCTTTCCAGTTTGTGTCCTGTTTTATCTTGCAATCCTTGCAGTAAACTACATATTAAACCTTTCAAGGGGGTTCCTCACATAAGTCCTCACTGTGTGCTTTCTTCCCATGTCCTGGGTTCATCTGTAAGGCAGAGTCTCGTTGATAATATAAATAGCATTCAGCTTATCTTGATCATCTCTGGAGAGGGTGAATGTCCTGTACGTTTACATGAAAGTGAAATATGTGAATGTACTTTGTTTATTCCTGGTAACATGTCATGTTGACAGCAACCAGGAAAAGTAGAAGCCAGGCACGGGTGGCTCAGGCCTGAATCCTAACTACTCCGGAGGCTGAGATCTGAGGATCCCTATTTGAAGTCAGCTCAGGAGGGAAATTCCATGATTCTTATCTCCAATTATTGACAAAGAAAGAAAGAAAGAAAGAAAGAAAGAAAGAAAGAGAGAGAGAAAGAGAGAAAGAGAGAAAGAAAGAAGAAAAAGAAGAGAAAAGAGAAAAAAAAAACAGATGTATCCCCGTGTTTGAGTGCAGGACAGAACCTAGGCTCTGACTTCAACCCCCAGGACTGTCACTAGAAAAGAAACAAAACAGGCAAAAGTAGACTCAGACCATGAATGCATCTCCCAGAGACATTGTATTTAATAACTGTTCTTGATCAGAAATAAACTGACTTTAAAAAGGCATCCCCTGAACACCTCGTGAGGCCAAGTAACTCAGCTGAACATGTTTCAAATAAGTTACTCAAAAAAGTAAACCAAAATAAGGTAGGTAGAGGGTTTATTCTAGATAGATAGATAAAGGATCGATTATAGATGGATAATAGATAGATAGATGATAGGTAGATGGATGGATGGATGGATGGATGGATGGATGGACAGATGTGGATAACATCTGGTTCTTCCTGCAGTCTCACGGGTGGGGAAGGTCTCCTCAGGTGCCCACCATTGTTTCTACCTGTGCAGTCCACCTCTCTGAGGAGAGCTCTGTGGGGCTCCCAGAGACCTCAAATTGTGGCATGACTTGTACTCTGCTGCTCACCGAATGGCAGGCTAATTAATCTAGGAGACAGTGTGTGGGAGCCAGGAAGATGTCTTTATTTCATGAGCTTTCTAAGACTCTGGTTGTGTAATCCCGGCTCTCTGCATGCCTGTCCCATGTAAGGAGCTGGTTTAGAACCAGAGCAAAACAAACAGGATAAAGCAGACAGCCCGGGAAGCACCCGGGCAGTGAGAGGCGCGGACAGCTCGCAGGCCGTGGATTCCTCCTCGAGGCTGAGGGCCAGACTGCAGGACAGGTGGCCCTGGGCCTCAGGTCCAGCAGGGACAGTGGACAGCTGCTCCATGTGAGGTGCAAGAGAGTCAGAGCTGTTTCCAGAGGAGGCCAGCCAGAACCACAAGGACAGGTGAACGGTGCCCCAGGGGTGCTACAGACAGGTGGACAGCCTCTGGCTTCAGAAACCCAGAACTCACCACTCCACGTGCAGCAGGGGGGTTGGAGGGCAGCCAAGAGGAGAGGGCAAGTCATGAGACTTGGCTTCCTTCAGATCTTACCTTTCCCCTTCCTCCTGTACCTGTTGGGAAAGCTCTCACGACCCCTGCTGCTGTGCAGAAAGTCTCAGATGAGGGATTGGTGGAGCTGGGGCCTCTGCCACCATAGCTTTGCAGATACCAGATGGGGTCAGGCCTGTGAAGCAGCTCTGCAGGTGGAAACTGGGAGACAAAGGCCACCCCAGACTAAAAGCACGAGGGTCAGACCTGATCCCACCCCTCGGCCAGTGTGGGAGGGGGCACTCTGATTCAGTGCACAGTGGCACATGCCTGCCATTCTCCCAAACCAGGGTGGGGGGACACTGGGAAGGGCACAGAGCATACGACAAGCTGGGCATACGACAAGACCCTACCTCGAAAGTACCCCCTGGAAAAGGAGCCATGGGCAGGGCTCAGACGGGCTGACACTGCGCTTCCACCGCTGGTGTCCAGGTGTCATGCAATGTGGGGTGGACGGGGTCGGGTGGGAAGGGGAGCTCAGCCTACTGGGCGCTTCTTCAAAACTGTTTACATACCATCTTTTGTTCAATTTTCACCTCAAGATCTGAGCCCCTAAGCATTTCACATCTCATGGCTTCCAGCTCATGTCCTGACCACCGCTGGCACAGGGGGTCTGGGAGGCCTGAGGGCTGTGGAGGGGCCCATGGCCCTTCTGTGGGCATGGACTCCCCTCTCTCCTCCCCACACAATGGGGGCCCTGTGGGGAGGGAGGGGGCACCCTGTTGTGGTCTGGAGCAGCCCAGATGCAACCCCCGCCCAGGTCTCCCCAAGAAGGACTCTGTGGCTCCCCCACAGTTGTGGAGGGGCTGGCACTGAATGCTTCATCACAGCCACCACGCTGTGCTCAGCCTGGTGTGACATTGCCACCCCCTTGGGAGACTGAGGCAGAACACGAGTGGAGGTTGGGGCAGCAGAGGCCCAGAGGCCGTCCGGCCTCCAACTGCCCTGAGCCATGCCTGCCTGATGGCACATCTGTACATGAACTTACCACACCTTTATGCAGAGAACTGGAAAGGAACTTTGGACCAGATGCCCAAATGCCTGGGGGTAAAACAGGACCCAGCCACACACTGCTGAGCATCTGCACGTGTGATTCTCATTAACATTAAAGAACCTTGCTAGGGTTTTCCTGAGAAGTAATGAATAATTTGAGAGTTAAACATGAAAATTTAAAGGCAAAGATTTTAAATTTATAAAAATAATATGTTTGACAATTAAGTAGGAAACTCTAAAAATAACATAAGCTTATTTCTTTCATCACATATCAGTAAATAAAATTGGAAAATACATTAATTCAAGGGTCTCCAAATGGAATTATTACACTCATTTATTTCTCACTTTTGTTATGAAACTTCATCTTTATCTTGAAACCAAATGGCAGTTTCGGTCAATAATGTTGCAATCCAGTATGTAAAGTATATGGTCATTTTTATGGACTATTCTGTGATTCTTTACACAACCATCTCAAAGATGATAATTACTTATAAAAATATAATTTTGCAACACATCTTTTTCTTTTCACTGTATTGGTTATGCACTACCTTATTCTACTTGAAGTGGTGCCCAAAATTGTATCTAAATAGTAGCAGACAACTAGCAAGCTTTGGCATTCTAGGTCAATTTAATTATACTGTGCATGAGAGAAACTAGGCCATTTGAGTATTGCCTTTGCCACCAGAAATGACACCTGGGTGTTAATGAGCTGGTAATTAAGAATTGGCACATCCTGACATGTCCACTGTTTTGGACTAGATATCCATATGTTTCAGAACTTGTGTGTTAAGTACTTTGTGAACTGCAGAAGTTTGTGTATGTGCTCTTCAAATGCTAATTTTTCATGAAAGAAAATTTCAACCTAAAAAATAAGCCCTGTTAATTTACAGATTGAAGTAACTTTTTCTCATCATCTCAAATTCGTGAAGCTTTTTAAAACTAACGAGTATAATTCGGAGAGCCACCTGTTAAAAGATTCCCTGTGGTGGTATTACTTTTAGTTTAAAATTGTTTACAGAACTTGCATTTTTAATGGTCTTTTGTGAGATGAATAAGGACCCCCCAAAATGTAAATAGTGGCTCCAAGGGATAGAGTGCTAGCTTTGGGCAAGAGAGCTCAGGGACAGTGCTCAGACCCTGTGTTCAAGCTCCATGGACCAACAACAACAAAAAAGAAATTAAATGACTGTGTCACACAAACAAGCAGACAGTCAGAACACACACACACACAGGCACAGACACACACACACACACACACACACACACACACACACACACACACACACACACACTACAGACATTGCAGTAGCAGCCAGACAGGGAATGGGGGGGGGGGGACAGGAGGTGGGACTGGAAGGTGGTCTCTGGTTTCAGGAGTGTCTGGCCTGCTCATCTCATCTCCCTCCCCTTGTGGTGCTTGCAGAGACACTGTGGAAGCAGCTGTGTGGAGAGGCCGTCTGGAAAGGCACGGAAAGCCCGACCCCACCCCAGGAGTGAGCTCAGAAGTGGAGCCCCAGAGCCAAGATCCACAGAAGACGGTGCCCCAACCAACAATGCCACTAAAGAGACCTTAGCCGGGACTCTGAGCTGACTCCAGGAAACTTCATCATTCCGCAACAGTCAATCACAGTAGGATACCGAGGGCAGAACCCCTTTGTTACAGTAATACCAAGACCAGAGTTTATTTCTGGTGTGATGTAGCTCTTTTCCCCAACACGATGTGAAATGTACGTTGACTGTTTCTTTGCTTTCCTCTTCAATTGTCAGCTCTTTATTCCTCTCTCTCAACGATATCTCACCAGTTTCTGGATACATCTATTGGTTAATAATAATAATAATAATAATAATAATAATAATAATAATAAACGTGTTCTCATCAGGTGTACCAAGAATTAACTTCAGTGAATTTCAGCTGTGGGGATCACTTTCTCATTTTCTTCTTTGAAAGTATTTGCTTTCCCATTTCACCCGGGGGTAGCACTCAGCGCCTTTTATATGCAGATTGCTCTAATTACACTGGGAAATGGCTCCAGATTCCCTCTGCTTAAAAGGGGAACCAGAAAGGCCAAAGGTAAAGTGGAGAATAGGAAAGCTGAAACCAAGAACTCCATCACTGAAGGGAGAGGCGGCTGAGCAGCCGCGGGCACAGCTTTCCGCCAGGACGGAAAGGTGCTTTGGGTGGCCAGGGCCCGGCCAGGGGGTGGACTTTGCTCTCCCCTCAGAACCGGATCTGTGAAAGGAGAGCCAGGCCTTCTTAGAGAACCATCCCCTCTCTTCTCCAGAGACCACTCCCGGGCTGAAAGATGAGAAGGCGTGCTCTAGAGTGGAGTCACCTGGCCAGCCTGTCATACCTTAGACAGGTTACCTTCCAGGAAGGCTGCAGGGAAAGACCTGGGTGGGGCAGGTGACAGAGCCAGGGAGAAGCCCTTCCCTCCCCATCCCTGCAGGAGGATGTGGGATCCTGGGTCCTTTCCACGTGCCAAACTGGGAATCCTCAGGACGCTGGTAAGGAGCAGATTCTAAAACACGTAGCTGTTGTGGGCGAGGGTATGCCCGTTAGTTCAGGAGCACTGTCCAGATGGCCTTGGCATCTGGGAGTCCTGCGGGAGGAATCCACGGCTCCTGTGTGAAGGCTGAGCCCTCAAGAAAGCATGGTCCCAGCGATGGCCCCAGCGCTCGAGAAACAGGTCTTCTGCTGGGAGGTGAGGATTGGAAGAGGTAAAGGTACAAGGGGTAAATTGGAAATTGGAGTCAGGAAAGAGGGTGGATTTTTTTTTTAACAAAATGTACATTTTGGAGAAATGCGAATTCCAGCTGGCTCAGGTAGCTGATGAACATAATTGTGTGTGCTTGGCTTAGGGTCAGACAATCTTGCTGTGCTCAGCATTTGCAGAGCTCACCGTTCATTGACTTACAATGTAGGTATGGACATAAATGATGACGATTCAAACAGTAGCAGAAAAACATGGTTGGTTACTAGGTTTGGCACTGTAATCTTTTGAGAAATGTGTCTATTTACTAAAAAGCTCTTGTTTTTTTTTAAAAATAAACTTGGAAAACAAACTTGGAAAAAAAACCCAGAAGGTTTCAAACATGTAAATATGCACACACACACACGCACACACACACACACACACACACGCACGTACACACACGCACACGGGGGTCTATTTCTCCACTCAGAGCCACTCTTCTCAGTGGATAGTATTGGGGATATATCGACAATATTTAAAGGATGTCACCTATGAAGATTTTCAAAAATTGGTTCTTCTCTAGCTTTACTACGAATTCATCTTCATCAAATGTTTAGTTAATTTGGAAACACAAGTTAGTTCTCAGAGGAACATTCCGGTTATAAATTGGGTTTTGGATGGAGTCAATCAAAACAAGGTCCCTTAAAACAGGAGATTCTTTTCCATCTGAGCCACGCCCTCCCTGAGCTCCCTTAGGGTTTCCTGTGGCCTGAACCACACAAAATCATACCCGGAAAGCCTGCTGGCCACCCGGGGTGAGCTGCCGTCCCATCCAGTCAGCCCTCACCAGCACAGCAAGGCCTTTCTGTGTGTTCACAGTGGTGAAAGCGCATTGGTTCTCATGTGAGGCCAAACCACCGCTGGGACCAAGGCAGCAGCTGGGACTGGAGAAAAGAGAGTGGCTGTCCTTGAGCGGCCGTCCAGCGGCCCCTCCTGTGACAAGTTCGTGTCCTTAGCCTGCGCTCAGTGAGACCTGGAAGTTAAGGGTGAGAGGTGGGGGGAAAGGCCAGAGCTTTCTCATTATGAATTGATTGACCGTCTCCCAGCCTTGACACTGAAGCTACCCCCAAGCTGCGTCTTGCTCCTGCTGTTCCTGTCAGTTTGAGGAGAGAGAGGATAAAGGGAAGAACTTTCCTGAAGAACATTGCCCTGTGTGATTGATTGCACGAGAGCTGCTCCCCGAGTTAGCACAGGCGAGGGCAGGGCGGCTCTCGCGTGGTGGCTGGTGCTCCAGGACAGGACAGGGGGGACGAGGCTAGCGGTGGAAGCAGGGGGAGGACGTGGATGCGGGTCTCTAAGGTTTACAGAAAGCATGTCAAGCCGACGGCCATGGAAGGTGGTTGTGGGCGGTGAGGAGAGCCAGGCACCTGGACACCCACCGCCCCCCCCCAGGCTGCTGTAGGCCACAGATACAGGCCTGTCTACCAACGCCAGTTCACCCTCTGCGCGGTGTGCCCTGAGCTTACACACGCAGTTCCCGTCTAGGAAAGGCCTGCTGGGTCCCCTCTCAGCGGCCTCCATGTGGCCTCTCCATCCCCACCTTTCTTACCTGGATTCTACCACGTGAGCCTCAGCACCACTTCCAGCACCACGTGTACATATGTGGTTCAGAGGAATCGAACCTGAGTCTTTGTGCGTGCTAGGCAAGCACTCTACCACTAGGCCACACTCCCAGCCCTGCATTTACTCTGAAGTGTGATAGTCTCATCCTGTGCTTCACAGATATGTGAGTTTTATATAAAAATAATAGGCTTGTTCTAGAAAACTTGCAATGAGGGAATTCCAATTTTTTTTTAATTTGCCATTTCCTTTTGGATGAATCACCTCTCACCGCAGCTGCATGAGGGCTGACGTGGGGGCTGTGGGTTGTCAGGTGAGGAAATGACTGCCCTGGGGCTTTCTAACGCCACATGCTACGTGGCACATCCTTTTCATCCTCACAGCAAATTGTTCAGAATTCTCCTTTGCAATCATTCTTTTAAAATAAAAAAGCACACATTCCAATGAGAATAATATTAGCAATAACTTCCCTTAGAGTCTTAATAGACGTGTCAAATGATGTTTATAATATGCCATGGCTAATTAAATCGTGTGAGATTCTGCGTATTACATCATTCAGGGTTTTTTTTAATTTATTGTTACAAAACGTACAGAGCACTGCATTGTTTTCATTTTATGCCCCACTTCATTGAAACACATGCCACATACATAGACATTGCATAAATGCACAGTGCATGCCAATATATTCCTCAGGCTCACAGACTTTATTATTTTCAATGAAAACTATAATGAAAAAGAGCTTTCAAAAACTTTTGTGCAATTAATAATAAAATGTGAGACCCCCCCAAGGTTATTTCCCAGGTTCCATTGTGCTTCCCTCTGTATTATTTTAGAAGTCTAATTTTTGTTTTCTGCATTTTCCATCTGATCTTCTTACATTATCATACCATAATTTGTTTCCAAAACAGTGCTAGGAAATGGCGTGTTGATTTCTTCTTTACTAAAATATATTTTCATTATTTTTGAAGTAATGAACACATTTCTATTTTTACGGAGTTCGCTGACAACACCTTTTTCCATTATTTTATTTTTAGCTATCTAAGTTTAAACTTGACAGCGTGTCGTTTAAAATTCAAAGTGAAATAATCAGACCATTTTTCTTCCACTTACCCTCACTTGAAGGTTCAGTTATTTCGACTGGATAATGAGATCAATAATGGCTAAATTTATACCCAGAGCCACATCCTTGGGGATGTGTTTTTCCTTCCCATGGGCTTTTGAGATCTGTCACAAATGTGGATGGAGCAACAGTCCCCTGCAAGTGTCTGTCAGAGGCTTTGAGATCGTTTCTTTATGGAAGGAGGTACGAATAAATCACACCCATGCAGTGTAAAAGGTCAGCTTCTAAAACACATTATTATACCACTTAAAGTCTAGTCCGTTTTTGCTTAAAATCAGTATTTTGCCACTTTCATATTAATGGGATCAATAAAAAAAATGTATAATAAACCAGAAGCACATTGCTGATTTGGAAAGGGCGTTATTTCATTCAACTACAAAATAATGCTGCGCAATTATCCTTCTTTTCATGCGTTATGGCTTCAACATCTATATTCTCTGAGAAGTGACAGTGGCTAATCAATATTAAATAAGGGTTCTGGCATGGAAAACACTGCCCCTCCCCCAGATTCTGTGGGAGGTGAGAAGGGAGACTTCCCTTCTGGTACTGTATTTCGGTAGGGTCAACTTACAACCGCTGATAAAATCCACAAGGGAACATTAAAGTGACAGAGCACTTTCACTGACTGACTGGATTCAGAATTTGTTTCGTCTCTGGCAGGGGGTGTTTAGTGAGTCTAGGGGCACACTCGTGTGCTATCCACCCCACCTTTCCTCAGGCACGGCGCTCGTGGGCACTGAGGTCATTCCCCATGCCACCCAAGCAGTGTCACACAGGGATGTCTCCGCCACACTCTTCTTCTGAGGGAGAGCACGGTGTTTCCAGTGCACTCTCCTGGCCTCATCTTGACCATTTGTGAATATGTCCTCCAAAATCTCTCCCCTCACGGCCCGCGGAGCTGCCCTGAGCCCAAGCCATTCCAACTTCCTCCCGAAGACAAATGGTTCTAAAGACACGAGAAACCCTGCAAGTTTCTGGAATGACTGCGGGACAAGGGCAACTTCATTCCCCTTCCTTTAAAATATCTACACCTATATACACATATAATTTAAATGTGTTTAAAACGCTAGAGTTCTTCCCCTCCAGGGCTTTAATCTGCAGCCGTGTCCTTGCACACCAATGTGTGGCCGGGGCCACGGGAAGGCGGGGTCAGCAAGTGTTCACCAAGGTGAGTGAGGCAATGGATCCTGGCACAAGAGCTTCCAGCACAGGAGGCTTCAATGCCCTCGACCTGTGGTGGTAAATGAAATGTTTCCATTTAAGACGTACTGAAGGCAAATGTCTTCCAGTGAATTCTTTAAGCCATTGTTGTTACGTTTCATGTGGAGCAAGATTGGGTAGTGGTTAATAGCTAATGAGTAAATTAAGAGATAGCATGGAAAAGAAGAAGCTGAGAATGAGATGTGAATGCTTTATGAATTTATTTACTTCACAAGCATTTGGTGACTGGACAATCATTTCAGCACGGTGAGGCTGCAGACAGACAGACGGCAGAGAGAGGGCTGCTCTCCACGCTTCCCCCAGCCCCAGACATTGCACTAAGATTTCTGATTGGAAATTGTAAAAACTCCCTTTTGGGGTGATATTTTTCAAATAGGTTGCTTAAAATCTCTTCTCACATTCTGTTGGCCTTTCTTCCAGTGTTAAGAAGACGCTTATGGTGAACGGGAGTTAATTTTTGTTGTATAGTCTAACCTGTCAGTATTTTCTTTTGTAGTTATACTTTCTGTTCTAGAAACAATTTTGTTAGGGAAATGGCAGTATTTGACTATAAAGAAAAGAACAAAACAGAGAAAGATTAGATTTCCTTTTACTGCAGATATTTTAACCTTTGCATGCAAATGCCCCGTGCAAGCAGAGCTGGCTGGGCTGGGAAGAGAGGCCAACAGCTTGCTGGAAGCCCTCTGCTGACAAGCACACCCTTGCGATTTCACCTCCCCACTTCCTTCCTCCCGTGTTTCCAAACTCTGCGTGTTTGCTGCCATGTCTCTTATCACAATGGACAAAACCATTTCCCCGATAGAGACGGCAATGTAGTGGCAAAGGCCTCTTGGATCACAGTGCAGGGGGCGTGGGGCCCACCTCCCCGCAGGGCACAGCTGGTCCGTGGTCCCTTCATACACACCGGCCGTGGCTGGCAGCACAGGGGTAGCCTGAGTGGCCGTTGGTGACCGGAGCTGCTTCATTGTGCTGCTCCTCAACTCTTGGTTTAACGGCAGTCCAGGCCACTTCCAGGGCACTCCACCAGCCTTGAGAGTCGCGAGTGGTGTTGTGAAAGGGAATCGTCACTGAGCCTGAGGTGAGTGACCTTTCAAGGGCTCTAGCTCGATGTGGTGGTGAAGAGTGTTGTATTTCCTTTGAGCCCTCCTGTGCCATTTTTGCAAGTCATGAAAACTGACTTTTTAATCCAAGACTGTGTTATTTACAGGTAACCTCCACTAACTGTCCATCAACGCCACTCTGTGTTTTCAGCCACAGTCGTGTTGCTGCTCATTTAAAAGGCTGCATGGTCTCTTACCTACATATTTTTAATTCGTGTATATGACAGGATAAAACTGGTCCTATTTGGTGTAGAAATAGTTCATCTTCTCTTCATTTCATAAAGCACAACAAGACTTCTGCATCAGTCCTAGAAAATAGCTGTATCTATCTGTCTAGACCTATTTCTATATATACGAAAAGATGAATACGTATAAAGTACACATTGATATTTATGTCATACACTTGAGAGTGTTTCACATCATGCCACCATTTCTTGGGTGATTTTACTTCATGGATATAGCAAATTTATAAACCAAGCTCTGGTTAATTTCTGCATAACAGCATATATCTCAACAATTATAACCGAGTCCTTCAATAATTGTATAATTGTGGTGTGTGTGTGTGTGTGTGTGTGTGTGTGTGTAGTTTTGTTCTTCCTACCTCCCTCACAGAGCTCCATTTATCTGGACCAGCAAAATGTTACCAGCTCCGACAACTTTAATTGTCCCACACATATTGCTTATGCCATAAATAACATTCAAAATTTGAATAATTCAAACTCAATATATTTATTTATAAATAAAAGATTTCTTTCTTATTTAGGACTTACTTTGTGCAAATAAATTTTCCTTCCCAAGATACAGATTTTTACATCAGGTCTGGAAAAATTTGACCTTGGTTGGTAGGGAAGCACAAATAAAAGTTTAACCTGGGTATTCATAACTTTTCTCCATTCCAGTACCTATGCTTCAGGAAATTGCATCATAATTTTATTTATTCATGCTTTTTGTATATTTTACTAACAATACCCATGAATCTAACTTGAAGCTTGACTTATATCTAGCAATATATGTCCATACTTCTCCACATTTTGATAACAGTACCACAATTTGGGGGATGTATACAATTTTTTTTCAGAAGATAAGTTAGATTTTCTTGTCCCAGTTCTTGTTTTTTCCTTTAACTGGTGATGATTCTGTCTTGTGGATATTTTATTTATATTGTGTGGAGCACACTACTAAAAATTTCTAATTCTCCCTAATTTTCTCAGTCCTGACAATAATTGACTCGTGAGTTTTGCTTTCATTTGTATCTGGATATTTTTATATACAGATCTAATGCTATTTTTCTTTTCCCTTACTATCAATACAAATTCAACCAAAACGCCACACAGTCTTGTTCATGTTTTTCTTTTGGTTTTACTCCTTTATACTGGCTAAAAGTCTATAGAACGTATGCCACACGTCCAGTTTTGAAAACCAGGCTTTTATAAAGGACAAAGATAAGAGCTCTCTGAAGCCAAATAGAGTGATACGAGTGTGTGCACACTTCCATTAGTGGGGATTCTTCCTGAGTTTGGAGAACAAAATGCTATTCCTTTGGAAGTAGGGTTTTCCGTGAAGTTGATGCTTTTCCTTGTCGGCTGAACGATACCCCAGGCCTTAATTAAGGAGTGAGTTTGTGGACTTTCCTGAGTTTCCATTTTAAATAAGGAACAAATATTATGTACAACATTTTCTATTTCAGTTACAATGACAGCGGCAACCAAAAAAAATATCTTCTGGATCAAACTGCAAGACAGAAGCCAAATTCAGTGTCATCATTTGAAAATCCTCTCTCCTCTGCAAAGGGTAGCTCCAGTTTTAACCTGTCAATCACCTCAATCAAACCAGGAAACTTTTAGTGGTGTTCTACCCAATTAAAACTCCTGTGAATGGTGTCAGGCGTTTTGTGCCAGGACTGGGGCGTGAACTCAGGGACTGGGTATGGTCCCTTACCTTATTTAGCCCAGCTCGAGCCCCAGATACACTTTTCAGCTGTTTGTGGCTCACTGGAGGTAAGAGTCTCACGGACTTCCCTACCCTGCCCGCTTCAAACAGTCATCTAACAATCTCAACCTTCTTCAAAGCTAGGATTACAAGCTTTTTCCAATGGTGCCTTTAGATGACAGAATTTTACCCCCCAAAATTAACTGTAAGTGTATTAGGAGAGAAAGGGTCTTAAAAATGTAAATCAGGGGCTGGGAGTTTGTCCTAGTGGTTAAAGTGCTTGCCTAGCACGCATGAAGACCCGGGTTCGATTCCTTGGTACCACATATGTAGAAAAAGCCGGAAGTGGTGCTGAGGCTCAAGTGGTAGAGCTCTAGCCTTGAGAAAATCCAAGGACAGTGCTCAGGCCCTGAGCTCAAGCCCAGGACTGGGGGAAAAAATGTAAATCATTTAGGAGTGTTGAAATCTCCCCGAAGGTTGATTAGCTGTTTCATTTACTTCATTTTGTGCAAGCAAATAATTAACACAGCAATGTGAGCCTCCTGTTAATGTAAAAGTACAGATTTTCATTTCTAGCAGCTACAACTGTACTTGGCATATAGCAGGTACTAAGAAATCATTTTAATTAGCAGAGCAATACTACATAGTTTCATATAATCATAGTTTTGTAAAATATGACATATGCTAAATGTTATATTGACCAAGAGGAAATAGCCTTACAAGAGTGTAAAAACTTTAAAGAGAGAAACAGGGCTTAGTTTAATGAGTTATTGATGCATTGCTCCAGGATAGCAGAAAAACATTTATACACTGAAACTAGTTTAAAGACAGGTGACCTTTGAAGAGATTAGTTAACCTTTCAGCAATTTTGGAGAGTTACTGTTCTGAAAGATAAAGGTCAGGGCAGAACTCAAAATGTGGTTATTGTCTTTCCTGTGTTTGTTGCCATGCCTTTAATTTCTAATAAATTAATTCAAACTGTAGAGTCTGTAAAAAAAAGAAGTAGGCTGATTTCTTAAAATAAAAGAGCAATAGTGGTTTGGAGGGTTTGTTTTTCTCCAGGCGTGGTATCTGAATAAACAAAGTATAAAACCCACAGGTTATACTTCTCTTACAACTCTTCTAATCTCATTTCGGCCTAAAGGATGCTAAGATGAAAGTGTATTTAAATAAAGTCGTGACGCTCTTTTTTAAGTAAAGAAGAGTTCGCTTCAGAAGACATTAGTGGTGGCATGCAGCTCTAATCCGTCGCCAGGGAAGCCATGCAGCTGATCGAGGGATCAAAGCCGCTGAGGCTACCTGATACGAAACCACCCCTAGCTCTTCATTCCAGAACCAGAGCTTCAACCCAGCGTGAACCCCTGCCTGTTCTGTTCCACCAGGTCTCGCCAAGACCTGATCATTTACGCACCTCCTTCTCCTGGAGCTGGAGCCTGAGGTCTGCCGTTTCCTCTCGGAGATGTGTGTGCCGGAAATAGTCTACCCTCTTCACATTCCTGGGTTTCCACCAGGACATGTGACAGATGTGACGTGCGCAAGGCCGTCACCTTGACCCAGGTCATGTCCGTCTTTGCCCTTTTCTGGATCCCTGTTTAGAAATGCACAGGAACTGAAGACACCGTGTTTCCTTGCTGGACTGGATGCTGTTTACTAGAGGTCAAGGCAGTTCTGTCGCATCTGGGCAGCTGACTCAGTTTTGGATCTTCTATTCCTACTCTACCTTAGCAGGGTGCCAAGCCCTTAGGAAGCAGGAAACTTCCCGAGGGAGAAGCTCCTGCTGCAGCAAGTGGCGTCCTCCTGACTTTCCCCAGAGCGCCACTGGCCTGGGGAACAGAGGTCAGGCACCCTGTGGATCTGTCAGCTCCCCTCTGTCTTGAAGCCTTTTGCTGACCCTCGCCGGTCAGTCCAGCCAGGACGTTCCCCACCCTCTGGCTGGGAGTGTCCCCGGCCCTCCCTCCCCAGCCCCGTGTGAAGGGAGACTCAGCAGACGCCTGTCTTCTGGTGCCATGATCCAGCCCTTGTTTGCCAGACCTGTGAGGCCAGCTCAGTCCCGCTGAAACTTGAGGAGCACTGAGCCTCGGCTTCCTCTCAACACCACTGCGGGGCTGCCCTGTGGAGTTTGCTTCTGCTCCACCGGCTGGATGTGGAGACTCCTTTCCAGTAGTTGTCCCTGGCAGGCCTTGCCTGGAAGCTTGGTGTGGGCCAGCGCGGTGACCGATGAGAGGACAGGCCGTGGACGGTGTCATCAGTGACCAGGAGAGCAGCCTCGCTGATCGGTCTTTACCCAAGACCACCTCGGACACATTCATGCAGGCAGAAGGTCTGCAGACAGCTTGGAAGTGAACTTCCCTTCAGTGCAGACAGAGAGCCAGGCTCAGGAGACACTGAGAGACCAGGCCCCTCACACACAGGACATTAGAAATGCTGCTCATGGGAAATAGAGCACGCAAAACTCAGCAGGGGAGTCAGAAAAAGTAGAAATGTCCTGCAGAAGGTGACAGAGGGGAAAAAATACAGAGGCAAAGAAAAAAGAAGGAAGGGGTTGAAGAAGGGAACATGAGGCCCGGATCAGAAAGGAATAGGGAAAAAAGATTAATATATCATCAAGGACAAACTTTATCAGAATATATGGACAGATGTTTCCTGATAGAAAAGTTACTTTGATTTCCTCCAACCTGATAAAAATGACCCTTATTGATATGTTAATTCTGAACTTCTGGAATTCCATTAGTTGTGGGAAGGGTCAAGAATAAGAATGGAACCAACCTTTCAGTTTCTGGGTTGAAAGCTACAAAGAACAAAGCCTTCAAACATAGTCCTCAGTGAAATGATTTTTTTTTTGATGTGAGAACATCTACCTATCAGAATCACTATTTAAATTTGAACAGGAATGTTGGCTATGTGAGCTCCCAAAAGTTCTGCTCCCCATCCTCTTCCTTCTTTTATTTTTTTCTTCTTCAATGCAAGACTAAAGTAGGCGCTCTCCAAAAAGGTTGTGTATATACGTTTATTTGAAATAGGGAAGGGAAGGGAGAAAACAAGATGATTGGGAGGGGGTGAGGGGAGGGAAATGGGGACAAAACCATGAGAAGGGGTAGCAATGTGTGAGAAGTAATGCACCTACTACCTGACGAATGTAACTGTAACCCCTCTATGCATTATTCCAACAATAAAATAATAATAGAAAAAGATTTCTGCAGGGTGGGGGAAAGATTTCCAAAGGGGGGAAAAAGTGAAAAAAGAAAAACAGGTAGATTCACAAAGTCCTGGCTCTATGTGGCCTTGGATGCAACCAACCTAGATTAGAATAGCTAGGTGCCTCTAAATAGACTTCTTTACAATGCAATGTTCTCCGGCCAAGCTGTGCTTTGAGGTGTGTGGTGTGGCTTAGAAGCCGGTGTGTCATTGGTAACAGTGGCAGACGGCTGACTAATGCATGCAGCTTGACAGGCTTTAATATACAGGATAAATTCCCTCAATCTGAGGGAGATTGGGGGTGAATGGGGAGTAAATATATACAAAAGTCAGTAAATTATATCGTGCTCCTCCTTCATCGAATGACCGCCATAAAACTGGTGATTCTCGGAGCAAGTTTTATCCTTAAGTTGTGGTTGTCGGTGAGGCGTTCTCTACCTCTACAATACTTTCTTTTAATTTCCCCCTCACAGAACACAAAAATGATAAAAACCTGAAATGTTTTGAAATGAATGTTTTAAAGTTGAAATTTTAGATAATGAAACAATTTGATTGCTTTTTCCTTTTGGAAAGAAGCATCTCTGAAGCAAAGGCCAGAGGCTTTTTGAAGGAGAACCCACTTCCAATGCCAGGCCAGACCCACAGCAAGCCCTGCAGCAGCCACGCCTCAGGCGGCGTGAAGCAGATCAAGCAAGTTGCCTAAGAATCCAGAACCCCACTTCATGTCGTTTTGTTTCCAGTCTTCCTGTACCCGTACCGATGGCACAAGATAATTCTTTCTGAGGAAAGCATAGAATTCCACGGTGTTCTTAATCCCTTGGCCATCGAGGCACATCCGGGCGAATTCCACACATCATACATTGGCTGTGGTAAATATGTTGCAGTGAACGTGGTGGTGCTGGTAGCTTTCGTGGGGCCTGGCTTGTGCTCTAGGGGAGAGAGAAGACACACAGGTCATGAAGGGGAGCAGACGCAGGAGGACGCCAGGGGACACGGTTCACCATTCCCTCCCCTCCTCCTATCAGCACTTGAGGGGGACACAGCATCTTACACTAACAAGCAGTGTATATTTCCCCCAAAGTTACGCCACAACCTTATCTCCTAAGAGGCGTAGATGAGAAATATTTCTTAATTATCTTGTTTGGTTCTGAAGGTTATGGAGAATCAGTGTTTTGTTTTGTTTTTAAATAAAAACCTTTTTTTCTTTTCTCATAGCCCAGCATACCCGGAGCTCAGAGTCCTCGCCATCCACCCCTGGGGTGCGAGGGCAGAAGGCATCACCATGGCATGGGCATGTGGTGACATGGTGATGGATGGGGAGAAGAAGGCCTCTCCCATGGGGGAACTGAGGTAGGGAGCGCCCTCTGGAAGCCTTTCCTCTGGAAGCAATCCTCACACACTGGGCGGGTGGGGAAGGAGCAAGGGCTCTGGTGCCCAGAGCTTTGCATTTCTCTGGTCCCAGAGGGTCATGGCCAAGGGTAGAATCCACGCAGGTCTCCTTCGGAGCCTCTGAAGAATTCCTTCTTCCAAAATGAAAAGGAAGTGCCATCCTAGCTACTCAGGAGGCTGTGATCTGAGGATCCCAGTTCGAAGCCAGCCTGGGCAGGAAAGTCCACGAGACGCCCACTCCAATCAACCTCCCAAAATCGAACGTGGAGCAGTGGCTCAAAGTGGTAAAGGCTTAGCCTGAGCATTAAAAAATAAGAATATAAAAGAAAAGCAAGCACATCTAATATATCCTTTCAGAAAAATTTACTGAGAAAATAAAAGGGAACATTTAGAAAATGATCAAAATCTGAAGTGATTTTAAATAGGAATCATACTAGGTATGCAGAGAGTGTGAGCTCATAGATATAAAATATAAATGCGGGTGCTGTGGTGAGTCTTGGAGAGCAGAGGAGCTTGTGAGCTGGCAGAGGAGCTCGCGAGCTGGCCGAGGGCCAGGCCTGGCCGCCCAGACCTCCCAACGCCCTCTGGGCTCAACCCAGACCAGAAATGGGTTTTGGAGACACTGTGCCATAGGCCAGCCTTTCTGAACGCGTTCACTGAGAACAGGGCAGACGTTCTCTGTATCATTGTTTGAAGCTTCTCAACTACGCCAGGAAATACATTTACTGAAGTGTAATGGTTTGCTGTCAGGCAAAACGTAGAAAGAGGGAGTAGATTTGGCTATTATGGAAAGCCCAAAATGGATGTATTGATGCATTCTTGTTAATTTTAGAACACTGGCAGGGCCCTGGGTATTGGTACTCATATGCAGCTCCACAACTCTCCCCCAGAAAAGAGGCCCCTGCTCCTGTGCTGTTTGGATACGTGGATATTATTCATCGTCTGAAGGGCTCTCATTCAAGAGCTCACTGCCTCCCACTTAGACATGGCTGGAAGGACGTGTCCCCCAGCCTCTGCCTTGCTCCACCAGTGTCTTCGTCGTTCCCACCGTCTGGAGGAAGGGCCTGTGCGTAGCTGGTTTTCTGACAAAAAAACATCATCTGGAAAATTCTCCCAACTCACGTCATTGAAACAAGGCACGTTGCTGTCTTAGAGTCCTGGCCTAGCAGTGGCCTAGCGGGGGCAGGCGGGGAGGTCCCACCTGATGGTGACAACAGGGAATTGTCACCTCTTCCCCGGGGGAGCCAGCCCCACTTCCTCACCAGCAGAGGGGAGGGGCTCTGTGGCCTCCTGGACAGACACCCAGGAGAAGCTGGCTGGTGTATGTGAAGAGAAGTACCCAGCAGAGGTCAGGGATGGAGGAAGACAGGAGAGGAGAGGTTGAGGGGCAGGACAGAGATGGGCCGGAGGTGGGCAGAGCTGTAGGGGAGAAGAGAAAGGAGGGGACAGGAGGGGATGGGGGGGGGGGAGGCAGGGAAGGGAAATGACAGGGAGGAGAAGGAGCCCGGGGAGGATCTTCTGTGCGATTTTGATGGAGGCACCCCTCCATCCTACCTGACGTGTGATGGGAGAAGCTCCCAATTCGATCTGGGTTGGCTCAGATTGGTATTAATATTCTCCTAAAACCCATAATGCGTATGTGACAGTTTAGCTAATCTGCTTCTTATGAGACACGTAGGTACTGTTTTCCCTTTCAGATTGAGTTCACACTTTAGTCACAGAGAATTACTAAGTATTGGTCTCAAATAGTTTTCTCTCTCATACAGATTCAATATTTATTATGTGAATAAATTATTCACCTCACACCACTGACCTAGGGATGGGAGTGTGAAAACAAATTAGAATAATAATGTTTCCAGAAAATTCATCCTGCTTGCTGTAAGTCATCGCCTAGGTTAATGCTTGCTAACTGTTGCATATATTGTGATTCTTATATTCTGAGCCTAGCCATGTATCATGATTGCAAGATAACTTAACCCCTGGGTGTTCCTACGACTATCATCACTTTCTCTGAGATTTTCAAATGAAAAATGTTACAAGGAATCCTGAAGAAATTATGAATGTCATGAACTTGCTAAAATTACTGAAAAATGAGCAAGAGAAGGATGATTCTGGCCACACGGCCATTTCTCCAGAGTCAGAGGAGCAGGGGACTGCTTTCTGACAAGAGCTTTATTCTAATTTTCTTTAATACAGCCCCGCATATTTTCTTTTAATGACTGTAAACTATTGTGTCAAAAGATAATTGCTACCTCAGTTTTAATAATTTTCTCTTTCTAAAGATAAAAGTTCCTAGAAAGGCCTATATCTCATACATATTATAGTATTAAAGGCAGCCTAAGTCTCTCTTTAAATTCAAATTTTGGATAACTGTCTTAAAATGCTCAAAATTTATTTAACTTTAAACTTGTGCAGAATTCTAGCATATTAATTTTAGACTTTCTTACAAAGAGGTGCTGATAAATCTGAGCAGAATTTTTTTAAAGCAATTTAACCCCAAAACAAGGAATACACATACATGACCAAGACTAGTTCACAAAATGCTAACAACCCAAGCAAATAATATTAAAATTTGCTGAAATTCCCAATTTGATATGCAAGATCATATGAGCTTGTCAGTTTATCAGATGTTGAATTCGGTACTTTAAAAAAATTCCATCTTGTTCTCATTGAAATTTATTCTAAATCACTCTTCAGATCAAACATATTCTCTAAGATCTAGACTAAAAAAATAAGATAGTTCTAGCAAAAAGCTTAATTAGTGTTTTTTTACATGCTTTATCAAACACAAGTGGAGAAGTGATCAAAACCTTTGAACGGCCAGAAGTGAGCAAGTTTTAGGGCATTGTCTTTCATCTAAAATAACCTTTTTTTTTGCCTTATTTCTGAAGAGTAGCTTATGGGCCTAGTTTGAAGTGGGTTCAAATATGTTTGATTTAAAAGGAAATTATGGAATTTTTCAAACTACTCCATGCAAGTGAAATTTATTTTTTTGAACCATATGGAAAGGCTTCAAGTGGAGTCAACTTATTGTAAAAAAGAATTTCAAATAAAATAATTTAAAACTAATTGTAAAATTTGCCATTGTAGGAATCAATGTAGTTACTAATTCTTTAGCTTAAAAATTAATATTACTTATTTTATTGGAGAAGAATTGTTTAAGTTATACACCAGCTGGGTCCTGGTGGAGGCTGAGATATGAGGATTGTGCCAGCAAGCTAACCCAGGTTCATAAGAAAGCACATATTAAGTGTGTTTTGTTTGGTATGTTCAGTGCTACCTAAACAAGAAAATTCATGGTCGATTATTTTTATCTTTTGGCTCTGTTGTCTGTATTGTTTATGGATAATTTTCAATTCTTATAGATATGTATATGTGTATCTATATACACATAGATCCATATACATATATATGCATATATTTGTTTAATGAAATCTAGTAACACTAACAGCATGGTCTTGAAATTCTTTCCATTATTTTTATTACTTTTTTTTCTACTTCTTTTAAATGCTACCAATTAAGATTGGTAAATATGCTATTGTTTTGTTGTAAGTTGGCATAGATAAAAATATTCCTATGCAGGAGTGAAAAATAAACAAAATGTTGATAAATCATTTTATATGGCATCATTGAAATTCATATAGACATAGTTATGAAAATATAAATGGAATTCAAATTATGAGCAAAAATAACTTGGAAAAACGTCAGAATGACTTTTCTCCTGTCGTTTATGGAGCATGACTCTTCCAGAAGTTCTATCAAACGTTTTGATGAATCCCTTTCAGACTTTTTAAAGATGTCAGGAAAGGAGAGAGCATCCGCACAACGTGACACCTACAGGTGGCGTGCAGTTCAAATGTGGGCTACTCACCCCAGACCCTGGGGGCCACTCCAGCAACGAAAATATTAAATATGGCGCCCATGCCTTCATATGCCCGTGCGTGTGCGACTTGCAAATTCTCTCTCTGACACTTTCCCCGAGGGTGCAAGCCTACAGCCTTCCCTGCACCCACAGTGAACTGTTCTGCAAAAGAAAAATAACCCTATTACAAGCCCGGGATGATATCTGGCAGACACCACAGCCAAGTCCACAAATAGAACTCATTAGGAGATCAAAGGTAACAATGGCTGTGCCTGGCGCTGCCTGGGTCATAGAGAAAGGTCCCGCTGGTAATTGGAGCCTGTGCCTGCTGCTTTCAGCGGGGAAGAGCGCTGCTTAGTTATTTTCTTTTTCAGAGTTCTGCTTTCTTGTGTTTTCCATTCCATGGGTGGGGGAAATCACTTTAAACGATGTTATAATTTATGCTCATTGCCATTGCAGATAGAAAAGTAATATTTTTCATGAGTAAGGTCAAGAATAAAAATTGGAGCTGTGTGATGTAGTCTAATATAATAGCTTATCCAGTGAATATTCTTAATGTTTTCAAGGGGTAATTTACCTGTCAATCCAACACCACCCTGGCATACAAATTAGTGCCTGCAAAGAAAATATTTAAGTGTAGAACCAGCAGGAGAATTGGAGGAAGTTGGCAGCCTCCAGAAATGGTGCCCTGCATATCTGCACTGAGTGGAAGCATATATTACAAGTCTGCAGACGCCCTGACACCTGTGCTCTTGAAATATTTACCCAAGTACCTGGAACTCATGAAGAAGATTTCAACTAAGTGGCATAGTAAATTTAAGTCAGAAATCTTTGGGTGTAACTGAGTTTTAAAGCCACCAGCTTCTCAATTTGGCCAAATCTCCAGCTCCAAAATACAGACACCTCTTTAGTTGTATACATTCTGTGCTCTTTCAAGGTGTTTTACATGTTCTGTATTTCATAGTACTGCAATTCCATCTCCATTCAAAACAGCATGGGTGTGGTCTGACTGTCAGACACAGAGAGCTGGATAATTCATGTATCATGGCCTTTAGGTCAATAATAACCATTTTTAAAAAGTAAACTGCTCAGTGCTGTTCCATAATTGTTATGTAAAATTAAGGCTGGTTAGATTAACAAAGGGCAATACAATTTATTTCAATAAGTTTCTTCTTTTTCATCTTGTTGCTGGGAATTCAAATACAGCATCAGGATTCCTCCCGCAAGCCCGTGTGTATTTCTAAGACGGAATGAAGCCACTCATGTTCATGCAGGCATGCATGCGTGGGCTCGAGGCCAGAGAGTTCTAGCCATCAGACTTTCCCTCGCCTTAAGGACTGGGGATCAGAAAGTATCACTGTTAAGGACTTCTTTCAAACAAGGCATGAGGTAGAATTTCACAGGCATTTTTCTTTCTCAAATGCATATATTAATGCAAGAAATCATTTTTGATAGGGGCAATGTATGTTCTGAGATATAGTATGACATATGTGCTCTATATTATATGTACCTTTTGTGAAATTCATAGCACTAAAGGGTAGTATAAATGGATTTCATCAGAGGTAAATCTTAACTTCAGTAACCTCAATAGAACAAATTAGAAAGGCAAAACTCATCACATCTTCCCTCACCAAATTCTACACACGAACTTTATTGTCATCGTCATTCTCTGGAGTTTTGATCTCAAGACCTTAGAATTTAGCATTAAAATGTTCCAAACTAGTAGAATTTATTGCTAACAGTTAGCTAAGAGACCTAGAAGTCCACGCCTGTGATTCCAGCTTCTTGGGGAGTGGAGATCAAATAAAATTGGTAAAGATGACTGGAAAAAAAGATCTCTGTGGCCCACGTTTCCCGTTGAGTTCATTAAACTCTTTGAAGGTGTCCGGGGTCTGTGTCTCAGCAGCGGCAGCCACTCTGCTCATCCCGAGTAAACACCCTGGCAAATGCCAGCCCTGCTCGCCTCACACAGACCAGGCCCCAGGCCACGCCAGTGCCTCACGCAGTCACTTCTGAGCGTCCTCAGGTCGCTTCTGGAGCTTGGAGCTCCCTCACGGCGGCGCAGGCCTCCCTG
Source organism: Megascapheus bottae (assembly GCF_031878675.1). Lineage (NCBI taxonomy): Eukaryota > Metazoa > Chordata > Mammalia > Rodentia > Geomyidae > Megascapheus > Megascapheus bottae. Next base: position 29,875,545 of record NC_143531.1, on the reverse strand, counting down.
CCTTTGGCATTTTACTAGATTTGGCATACGCGGCCTGCCCTGGCACTTTCGCTCTTAGAGCATAATGCACTGCTGCGAAAGGCTGTGGGGCTTTCTCTCCACGTGTGAAGCATTCTCAACCCACTTCACATAAATACCTGCACAACAGGTGCACAATGACTCTTCTAACTACACCCTGCCAGGCCACAAGAGGCACCTAGCTCTCCACAGACATAGATGTTTCCAGAATCAACCCTGCCTGTGTATCTGGAGATAGGTCTCTCTGTTGCCTCTACCTGAAACCTAGAAACCTCTTTTTTTTTTTTTGAATTCTTCTATCTTTTTTTCATATGTTTTTATTGTAATTAATAGAAGGATTACATGATATTTGACAGATAGGAGGTGCATTAATTCACATACATTGATACCCTTTCTCATGTCTTGGTCCCCATTTCCCTCCCCCCACCCCCACCCCCATCTTGTTTCCCCCCCTTCCCTATCCAATTTCAAATAACCAAATACAAATATATCCAATATATCAGGTAACAAAGTGGGATACTGTAACAATATGAGATACCCAAGGGACAGCAACAAAGATGAGAGATAACATAGTACATTAAGGACAAAAATCACTCATTATATGGCTTTTGTTTCTATACCCTAAGGTCCTTTCATTTAGCGTCATACTGTATGGCCTATGTTTCAAGGTTTTGCTCTATTGCAAATCTCTGCTAGGAGAGCCCAAGGTATGAAACCTAGAAACCTCTTATCCCACGATAACTGTCTTTCCAAGACGAGTCTTCCCTACTAGTATTTATTTTCCTGTTTCTGCCCAGGGGACTTGGACAAATCAGTGAGGAAAAGCAAACAACAATACTCATATTAAACACAATCATAACCCTAAGATTTGCCTTAGAAAATTCTTGCAAGGCACTCAGCATCACATTAATTGCTTGATGTATTAACCAAGTTAATGATGCTGCTTAAGTGATTGCAGAATCAAGAATATCACCTGGAGTCGAAAAATTATCCTAGTACCACCAGGCACTGGTGGCTCACGTCTATAATCCTAGCTACTCAAGAGGCTGAGGTCTGAGGATCGAGGTTCAAAGCCAGCCTGGGCACTAAAGTCCATGAGACTCTTATCTCCAATTAATGCCAGAAAACTGGAAGTGGTTTTGTGGCTAATAGATAGAGTGCTAGCTTCGAGCAAGAAGAGATCAGGAAGTTCAAGTCACACACCCCCCCCTCAAAATAGAAAGGAGCACAAACATCACAGTGCCTCGTGATACTCGGGCCAGGACAGTCAGTGGTTTTACTTGGGAGGGGGAAGCTGTGAAAGATGGAGGAGAGAAGGACGCAAGAAATGACACTGGTGACCGTGGGACTGACACGCCTCACACGACCCCCAGACGTCCGCATGAGCCCCTGAGCACGTCGTCCACGTGGAAATGTTAATAATCATTTTCTCGTGGGACTCATTTCCCTCAGGAAAGAAGCTGCAGTGAAAACACCCATCTTCAAGGACCTCTGTTCCACGGTTCTTACCAGCAGAATTCCACCATAGATGTATGATGGTTACAAAGAGAATTCTTGGACTTGAGGCTTTGTTATGACTATGGGTGGCATTCCCACCCACGGGGCTCTAATAGATCTCGAGTGACCTCGTGGCTTTATCAAGTCCTTCTAGACGGTGCCATGAGGAAGCTGTGTCCCCTCGGCCAAGCCCCCTCCTGTCCTCAAGGCCGCCGCCAAGCCGGGGAGCCCAGAAACAAAGTCCACCTTGTGAAGGATGCAGTTACACAGCTCTAGGGAATAAAGAACGAATTCCCCCCAAACAGGGGCTCCTCCACCGCAGATTAGCCCTGCAGTGTGTATGCCGGGAGAGATTCCCAGGAACTCTCCAGAGTGTTGAGAAGCCGTGGTCCTGGGGGAGCGGCGAGATGCTGATGGGCTTTTTCAGGTGCATCTCTGGCTGCTCCTTTTTATCACCCATTCCTCGGTGAATAACAAAAGGATCCCTCCTGAAAAAGAGAAAAGCTTTTAAGGTGATTTCATGACAGTTCCATGATTTTTGATGAATAAAACACCAACCTTGCGTTCTGCATGCTTCAAATTCCGTGCTGGTCTCCGAGGACGGCCCTGTTTCTTCCCTGGAAAGGCCAGTCCGTCAGACACTCAGGATTTTCCCCAGCAAAAGACATTTCAAAGCCCTGGCACATTGCTTCTGTCTCAAAGAAAATACTTTTATTAGTGGCTAAAATAGCATCTTAGGACTTCCATCGACTTCATAAAAATATATATAGCCGTTGAATGTCAACTGAATTGGACTCTTCTGCTTTGTTTTGAGGACTTGTTTTTTCTCCATTAAGGCAGTCATTTTGATCTTACAGAATGATGTTCAGAGCAAACAAAAGCCTTGCCACACTCCCAAATAATCTCAGATTCTAGTTTGGAAAACTTGTGGTGCTGCACTTTTCCGAAAAGTGATGACAGTTCAAAAGTGAGCAAGAGAAATCTACGTCGAGAAACAGCTTTGGGGGATACAAAGTACAAAAGTGAACAAAGCAGGAACAAGAAAAGTCTTTTAAATTCTCCTAAGAAGTTTGATATTTAATCAAATAATTTATAGAAACCCTATTTAACAATTTCATTTAATTCTCAATATGTTTATATATTTTATTTCCAGGTAAGGAAAATACTTAACCTTGCAGGAATATTGTTTACTTAACATTGAGTGATTGCTAAGAAAAGACAACTCGAGTTCCATTATCTTCTCCAAGCTTTTTGTAGCTAGGTTGGAAGTCCTGTTTCCCCAGGGGGAAACACACTCTCCTCAATAAATGGTACAATTGGAATATTTGTATTTGTTTATTTTTTCTTGCCTACTTGCTTCGTCTGAGACTTCCAAACCTTTGCTTAGTAGCAATGGGGAGAGTACACAGTGTTGCTCTGTTCTTGACCTTGGAGGACAGCTCGAGGGTTTCCCCGTGAGTATGCCGGAGGCAGAGGGCTTTTCCCCCTGGCTTTCACTTGATGGATCAACACATTGGATACTTATTTGGCTTACTGAGATTTTTGGCCCATGTGCTTTCTCGGCAGCCTGGGAGAGGTACAGCTTTTCCCTGGCACATTGTGCTTGGACTGGTCTGTGTTTCGGATGCTCGTACACTCAGAAGCAAATTATGCTAATAATTTAAATGAAAGTTGAATAAAGGTGCTGTGAGTACCAGCGCCTGTAGCTCTGTATAATGCTTATTGCTCGTCCTGTGCTCTCATAGGCTCTGCTGCAGAGTGAATGAGCCATGGATGTGCCCAGGAATTTACTCAGGAATCTATTGTGAAGGGGAAATTTGAAAATATGAAAAAAGTGGAGCTGAAGTCCAAATTTTTTTTTAAAGATTTTACCATTAGTTTGAAACTTTAGGAATTTCTGACTCCTATGTCCAGATCTTTCTCTGTTACTGAAAACTCTCAAACGGTACAGGACAGGAAGACTGAACTGTGAATCTCAGGACGCCAGCAAGCAAAGCACGTGGACTCAACATCTGACCTTTGGTGAACAGAATGTCAAATCAGTGCCAGTCGGTTCTTTTTAAAGACAGTAATCTATTAATTCAGCACTATACATTCTTCAGGACTCTTTCTCCTGGCAATAATGCCGGAGTTACTTTATGAGCACCATATTTTGAAGAAGAGAAATCAACATGTGAAAATATGACAAGCAGACTCTATTCCCTCCAAAGTATTTGTTAAATGAAAGAGGCTAATGAAATAAAATTGAAATAGCATGTAATCTTCATGCGCATTTCAACAGTGACATGTGACATACGTTACTCAGCTTCTTTTGGCTTGTCATTTTTTGCATTTGATAACCTCCTCGTGCTCATTTGGATAAATTTAGAGGGCTCTCATGCACCAGAGGTGTGAGACTGGAGTCCACTCGAGTTCTCCTAATTAGCACGTCTCTCCGTGGCACACCTGATGCTGCGCACAAAGTGTCCAGTAACTACTAAAAAGAGGTCAGGGGCCCACACCGCTATTTTCATTTTCCACATTTAAGTAGAAAACATAAAAAATCAATCAGCTTATCTATCTATCTATCTATCTATCTATCTATCTATCTATCTATCTATCTATCTATCTAATCTATCCATCCATCTATCTATCTATCGATTCACTTATTAAGTCTGATGTTAAGGTATACATTGTTAAAAACTACTTTATGCTTTCTCATTTCAACCCCTTGACTTCTGTCCACCACACAACACTTGAACTTTGTGATAGTCGTAGTAGTATTCCTTGTGGGTGATGTTCTACCATTTGAAGTACATCTCCAGTGCAGCTTTTTTTCTGACTGATTACAGGTGAGGCCGTCTAGACTTTGTATTCAGGCTGGCTTTGAACCGAGTTCCTTTGCGTCTGGGCATCCTAGGATGCTAGGGTTGCAGGGCTGACCTCACCTGACCACTTGTCACTATTAGTCCTAAAATTTCTGTAGGGCTCCTGGGGTGATCATTTAGTATAACGGTGGCCAGTCATGGCCTCAAAGAAACTTGGTTCTAACACTGCTCTAAGGCACTGCTCTAAGGTAACTCACTGGACAGAAGACGATGGTATAGATTTTTCCAGCTTTCTTGTGGCCTGACTAATGAAGCGTGTTCATCCGATGTGCGAGGTGATCTTTTGACGGGCACTCAGATCAGGGAATGGCTGCAGATCCGTCTAACAAGTAAGCACATTGCGTCACGAGCTTCCCCGGTGGGCGGGGAAGGAAGGTAGGTCTGAGCCCTGAGCAAATTTCACACGTGGTGGATGGTGAGCAGCTCGTCAAGTCTGCGGATCTTCCCATTGACAACCCCACGTTTTAACTCCTGGATCACGTATCTTCCCTCTGCGGTCACTCTGTACGGCTTTCTGTGCGGGTTCTTTTTGTGACTACAGATGGAACACGTAAGCCAGATCACATGGTACTTGTTCTTCTGTTTCAGGATGGGCTGAAGCAGCGCATTATTCAGGTTCATCCACAGTGAGCCAAATGGCAAATATCCTTCTTCTTAAAAGCTGAGTAATAGTCTATTTTGTAGGGAACAGTGTGTGTGTGTGTGTGTGTGTGTGTGTGTGTGTGTGTGTGTGTGTGTGAATGCCTACATGGTGTTAGCTCATCCCCTACATGCAGATGCTAAGGTGGTGTGCACACTGTGGATGCTGTGAATTGTGCTGCAGAAGCAAGAGTGTGCAGATGCACTTCTTTTCTGGGACTGCAATCTTTGTATTTCCTTGGAATCTATACTCGTAATAGACTCGTTGCTCAGGGAATTGTGGTTTTAATCGTTTTGGAGCCGTCTCTGTCCTGCTTTCCTCAATGGCTGCATGCGTGTCCCCCTCCTTATGGCACAGGGGTCTCCTGCCCTCCTGCCCCTGCCCGTGCTGGCCACACTTCCCCTGCCAGGGTGCTGCCTCAGGGAGGCTGGGTTCCATTTTCCAGTGATTCTGAGCACTGTTGAACGCCTGCCCGCTCAAGGCTCTTTTGAAAGTGGAGTGGCACGGTTATTCATTTTGCGTATTAATTCCTGGCTATCTGGTTAGCGGGTGTTTTCTGTCACTTCTTGGGATGCCTTTCGATTTTATTCACGACGCCTTTTTTGTGCAGTTTGGGCTTGATGTATCCTCATGAGTTTATTTTCTGGTGGTGGCTTTTCCCTTTTCCTTTTCCCCCCCCTCCAACACATCCAGGAGATAACTACCAGGACTATTGTCCTGGAGATCTTCACCTATGTCTTCTAGGATTTTTATGGATTTAGGTCTGACTTTGAAGTATTTAATCCATTTTGAGACCCTGCTAGACTTGGCCTGGGAACAGAAGCTGATCAAAGCAGAACTGTATCCCTGTCCTTTCCATGTGGCTCTTTTCCTTGTGTGGCCGAGCTCCTTCCTGAAGTCCGCGCGTTCCCAGAGGACTTTGTTCCTGGAGTGTGAAGTTCTCGCGTGGGCCCAGCGACTTCTTCCTGGACATGGCACCATGTCTGGAAAGGGACCTGCATGGCTCTGCCTGGCATTCCCTGTGCTTTTGCTCTTAGCTGTTGCATGTGAAATGACAAGGTGGCTGCTTGGTTTACTGGACATTCAATGGGCAAGGAATCCTTATGCATGTCCACCAGATTGTGTTAATGTTCCTCTATTTTACAAAATAAAGAATGCATTCACCGTGTACAGTCCAAACACCCTCACGCCCCAAGCAAATAGTGAAATCCTCTTTCATTCTACTTTTCAAATCTCTTCTCTTTACAGACACGTTCTCACCTAACAGGTTTTTATACACCCAGCCTATTTTCAGCTGTATTTATTTATGAGTGCTTGTGTCTTTATTATTAATGTTCCATAGAGATTGTTATATATGCAACCTAGTTCAGCTGTAACTTTCAGCTATGGTTTCTCAAACTCTGAAATTTTCACTTTTCATGTGTTTATTTCAATCGTGAGTCTTCATATGACATTTTGCTTCTATATAGAGATTAGAATAATATCAAGTATAATAATTTTTAAATTATGTATGATATGGTTTTCATTTTGTTTAGAAGTAAAATTGGAATTTACTTTTGTATGAATTATGAGTTCAGATTTCTCCAAATTCATTAGAGCACTCCTTTACTGAAGAGATCATTTTCTCTAATCTAAAACACCCCTTAAGATTAAATTATACCCATCAAGTTGTGTAATTTTATAGTCCTCATATCACTATGTAAACTGCTTTCCTGTATCCTATGTGGCAGTTAATTTCCTGTAGCTTGTATTTGCAGGTAGAATTCGTGGAATATTTTTCTTTTCTTTGGTGATATATTAACTAATTTTCATACTTTAATTAAAATGTTATTGAGATTGATTTAAATGTATATATAATTTTACCAACAATTATAGGTAGGGGCTGGGAATGTGGCTTAGTGATAGATTGCTTGCCTAGAATGCATGAAGCCCTGGGTTTGAGTCCTCAGTACCACACAGAAACAGCTGGAAGTGGAGCTGTGGCTCAAGTAATGACTGCTAGCTTTGAGCAAAACAAGCTCAAAGACCAAGTGCTCAGACCCTGAGTTCAGCCCCAGAACTGGTAGTGTATATATGTGGAAGATTTCACATTCACCTTAAGAAGTCTACGGTGTGAACTCAATGAGTCAAATTTTGTTTTTTTCCTGGTGAAGTCTATAGTCTTACTTTGTATGTGTGTGTGCATCTGTGTGTGTGTGTGTGTGTGTGTGTGTGTGTGTGTGTGTGTGTGTGCAAGAGCACATGTGTATCTTATTCTACTTTTTTGTTCAAGGCTGGCCCTCTGACATTTGAGCTACACCTCCATTTCTGGTATTTTGCTGGCTAACTGGAGATAAGTCTGAAAAGTATAATATTCCTTTATGTAATCTTGCTGGTTATTTGTTAAAATAAATCCTAATGTGTTGTAACTGTCAATTCTTGTGGGCACATGTTCTTTAATTTCTCATCTTTACTTCTAATATTGCCCTCATGAATTCTGCCACAGTTTTAAGAGTTTCATAGTTACAATTTTGGTGATCTTTCCATGGGGAAAAAAGATTGAATGTTATTGATTGAACTGATGAATTTGTTGGTCTTTTAGATTTCCCTCCTTTTTTCTTTGCCAGTCGTGGGCTTGAGCCCAGGGCCTGAGCACTCTCCTTGGATTTTCTCAAGTTTAGAGCTCTACTACTTGAGCCTCAGCACCATTTCTGGCTTTTTTCTATGTATGTGGTACTGAGGAATTGAACCTGGGTCTTCGTGCATGCTACGCAAGCACTCTACCACTAGGCCAAATTCCCGGCCCATTTCCCTGCTTTTTAAAAAAAATAATTTCATTCTTTGCATTCTAATGCACACTGAAAAAAACATACTTGAGGTGAACATTCAATTTACATCTCATCTTGCCTCAAAAATGTCAAATCTTGAGGGCGCCTATAATTTCTTCAGACGATTACTTGATCTGTAGGTGTTTCCTGGCTGACTTTGTCCAGACATTATGTAAGCCCTTGGATGAGCTGCCTCACATGAAGTCTACTCTTTAAGCAGAGAAGCCCAGTACAGGCTGGAGGAGCAGTGGAGAGGTGGCTCTGGTGCCTTCCGTGAGCCAGGAGGGTGAACTGCAGCCACCAGCGCTGATTTCTGTTTCAAAATACCTTTTGAAAGACAAGGAATATTGTGACTTGTGGCTCGGCTCCTGTTGAATTTGATGAAGGTGACTGGAGTGATTTCTACTTCCTTGGATATGTAAATATTTCCTTTTGTCTAACTTAGAAAATATTTCCAATCTAATATGTAAACTGTGGAATATTGTATGTATAGTGCATGCATATACGTGCACACAATAATTTTGAACAAAATTACATATTTTTACTCATATGAAACAAGATCATCCAGTTTATTTATATGAAACCAATTTATCTACATATTTCATATAGGATTTTTTTAATTTTATTTTTCCTTTTTTTATGCAATAATTTCTCTCTACGTAGCCCAAAGTAGGCAGAGAACTCAAGGATCCCTGCCTCAATCTCCCCAGTGACTGCATTATAAGAACGTGCTACAACTTAGCAGTATTACATGTGTTCTGTATAGTTGATGTGCATACTCAATATTCTTCATTTCTTTCATTACAATACTGAATAATTTCTGAATTTCAACACAGAATCTCTCCTTAATTGTAAGTTATGTCATCATGGTTGAGCTTATTAGTAATGTAAAAATCCTATAGGAATGCACTGGGCCTTACTAAAGTGACAAGAATTTGATTTTTATATTTAGATATTTTAATTGGGTATTGCTTTTATTTGATACTTTTAATCTTCCCAGGTAGGTCTAGAAGTCATGTAGTTGAACTTTCAGTGAAATCCCAGGATCAGTTTTAATAGAGATCCCATTTTCTCATGGAACTTCGAGGTCAAGTCTGATGAACAGGTAACTGTGATTCTCAAAGTGACATTGATCTTTCCCAGGGTTTTAATTTTGAGGTAAGAATGTTTTCCTCTATTATTGGCTCTTAATTGTGTCATGGGAAGTGCCTACCGCAACTTGTTGTATTTAATTGTTTGGCATATCAAATGAGAAGTTCACGGTTGCAATGGAGATGAAGTCTCATCCGTTACGCTCCCTCTTCTGACTTATTTTTCGCCTGTGTGTAGTTTATCATTGCCATTGTATTCCTAATTGTGCGAACGACTTCGTGTCTGCTTTTGCAGTAAGCACGAAGGCCACCGGAGAAAGGAGATGGCTGCTGCTCCCTATCCATCTCTGCAGGCGCCTTCACAGCTCCACAGCGCACTGTGACCCCCAGACAGGTCCAGGTGTTGAGAATCCCGTGTCCTGGAGTCTCCCTAGGACTGAGTACCCCACCTTGAGGTGTTTCCATACCAAGCTCTTACTCCCTGTGCTGCAGCTTAGCTATGGCTGAGGCCCCACTCCTTATCAGCCGGCACTCTACGTTTACTGTGTGTTCACAAAGACTTTGGAAAGGAGGGCGAATGAGATATGAAGAGCCATCGCCTCCTGCCTCCTCTCTTCTCTCCTCACTGTGTTCACAGTGAGAAGAGGAGAGCTTTATGCACAGTGACATTTTATTCAAGATCACCGAATAAATATCCTCAACCCTCAGAAATGGACGAACAGGGTGCTATCAAAAATGACAAGTTAAAACAAAGGCATTTATATCAAGCAACTCTGCATAAATGTCATATTTCCCTCATTTAAGGTACGTTCCATGCCATATGTGGCTTTTACTGAAGTTTCAGTAACAGCGAAGATAGACAGAGAACTTTGTCACGTCCTTATCTCTGAATTTCCGTTCTTCTTAAGAAAAGGATGGTGGGCGGTGATATCTCATTTGAGTGATATTTAAGAAAAAAATCATCCTTTTGCAATTCTATTTGTGGTTAGAAAATAATCAAAATGGGAGAGACAGAGAACTTTCTGGACACAATGAGTCAGATTCCATAAATCTGTCGCTGATATGTCTAGAATATGACAAAAAATGAACATGACAAAAACTTTTGAGAATTAGAAACATTCTGTTGTTGGTGTTGTTTTGTTATAAGCAATGCATCAGGGAGAAGGAGTAGAAAGGAGTTTTCTCAGTGACTCTTCACACTTGGGAAAGTAACAACAGGTACAGAAAAATCCTTTCATATGAAACCTTTAATAGGAAGATACAATTAATACCAAGATACCTGGTTATACCTATACACACTGGACATGACAATTTCATGAATATCACACTGTAGACACTTCAATATTCATGCAAAACCATGCTCAGGATTTGCTTATTTTTTTTGTAAGTGGGAAAAATTCTGGTTGAACCACAAATTTGTATGTCAGACTGCTTTTCCTTCCTGTTTACACTTTGCAAGAACAACAAGACTCAGCTGGAAAATTGGCCCATAATCACAACCTATTAAGCTTTTACTGATATTGCAATAGAAGTAATGGGTTTTTAATGAGCTGATCCATTATAACATTTATATAATTTATTAACTTTGTTTTCTTCCCTTATTTGTAGACCAAAACTTAGATTTGATCATTTTCTTCACTGAACTTTTGAGTCCTCAAAAGTCCTCTAGTAGCTCCGAGCTACTGGAGGTAAATGGTGTGATGTGTTGCTCATAGCTTCTGTGGCTGTGGATCTGGGGAGCCAGGAAGAACTACAGGCATTCGAACACAGACGCCTCATATGTGACACAGAGCCTGCCTCAGACAGGGGTGACAGAGGAGCCACGTGAACTCTCACACCCAGGTAGAATTATCGTCTGCAGAAAAGGAGCTCTGTAGTACGACATGCTTCATTAGACCTGCTGGCAGCTCACCACTATGTGATCAGCCGGTTAATCTGAAGGTGAAGGACCTCGGCGTGGCCGGGGCCAGTGCAAGAAGGAAGGCTCGGCAGAGGGAGGTAGCGTGCTGGGCGAGCCCGGGAGCAGGGCTCTGAAGGCTGGTGCCAGGGTGGAAGGAAGCCCCCCTGCTCCATGGGGAGAGGGTGGCATGCGCTGAGAGCAGCCAATGCTGGTGAAAGCCATTCTTCTCTCCAGTGTGTCCTGTGTTGGTGACGCCGTCACCACACTCCAAGAAGCAGTTTGGGCAAAGCTTGTTTGATTTTATTTTGTGGGACATGGGGCTTGAAACTGTCCCTGAGCTCTTCAGCTCAAGGCTACCGCCCTACCTTTGAGCCAAGTCACACTTCCCCTTTTCTAGAGGTTAATTGGAGATAAGAGTCTCCGGTCCTTTTGTGCCCAGGCTGGCTTTGAACCTTGATCCTCAGATCTCAGCTTCCTGAGGAGCTAGGATGACAGGTGTGAGCCACCACACCCAGCTTGGGCAAAGATTTTATTTAAAAGTATTTTAAAAGAATTGTGTAACTAATACATAGGCCCTACTTGTAAATTATCTATTTTGTGAGTCTGTTTCCTTACAGAGTATTCGTTGCTGGATTTCTGGTAGTCACTCCTGCAATTGTAGCTACTCTGGAGATGTGAGGATGGAGGCCCGAAGCCAGCTCTGACAGGAGCAGCCCGTGAGGCTCTTACCTCCATTAACTAGCAAAAAAATCCTGAGGTAGCGCTGAGGCCTAGGGGTAGAGGGCCAGCCAGGAGTGGAAAAGCTCCAGACAGCACCCAGGCCCTGAGTGCAATCAAGACTCAGTTCTCTCTCTCTCTCTCTCTCTCTCTCTCTCTCTCTCTCTCTCTCTCTCTCTCTCTCTCTCTATCTCTCTATCTCTCTCACTCTCTCTCTCTCTTCTCTCTCTCTCTCTCTCTCCCTCTCTCTCTCTCTCTCTCCTCTCTCTCTCTCTCTCTCTCTCTCTCTCTCTCTTTCTCTCTCTCTCTCTCCCTCTCTCTCTCTCTCTCCTCTCTCTCTCTCTCTCCTCTCTCTCTCTCTCTCTCTCTCTCTCTCTCTCTCTGTCACACACACACACACACACACACACACACACACACACACACACACACACACCCTAGTGTGTGTGTTTCATCCATTTGCTTATGTAATGACTGCCTCTGTTGTCTTGCTAAAGAAAGACATGAAACGCTGGTCTCCACCAGCCATCCTGGGCCGGGCCAGGGTGGAGTGGCTTCCATGCAGAAGAGAGAAAGATGTGCATAAATCACCTCTGACTTGATGTTCATGCTGTCACAGGGTCCTCATTGGAGGGAATAGCACACTAGATCTCTTTCAAACTTGGGTTTCTAAGAAATCACCAAGGGTACAACCCCATTTTACTACTGAATCTTACCTCTTCTCTGGACTTACTGCACAACATACAGGTAAACAAATTGAAGCCATGCCAGATCGGATGAAGGGAAGTTACGCTTAATCACGCTGCTGCCTGTCCGCATGCCTGTGACTTCTCCTGTGCAATGCACACATTCGGGACTGAAAGGGAGTCTTCCCTCCTTGCCGATGGTCTGTATGGAGTTTTTTACTGGCCGTGGTGGCCATGGGGTCCCGGTCGGGCTGGCCTGGGCACCCCTCCTCCAGCCCCGAGCTGCCTGAGCACCCCTCCTCCAACCCAGAGCTGCAGGGCCGCGCCAAGCCGCCCGCCGGCCGCTGGAGGGCAGAGCTGGGAAGCGCTGCGGCTGGAGGGCCGGGCCTGGACCTCAGGGTCTGGGCCCCGGCGGTCCCGCCAGCCCTGGAAAGTCGCTCCTTCCCAGCTCCGCCCAACCCGCCAACGCCCTGAGCAGGGTGGGTGTGTGCGGATGTGTTCAGTCCCTGCTGGCTGGGGGGGGGGGGGGGGGCGCCAGCCAGGGCTGCGGATGCGCCCCTGCCCCTGCACCCCTGCCCCTGCCCCTGCGCCCCTGCCCCTGCGCCCCTGCCCCTGCCCCTGCGCCCCTGCCCCTGCCCCTGCGCCCCTGCCCCTGCCCTTGTGCCCCTGCCCCTGCGCCCCTGCGCCCCTGCCCCTGCGCCCCTGCCCCTGAGCCCCTGGCCCTGCCCCTGCACCCCTGCCCCTGAGCCCCTGGCCCTGCCCCTGCACCCCTGCCCCTGTCCTTGGGCCCCTGCTCCTGCCCCTGCGCCCCTGCCCCTGCCCCTGCACCCCTGCCCCTGTCCTTGGGCCCCTGCCCCTGCCCCTGCGCCCCTGGCCCTGCCCCTGCACCCCTGCCCCTGTCCTTGGGCCCCTGCCCCTGCCCCTGAGCCCCTGGCCCTGCCCCTGCACCCCTGCCCCTGTCCTTGGGCCCCTGCTCCTGCCCCTGCGCCCCTGCCCCTGCCCCTGCGCCCCGGCCCCTGCACCCCTGCCCCTGCGCCCCTGCCCCTGAGCCCCTGGCCCTGCCCCTGCACCCCTGCCCCTGTCCTTGCGCCCCTGCTCCTGCCCCTGCGCCCCCGCGAGGAGGTCGAACGCTGTCGCTCAGCCAAGCACACTACTTTTAAAACCTAAGAATAACAATAGAAATGGTATAAAATGGTAGTAAAGAGAAAGGTAATGAGTGACTCCAATGCCAGCACAAGGGTGTGTCACTTCCTGTTTCAGTGCTGTAAGCAGATGAAAAATTCAACCCTGGGCCATAACCACTGAGTTGGAATCCACAATTCTTGTCGTTGTGAGAATGAACGGGACCTCGGCATACAGGTGCCAGGCCCTTCTCAAGCTGTTGTTCAGCGCAGCCTTGATGGAAAGAACAGCACCAGAGAGCAAGTACCGGACCACAGTGTGACAGAAATGGTCGAGTGTCTGCTGGGGTGGGAGGCCTGGTTTCCTGGGCAGAGCCAATGAGTGAACCTGTCAGGCACCCAGCTGTGTCCAGGCCTCAGAGGAAGAAAAAGAAGAGAGTGGACTCTGTTCTAGATATTCAGTTTACCCCATTGCACCTGCTGAGCCCTGCAATCACAGCCCTGCAATCACAGCCCTGCAATCACAGCCTTCCAATCACAGCCCTGCAATCAGAGCCCTCCAGTCACAGCCCTCCAACCACAGCCCTGCAATCTCAGCCCTGCAATCACAGCCCTGCAATCACAGCCCTGCAATCACAGCCCTCCAATTACAGCCCCCCAATCACAGCCCTGCAATCACAGCCCTGCAATCACAGACCTCCAACCACAGCCCTGCAATCACAGACCTCCAATCACAGCCCTGCAATCACAGCCCTCCAATCACAGCCCTGCAATCACAGCCCTGCAATCACAGCCCTCCAATCACAGCCCTGCAACCACATCCCTGCAATCACAACCCTCCAATCACAGCCCTGCAATCACAGCCCTGCAACCACAGCCCTGCAATCTCAGCCCTGCAATCACAGCCCTCCAATCACAGCCCTGCAACCACAGCCCTGCAATCTCAGCCCTGCAATCACAGCCCTGCAATCACAGCCCTGCAACCACAGCCCTCCAATCACAGCCCTGCAATCACAGCCCTGCAATCACAGCCCTGCAATCTCAGCCCTGCAATCACAGCCCTGCAATCACAGCCCTGCAATCACAGCCCTGCAACCACAGCCCTCCAATCACAGCCCTCCAATCACAGCCCTGCAATCTCAGCCCTCCAATCACAGCCCTGCAATCTCAGCCCTGCAATCACAGCCCTCCAATCGCAGCCCTCCAATCTCAGCCCTGCAATCACAGCCCTGCAATCACAGCCCTGCAATCACAGCCCTCCAATCACAGCCCTCCAATCGCAGCCCACCGGGATTCATCAAAGTGAAGTGGAATTACTTCTCAGTTCACCAGAAGACTGAACTTCATGCTAATTTTCACGTGGTGAGAGGTAAGCAGCCCCGCATCATCAGCTCACGTGATAGTTAATATTGGCAGGTTGAGTGTTTCTCAACGGTAAGCCATAAACAAAGCGTAATTAGCTAGTCTTCTCAGAACTATGCAACATGTACTTGTCAAACTGGGATAAAGGAGAGGGGAAAGAAACGGCCCAGAGGAGAGACTCAGGGCACAGGTCAGGACACATCTCACAGGACCCGCCCTGTGCCAGCTGCAGGCAGATCCCAACGCTCGCCTCTGCTGAAGAAGGGAAATGCAGGAAGAAAGAAAATCTACCACCAGGCCTGGGCTGCAAGCCAATTATTCACCCAGTGGATGATCAAATACGCAGAATTTATAAAAGTTCAAATAATCGAATCTAAATAGGCAAATGAACTGAGCAGACACTTCTCAAATAAGGAATTGCAAATGGCCAACAAACATGTGAAGGCAGAAAAAAGCAGATCCTAAGGACATTACACAATCTAACCTGTGGGATCAGAGACTCCGCAAAGAGGATTTTGGGATAGAATTAATAAATTCCAATAATAAGGAAGAATACAAACCATCAAAATCAGTTACATCTTTACCAATACTATAATACCAGACAAAGAAATAAAAATGATTTTTATTGATAATGATTTCCAAGACGTGAAAAACCCAGAAGAAAAAGGAAGTGAAAGTTTTATGAGTTAAAAGGTACATGAGGGCGGGGAGTTTGGCCTAGTGGTAGAGTGCTGGCCTAGCATGCATGAAGACCCAGATTCGGTTCCTTGGTGCCACATACATAGAAAAAAGCCAGAAGTGATGCTGAGGCTCAAGTGGTAGAGCTCTAGTCTTGAGAAAGTCCAAGGACAGTGCTCAGGCCCTGAGCTCAAGCCCAGGACTGGGAAAAAAAATCATACATGAATAGACATTATGTATTCTAGAATTGGAAAAATTAGTATCTTTAAAAGGTCCATACTACATGAATAATTTACATATTTCATATCATCTGTACCCAAATCCTAAAGCATTTTTGATGGAAATACCAAATTTTATTCTATTATGGGCAGACATGATACGGGGGTTATTTCAATTTTTTTACATCGGTTGAGCTTTGCTTTCACTTTGCATTTCTTCCTGTTTCTCCTTCGTTCATCTACTTATCTGGAGGAATGTGTTTTATCCAATTTTTGGTGTTCACGTTGCTTTGTATCATGTTTAAGTATATTAAAAATAAATTAAAAACAAAATAATCTTAAGATCTCTGCCTGATAAAGTGAGTGATGAGAGTGAGAGAGGAAGGAAGTAAAGAAGAAAGGGAGGAGAGATAAAGGAAAGAAGAGAAGAAAAACATGGAGAGAGGGGAACAGAAAAAAAGAAGGAAGGAGGGAGGAAGAAAAGGAGGACAGAAATTCATTAAACACTTATTTGTAGTCTTTAAAATAAAGTTGACATAGTAATAGAAACCTTAGAGTCTTTCTTATAAAAGAAGCAGATAAAGTGCTATTGGGAAGCGATAGTGTTTGTGGGATGTTTACACCACTGACATTTTCCGTGGTGATGTATTTTAGGTATTTGTGCGACATGGTGCTCATAAATGTGATGACAGAAAGTAACTGCTCAGGCCCTCGCAATGCTGTGCCATCTTTCTACATTCTTACCCGTGTCTACCAAATACATCATCAACAACTGTGCAGCGGGGAGGCTTGTGTCAGGTGAATTTATCCCGCGCTGTCTTCTGATGACCCCAACCATCATTAATTAGGAACAAGTTAAAAATAGTAACACCACCAATAAAGAAGTTACTGTTTGTCTCTATCTTTCAAATAATAAAATTCCATTTTATTTTCAAAATGACCTAGATGAAAAGTGCTTTACATGAAGAACTTTACTTGACACAGACCTTTGTTATTTCATCCTATTTATGGAATTACCTGCTTATTTGGGTAGCTCTGTGTTCCTACACATTCTTGATGCTTAGAAAATGGCTCCTCACTGTATCAGACCTGCCTTACACACGGCAACTTCTATCTAATGCTCTTTCTAGCATGACTATATTCTCAACTCCCTGTTAGCTGAACCTATTTTCAGAGAGACAACAAGATATTTTACGGTTAGAGTGTGCTCAATAAAATGTAAAAACATACCTAGCTAGAGATTGCTGATATTTGCTATAATATAAAAGTAAGCACGCAGATTTATACCACTCCTTCACAATTTTTAAATGGTGTACTGATAATTGTACAGAGAAGTCAATGTTTTTCTCTTAAGCCACTCTTTCATTCAGTGTGCACTCAACTCATGCACGATCTGGTATGCTGAAATATGTATTTAAACAAGATGTCTGCAAGAAATTCTCAGGATGGAGGTAGAAGCTTAGGTTCCTTGTCCCACTAAGTGAGGGAAAGGTGAAGACGGGATTTAACACTGAGGTCGGGGCACTCAGCCGAAAAATGGTGTCTCAACATACGAATGAAAAGAGGAAGATGATTGATCTGTGTGGAGCCTGAGCTAGAGCGTTTTGAAAGGGAAGAGACGAGGGGATGGAGCTGGAGCTGTTTGACGGCTCGGGACAGGTCATTTGCTCCCACGGAGGGGTGACTGGGACCGAGACTGGGAAGTAAATTATTTTTATTCAGCATCTTGGGCATCAGGGCATGACTTACACTTGTCTTCGCTCTCATGGATGGGAATGAGATAATGATTTTTGTATGTGGAAAAATAATTGTAGTATCAATAGAGAGATTGGATTAGATTGTTCATTCTCACTCCGGAGCCATGGCCCGGGTGCAGGGCTTGACTCTCTTTCGTTTCTGGGTCCCTTGTCCACTCAGTGTGACCTCTCCCGGTGGCAGTGTCCAGTCACAGGGGTTCTTCCCGGTCCTCAGACTTCTGTCTTATCCCCGGTCCGCCTCACCTCACAGTCATGTAGCAGTCGACTGTCATCCGACTGTCGTGTACACCCTGGATCCGGTATCTGCTCATCCCATCCTAGCAAAGGCCAACTCCAGACACAAGCTGTCCTTTCAGACTTCGCCACACCCACCTCCCTTATTCAGAGGAGACTCACGTGCCCTCACACTCCCTGAGTCGAATGTCGATCGTGTCAGCTCCACTCTGGTGACCCTGTGCAGAGTCTGGCACTGGCTTTGGTCACTGAGGAAGCCTGCAGTTTCCCTGTCTCTGCCCCTGCTCCTTTCCAGTGTATGTCCCGTGTAGATATTACCTTGTTTACCTATTTTCCCCTCTTGCTGAGGCTGTGTCTTCTTTGTGTCCACTGGCTTTTCTGAGCAGATCACATTGTTGAGGTCTTTTCCATCCGCCTGGGGTCCTGGGAGCCTGTGAACGCCCTCAGCCCGCATGCCGAGGCCCTCTGCCTGCTCAGCGCTGCCTCTCACGCAATGGCAGGACAGGGTCAAGTGGAGGCCTGGTCGGCAGAGGTTTCCAGAAGAAACCTGGGACTGCAGCTCTGCCTTCCCATGGGCACCCTGCTCCTGGGATTTGCTCGTTAGCCCCCCTGAAACTGCCCCAGGACTCCTCACATCCATTTCCCAGGCTTTCCCAGCATCCTCCCGCAGTCAGCTCCAGAGGCACAGGTCTCACATCCCAGACCTGGTGACAGAAGCTCTCCACGTCTCTACTCCTCTTCCCGGCCAGGCTTTTCAGTCACTGTCTTGACATCCGTGTGTCTGTCTCGGATGCCACTCACCTCATGGCCGGCAGCCAGCTGGGGAGCCTCGGAGCGGCTGACTTCACCCAGCGCCATCTTGCTCCTCCAGCTTCCAAAGTCCAGTCAGACCAAAACCCAGCACACGAGCCTTTTTATTTTCTTGTTGCCAGTCCTGGGGTTTGAACTCAGGGCCTGGGCACTGTCCTTAGACACTTGTGGCTCAAGGCTCGTGCTCTGCCACTGGAGCCACAGTGCCACTTTTGGCTTTTTCTGTGTATGTGGTATGTTTAAATCCAATAGAAGTATGCAAACTTTTAAAAATAAGGCTTGCGTCTATGTCTTTTAGATGGTCTTTGTAACTGTGTTCTTGTTACTTAAGGCAGCCTATTTCTGCATTTTCTCTAGTCAAGAGAATTAGGTCTTAAGCAAAAAAGATAGTTGCAGTTTCAGCTGTATACTTGGAACACAGGAAAAGTAATAATTTAAGTTCACAGAAGAGGATTTCCCTGTGTAGTTTTGGGTACACTGACTGGTCTTTAGCTTAGGAACCCATCTTCACTGCACAATTCAAGTATACGAATAATTGTTACTGCTTTTCTTAATAGTATTACTTCCCCAGCTTGCAATGGATAAAACTGATCATTGAAAATGCCTAGCCATCAATGAACAAATGCAGTCTCTTCTAAAATGAGATCATGTCAGCTCTGTTTTATACCCTTTACCCCTTGTATAATTCAATAGTGGATTGCTCATGATCACAGACTAATTTAATAAGGCTTTCGCAGACAGTTAGATAAAAATAATTCATGGAGTAAACAAGTATAGAATATTTGGAGTGTATTTTAAATATTTAAAAAAAGAATTCATTCAAATGTATTCAAAACTACTTTGGTAAAAACAAACAGCAAAATGTTACTCAGACCTCATAGACATAATACTATTGATGGAAAATAATAAACTGGAAGCTCTCCCTTTCCCCCTGACAGCGCTGTCCTGGCACCATCCTCGCTGCCACCCTCTGACTCATCTCTCTCCGCCCCTGAACAAATGCACGGGTCTTAGAGGAGAGCTTGGGACCAGGGCTGCCTCTGGTGGATGCAGGGCTGCTGGACGTGGGACCCTGACTCACCGTGAGCTTGCTCTCCTCCCCTCTCACCCCTCCATCTGCCCTGACTTCACTTTTCCTGTCTAATATTTCCAGGGACCCCGATTGTGAGGGGCTCGGTTTCCCCTGGGGCCCTTCCCAGGTTCTCAACACGAATAAAACCTGTTGGTCTGCTGTTTGTTTGCTTTTCTGCTCTTTATTTCCTATTTGTGTGTATCAACTAAAACACTTTAACGCTCAATATTCTATATACTTCTTTATGGTTAAAATACATGAGTATCTATTGTTAGCCTGTAGATAATATGCCAGATTGTGTTTGAGTTGTACAATTAATATTTTTTAAGGAATAAACACCACGTGTAGATGTCCGGCAAGTGATATTTATAAAATATACAACCCCTAGTATTGAACTCACCCCTGTGAAATCATCTGGCACCACACTCACCTTGTGTTCTCTCTACCGCTGGAGTTGGACCTCTCCTCCTCTTGCTAATTGTTCATTTCTCTGGCTTGGGTTCATTAGTCTCGGGGTCTGCTGCATGCATCCATCCGGTGGTCTTCAGGTCTGGCTGTCCATCCAGTGGTCTTCAGGTCTGGTTGTCCATCTGGTGGTCTTCACGTGTGGCTGTTCATCGGTGGTCTTTACATCTGCTGTTCCTCTGGTGGTCTTCAGGTCTGGTTGTTCATCCGGTGGTCTTCAGGTCTGACTGTTCATCCAGTGGTCTTTAGATCTGGCTGTTCCTCTGGTGGTCTTCAGGTCTGGCTGTTCATCTGGTGGTCTTCAGGTCTTGTTTTCCATCCAGTGGTCTTCAGGTCTGACTGTTCATCCAGTGGTCTTTAGATCTGGCTGTTCCTCTGGTGGTCTTCAGGTCTGGTTGTCCATCCGGTTGTCTTCAGGTCTGGCTGTCCATCTGGTGGTCTTCACGTGTGGCTGTTCATCGGTGGTCTTTAGATCTGGCTGTTCCTCTGGTAGTCTTCAGGTCTGGCTGTTCATCCGGTGGTCTTCAGGTCTGGCTGTTCATCCAGTGGTCTTTAGCTCTGGCTGTTCCTCTGGTGGTCTTCAGGTCTGGGTGTTCATCCGGTGGTCTTCAGGTATAGCTGTTCATCAGGTGGTCTTCAGGTCTGGCTGTTCATCAGGTGGTCTTCAGGTCTGGCTGTTCATCTGGTGGTCTTTAGATCTGGCTGTTCCTCTAGTGGTCTTCAGGTTGGGTTGTCCATCTGGTGGTCTTCAGGTCTGGCTGTCTATCCGGTGGTCTTCAGGTCTGGTGGTTCATTAGGTCTGGCTATTCATCTGGTGGTCTTCAGGTCTGGCTGTTCCTCTGGTGGTCTTCAGGTCTGGCTGTTCATCCAGTGGTCTTTAGATCTGGCTGTTCCTCTGGTGGTCTTCAGGTCTGGCTGTTCATCTGGTGGTCTTCAGGTCTGGCTGATCATCCAGAGGTCTTCAGGTCTGACTGTTCCTCTGGTGGTCTTCAGGTCTGGCTGTTCATCTGGTGGTCTTCAGGTCTGGCTGATCATCCAGAGGTCTTCAGGTCTGACTGTTCATCAGGTGGTCTTTTATCTGGCTGTTCCTCTGGTGGTCTTCAGGTCTAGTTTTCCATCCAGTGGTCTTCAGGTCTGACTGTTCATCCAGTGGTCTTTAGATAGGGCTGTTCCTCTGGTGGTCTTCAGGTCTGGCTGATCATCCAGTGGTCTTAAGATCTGGCTATTCCTCTGGTGGTCTTCAGGATGGGTTGTTCATCCAGTGGTCTTCAGGTCTGGTTGTCCATCCAATGGTCTTTAGCTCTGGCTATTCCTCTGGTGGTCTTCAGGATGGGTTGTTCATCCGGTGGTCTTCAGGTCTGGCTCTGTATCCAGTGGTCTTCAGGTCTGGTTGTTCATTAGGTGTGGCTGTCCATCTGGTGGTCTTCAGGTCTGGCTGTCCATCCAGTGGTCTTCAGGTCTGGCTGTCCATCCAGTGGTCTTTAGCTCTGGCTGTTCCTCTGGTGGTCTTCAGGATGGGTTGTTCATCCGGTGGTCTTCAGATCTGGCTGTTCATCTGGTGGTCTTTAGATCTGGCTGTACCTCTGGTGGTCTTCAGGTCTGACTGTTCATCCGGTGGTCTTTAGATCTGGCTATTCCTCTGGTGGTCTTCAGGTCTGACTGTTCATCGGTGTTCTTTAGATCTGGCTGTTCCTCTGGTGGTCTTCAGGACTGACTGTTCATCCAGTGGTCTTCAGGTCTGGCTATTCATCCAGTGGTCTTTAGCTCTGGCTGTTCCTCTGGTGGTCTTCAGGTCTGGCTGTTCATCCAGTGGTCTTTAGATCTGGCTGTTCCTCTGGTGGTCTTCAGGACTGACTGTTCATCTGGTGGTCTTCGGGTCTGGATGTCCATCCAGTGGTCTTTAGCTCTGGCTGTTCCTCTGGTGGTCTTCAGGACTGACTGTTCATCCAGTGGTCTTCAGGTCTGGCTGTTCATCCAGTGGTCTTTAGATCTGGCTGTTCCTCTGGTGGTCTTCAGGTCTGACTGTTCATCTGGTGGTCTTCGGGTCTGGATGTCCATCCAGTGGTCTTTAGCTCTGGCTGTTCCTCTGGTGGTCTTCAGATCTGGCTGTTCATCCGGTGGTCTTCAGGTCTGGCTGTTCATCCAGTGGTCTTTAGATCTGGCTGTTCCTCTGGTGGTCTTCAGGTCTGACTGTTCATCTGGTGGGCTTTAGATCTGGCTGTTCCTCTGGTGGTCTTCAGGTCTGACTGTTCATCGGTGTTCTTTAGATCTGGCTGTTCCTCTGGTGGTCTTCAGGTCTGGCTGTTCATCTGGTGGTCTTTAGATCTGGCTGTACCTCTGGTGGTCTTCAGGTCTGACTGTTCATCCGGTGGTCTTTAGATCTGGCTGTTCCTCTGGTGGTCTTCAGGTCTGACTGTTCATCGGTGTTCTTTAGATCTGGCTGTTCCTCTGGTGGTCTTCAGGACTGACTGTTCATCCGGTGGTCTTCAGGTCTGGCTGTTCATCCAGTGGTCTTTAGATCTGGCTGTTCCTCTGGTGGTCTTCAGGTCAGGTTGTTCATCCGGTCTTCTTCAGGTCTGGCTGTTCTTCAGGCTTGGTTGTTCATCCGGGATGCCTGGTGCCCTGGCTCTCCTTTGCTACAACCCTGAAGGGCTGGAGCCCAGGGCTGGCATGACTGCAGGGATCTTTTCTTCATCCCTGGGCGAAGCCCATGGTCACGGGCGTGATGAACCGTTCTTAAGAGGATTTCTGAGTCTGCTCTGGGGATTCTTTGTAAAGAGACCGCCAGTACCTCTGGGAGGTCTCACTCTTGTGGATAGCATAAGGGTTTCCTTCCCTGCCCCCAACTGAACCGGGAAGTGTTTTTGAGGAAGAAGTGCTCAGGAGCCAGTGTATTTCAGCAGTCAACCGTGTCCTTCAGGCACCAGCTGATTAAAACATCTAAGCAATGAACTTGCATTATCTACTTTTAAAATTAGCCACGTGGAAATACGGTGATCACAGTAATTAGGAGTTAATTAATATATTTGCAGTCTTAATTTATAGCTGCCATAAATGAAATTCTGCATTTTTTGGTGTGAAACTACAAATGAACATTTTAAAGGTACATTGGCTAGCACTTAAAGTAAGCATACATTTTAAGAAGGCCCTGACAAACTAATTTTTATATCAGTAAGGACTTTCCTAAGTGAGGTGAAAGTTCATCTGACCAAAGAGATCTGCTTGGTGACTGGTGAAATCCAACCTGTTTTCTGTTCATTTGTATGGGTGTTGTGGTAATAAACAGGGGTCAGTGCACTGTAGCAAGGAAGTTATTTCACATGGTCCATGCCACTCACAAACTCCTGGTGAAAAACAGAGGCAGAAGAGCAAGATAACAATGATTCCTATTCGGAGGACATAGTGGGGGGAACGGATTGAAGGAATCTGAGGGCAGTTCTGAGGTTGGCGAGGTTTGTGAGGACCGTCGCATCTACAGAGCAGGCTGCCGCGTGGTGTGTGCTAGTCCTGTGGAGAGAGCCATTCATCTCCACCCACTTCCAAGATGACATTCATGGTTGGACTGGGGACTGCATCCAGGGATTCTGGAGCCAGACCTGCTCAGCCAACGATCTCTCAAGGACTATCTTCCATTACTAAATGCATTATAAATGTGCTACAGATAATCTCTAAACACCAGAGGTGCATACAGTAGCGACTCTTTTTTTTTTTTTTTGATGCAATACCTGGCCTTCAACGCAGGGCCTCTGACTTGTGGGCAGACTCTCTGTCTCTGAGCAACGGACCTTGCTTCTTTCTGTTAGTTATTTTTCAGACACAAGGAGCTGGCCTCAAATGGAAAGCCTCCAGATCCCAGCCTCATAGCTAGCTATGTTTACAGAGCAGCCAGGCACTACAATGGCAGTAGGGAAAATTTTGGGTTGAAAAATATATGAAACAAGTGACATATGTTTATGTGAAAGGGAGAAAATTCTATTTCGAATGGCCTATCACCGCACAGTGTTCTTTGATCTGCACTTTTCACATGTAGGGTGTTATTGAATGCCAACATACATCAATGT
Organism: Megascapheus bottae; assembly: GCF_031878675.1. NCBI lineage: Eukaryota > Metazoa > Chordata > Mammalia > Rodentia > Geomyidae > Megascapheus > Megascapheus bottae. The sequence continues at coordinate 29,851,544 of NC_143531.1, read as the reverse complement.
GACTTATTGATTATAAAAACAAATAAGAGTTCTGAAAGCTACATTTCCTGTCAACACAAACATTTTGAGGGTTTTGAAAATGATTTTGAAGGAAGTAGTTTCCTTCCATACTTGTTCGCACGAAATAATCCATGATCTGATTAATTACATAATGCCACTTTGAATTCAATTGACTTAATTTTCCCTGGGGTCTCAACCTCTTTCTAACTTCCAGCATGCTGACACTGACTGTACCTTCAATTAGCCTTGTTCAGTTACATGAACTTGATATTAGATGAGGCAAACTGTCAACGAATGTTGTAATTAAATCTTCTTAAAAAAAAAAACAGGTTAAAAGCCAGTTGCATCAGATGGTGTCAATGTATGGTTGTAATAATTTCTAAGTGAAAAGAAATGGACACAGACATTTTAAACCCACAAAATTAGCAGGTCAGTCATGCATAATGTTTCAGCCCATCTACACTCCAATCTTAATGGCTGGAGAGATACGTTTGTTCAAATACTGGTGGAAAAATATGAAACTTTCAGTGTTCCCAGGACTTGTGCTTCTCATCCAAAATGCAGCAGATTACATAAACGATTTTAACATAATATGCTTCTCCTTCATGCTGGTTTGCTTATATTAACGTGATTTTTCAATCTTTTTTCCTATGACAAATGCATTATATTCAGGAACTAATTCCTTTTATTGCTACAATTAGGAAAAAATTATAATTGGCTTTGTACCTGCTGTTTGGTAGGAATGATTTAATTTGCACAAAATTATTTTAATCATAACAACAATTAATCATTTAAAATGTTCATGTTCTTGGTTATATATAGATGTGTGAACACATGTGTATAATCATGAACATTTAAAAATGTATAGTAACATATATAAGAAATAACAAAGCAGTTAATATGTGTGTAGGTTATGTATATATGAACAAATAAATATTATAGAGTAGCTAATATGTGTGAAGGTATATATATATATGGAAAATAACTATTACAGAATTCATGTTTTTTATAAGATCATAAATTTATAATATCCTATATATTTGCATCATTTGAAATCTAAAATAAATATTTTTGCTTAAATATCGTAGAAGCAAACAGTGCCCAAATTAATTTGCTTTGGTGTAAAATATGTCTTGCATAATTGAAAAGCTAAAAGAAATATAATGATATTGATAAATAAGATAGGTCTAACTTGTGTTGATTGCCCAGTATAAATAGTGACTATTTTCATGAACATAGTCCATATCTTCTGTTTGCTTGTAAGAAGAGAAATTCTACTTAAATGAAACTTTTATAGAAAATGATTGACAAGGGACATTAGAATTCTGACACTTTTATTCCTGCCTTAGTAGCAATTCGGTAGTTATTTAATAATATTTCTTTTTTGTTGTAGCTGGTTTAGTACCAGGCAGCCATTATGTAAAATGTTACAGTATCATACCTTCTGTAATTCCTGAAATGTTTTCATGCCTATTCCATAGGTAATGAAAATTAGTGATGTAATGATACCCAGATTTTCTGACTGTCATGGGCAAAATTAGAAAACAATTTGAGCAAGTGAGAATTGGAAGTGTGATTTATGCATATTATTGCTTGATTTCATACATGTTTTCAATTGTCTTATTTTTTTCCTTGACGTTTTCAATGACATATTTTTCTGCTTTCAGCTTTCCTGCTAGTTGCTAAAGTTTCTGTTTGAAAGAACATTTTTGTATTCATGTTTATACCAAATGATCGTAGTCTGATTAATAATCACTTTACTAACTTTTTTTGAACTGCATAGTCAAATTATAGGCCAAAATCATTTTCATTTGTACTGCCAGTATTTTGTTAAAATCATTTTCTTCACTGCACTATTTTCCATATAAAAATATTATTTATTCCAATTTTGTTTTTTTTTGGTCATGGGGCTTGAACTCTGGACCTGGGCTCTGCCCCTGAGCTCTTCAGGTCAAGGTTAGTGTCCTACCCCTTGAGCCGCAGCACCACTTCCGGTTTTCTGGCGGTTGATTGGAGATAAGAGTCTCATGGACTTTCATGCCAGGGCTGGCTTTGAACCAAGATCCTCAGATCTCAGCCTCCTGAGTAGCTAGGATTACAGGCGTGAGCCACCAGCATCCAGTTAAATGATGATTCTTTTGGCCAGTTCTGGGGACTGAACTCAGGGCCTGAGCACTGTCCTTGAGTCTTCTCAAGGCTAGAGCTGTACCACTTGAGCCACAGCACCACTTCTGGATTTTCTATGTATATGATACTGAGGAACTGAAACCGGATCTTCGTGCATGCTAGGCAAGCACTCTACTACTAGGCCAAACTCCCAGCCCTACACATGGAAGTCTGACCTGAGACTAAATGCTTCACACCAAGAGACCACAGAAAGCAGGGAAATTCCACAGATGAAAGCGACGGATGCCCTCCCTGAGCTAAATCAATGGACTACATTTTATAAAATCCTACTGGAATGACTTTTGTACAATTTGACAATTGTGCTATGGCTAAGAATATGACATCAGAGATTGAGGTGTTTTCTAAGTGTTACCGCCCTGATTAGCAAGTGCCAGGCTCTGAGTTCAATCTCCAACACTGGAGAAAAAACAAAGCAATGTCTTCACAGGAGGAGTTACAGATCCAAGTTGTAGGTGTCTGTCCACTCCAAGTCATTCCCAGTCTTCAACCATCAGTGATACTAACCAAACGTATGAAGGGAGAGTAATGGAGCAAATCGAGGAAAATATTAAACTTGTGGAATGCAAGTTGACATTATAAAATACTTTCACTTGGTCTTACAATTTTTCTAGAGGAAATCATTGTAGAGTAAACAAGTATAACTAATGGTGAATAAGTAATTCATCCTTACTTCCTGATTTTAATTAAATATAGGGTAAATTTAGTGTAAATTTAATTTAAATTTTAGTGTCTGCACATTTGATGAAATATTTGCTCTGGGATTTTATTAAATTAAAAAAGTTTTATTAAGAGTATTTCTTAAATTTAATAAAGTATTTCAACAACCATTATTGAATAACCCCTGAAATGTGTTAGAATATATTAATAGGTACCTAGATATTGAATTCTTGAGGTAACTTTAATTTTATCAGAGTACTGTAAATGATTTAGAATAATCTGTAAAACCAATTAAAATGTAACATTAAATTCTTATTATGTTAGAACCAAAGGAGTTCACTACTATTTTTTTTCTTAACTTTAAATATTAAATTAGCTCATGCTATTAAGGCTGCATTTTACAATTAGAAGTGACACCCCAATTAATTTAAAATAATTAAATATAAGAGCAAGTGTTAAATAAATAGATAAATACATTAGTAAGTTTTGTAAGTTAAGGAAAGGTGGTACTAATAATAGTATATTATCGAAACATTCGAGAGTCCAGGCTCTACTGCTTTGCGAGCCTCCACTGTGGTTCAGTGGCCGTGGTGTTCGAGGGTGGAAAGAGGAGTGGGGAGGTGGCAGGGGTGAGATGGCTCTAGGCATGACTTCTGGTGTGGCATTCCCAGTACCCAGCTGCTAGCACCGAGCTCTACCGCTTCAATGCGCTCCTTTCGCACACACAGAACGCAGCCACAGAGCAGTACTTTACACCAGAGACGTGCTGGGTTCTCCACTGGCAAACCGGCTTTCCATGGGGGCGTTGGCCTTGTTAATAATGTAAGACACGAAAACGGTTTCTTTCAGTCCTCAGTATTACATTTCCTCAACAGTCGCTCCTGATCCATTCCCAATTATTTTGCTTTTTTTTCTGTGTTGAATCTGTCAGAAACCTGAAACAATGCTCATCTTCTCTGACTCCCAGCTTCTGTTTCTTTTGCTCTGTGACAGTATATTGTATATTTTCTACATAATTTGGCTTGCGACGTGTTTTGATTTTAGTGTGTGTTCTCTGTGACCTTCTATTACGCTTTGCTTCGTGAGCATGTTAAAGAGGGCGTCAAGCTCTTCTTTTGCTCCTGGTTTCCCTCTGCTCCCACCTAACTTGTCTGTGCTTCAGGAGCTGAGCTGTGCCCCCCCCCCTGCACTTAGGACTGAGATTTTTCTCCTGCCCCTGGGGTCATTTCTCTGTCTTTCACAAGTTTCTTTAGAACACAGAGAACACAGAGAACTAGCATTTAATATGGCACCGAGCAAAGACAACATCAGAAAGTGATCGGTGAAGAAACGGAGCATGATATGGTGTTAATATGAAGGCCTGGATTAGCGGAATATTCACCAGTTCTAGATATTGTCTTTAATTCTGGACTTTAGAAATAGAAATAGGACCTCAAAAAAGTGCGGCCGTCGTCTAAGAGCTATTATGTTGAACCAGAAATGTTTCAGAAATGGCTGACGCCTAAAGGTAAGCATTCATCCCTGTTTAGAAATTAGGATGGGGCCAATTCGATTTCGAGTGAAGGCAAGCCAGAATGCCATGACTTTTAATTAGACCGCATGGGCAACATGCATTTATACAATGAAGGAAAACGACAGAAAGTGTGTGGCTGCACAAAAGGAGAGCTACTGTGTTAAAAGTTGTTCTGGTCTGAGTTGAATAGCGAGCTACCATTTACTTTAAAATCAATCACAGTTCTAGTTTATATCATAAAGTAAACTGTTTTGCAGAATTTAATAGGATTATGCTATTGATTTCATCTCCACCAGGCGCGCCGGTCCGGGTACCATGAACTATGGCCTATTATATTACAGAGCACGAGAGAAAAGGGATTAAGCCTGGAAGAACAGCGGATTTCAGGGCTCCATGTCATTTTCATAGAGCGGTTAGCTCAATAGTTGTTTTATGTTGGTAAATGTCAACCAATAAAGTAAAACACAATGGAAAAATAGTCTGTTCTAATCCTTGAAGCATCTGACTAAGCTTATTTGAAAAAAAGAATATCATTTTGGGACAGTATTCACAATCCAGGCACTGATATGGATGCCTAAAGTTTTGTTATCTGCTTGTTTTCTATACACACAGGAAAATGCTAAGCAATAAGCTTATTCCTAGGACTTCAGTTGCTTCTCTGTCAGCTTTGGGGGAGTCAGCAGACGAGCCTGGGAATCGAAGCTGGTTCAGCTCATCTTCTGTTAACTTGAGCACCTAGGGGCAAGGGGAGAAGTCAAAACTTGCAAGTATCTGCTTTCACTAATTCCCTATACATGAAAGCAGTGTACAGAAGAATATTCATACCTAACGCATATTAAAGAGTCCACATAGAACATACGTTTCACATATATATATTTCCTCTATAATACACATAATATATATTTATATATTCCATATATTCTTACCTGCTACATTCTCTGATGTACAGGAACATTTCCAACTTTCTTTTCTTCTGGGCTTCTTACCTGAATTATGAGAATCATGGACTTTAATCTGTTTCTTTTATTTTGCGAGCACATTTACAGCAGACGTACACAGTATTCACACACAGATTTAAATGCACAGTGAGTTGGAATATCAGCAAATAGCATTGAGTAGGAGGCAAGGAACTTTGAATTGCATTTCAGTGAGGTCGTATATTTCAGTGTAGTAGCAGATTATCAAAATAATCAAGTGTAAGAGTAAGATACTTGCAACCATTTTTTTTTGCTAGTTGTGGGACTTGAACTCGGGCCTGAGCACTGTCCTTGGGCTTTTTCTCAAGGCTAGCACTCTGCCACTTGAGCCACAGCACCACTTCCAGCTTTTTCTATGTATGTGGTACCAAGGAATCAAACCCGGGTCTTCATGCATGCTAGGCAAGCACTCTACCACTAGGCCAAACTCCTGGCCCACTGGCAACCATTTTTATAATTTCTACGTGTGAAGACAGTTGATCAAATAGCAGCCTTTCTTTCTTTCTTTCTTTCTTTCTTTCTTTCTTTCTTTCTTTCTTTCTTTCTTTCTTCTCTCTCTCTCTCTTTCTTTCTTTCTTTCTCTCTCTTTTTCTTTCGTTCTTTTTCTTTCTTTTTTTTTGTTTCTTTTTTTTCCCCTGGAGTTGGGGACCACAGCGCATCTGGTGGTTTGTCCGTCCAGGCAGGACAGCATCCTCTGCACAAGCACTCAGATTCACTCCATCCACCCCGGTTCAATCCAGAGCCTTCACGGCCCTTACACTGGAATATTTCAAGAAAATAAATTACGGGCTCAGTCAGTTGAATAACATTCTCCACTCCCCAACCTACTTAGAGAGTAACCCCATGAACTGTGAGCTGAGTTCTACCTGGTGTGGCAGGTAGACGTCGGAGGACATGACTGGGTCCTGGAGATAGGGAGAGAGTGGCAGATTTTCCAGGTTTGGTTGAAGTAGAGTCATAGGAGCAGCGAAAAGAAGGCAGAGGGGCGATAGTGCAGCGTGAGAGGCCTGGGGTAGCCTGGGCCAAGACTGGAGCCCTGCGTCCACAGACATTTAGTATAATTTTCTATTTACTAAGCAGCTGCATCGTGCGTTTTATGTCACCGCGTTTGAAATGAGTTATGTGAAATAAATTAGCACCAAAATTATTTGTAATGAAATATGTTATCAGAGAGGTAATTAATCTTAGGGATTCACGCGTGGCCCCGATTCTTTCTGCGTCTCCCAGTGCAGTTTGCCGGTGCCCTCCTTTCCAGACCAAACCCTGGCCCAGCACATCCAGAGTGACAAAACAGGTGCAAGCAAAACAACACAGAACAAAAACCAGCCTGCTAGGGAGCTCTGTGAGACGCAGCCTGTGAACACAAAAGCCTTGGTGAGTTGTGTAATTGTAAAGAGCTCCACAGGAGATTAAGTTTGTGCAGATGACAGTGAAGGAAAAGATGACATGGCAACATTTTGGTTAAAGCTGAAATACATTGTAGAATAAATAGAAGTGGGCGTGGGGTTCTTATGGCTGACACACAAGGCTGGCTCCTGGGGTGACTGCCAGCGGTCACCAGCTTTCTTCTTCTTCCTCCGTGACGTCCCATTTCACTGTGTGCGCACTTCTGAAGAGGTCACATCCATGTTAATGGAAGTTTATCATTCCCCTCTCGAATTGTATTTTTAATCAGTCATTTTCTGTACAAAAGCAAACTGGATGTGTTGATGGCTCTGAAAGGGGGAAACTCAGCAATGAGCAGGAAGCTACTTGGCCAGTCATATGGAAGAAAGGACACAGTGTGTTTGTTTTAATAAAATGAACATCTATCCAATTAGAATAATTTACAGGCTAAGGGAATAGCAAGGCTAAACCTAACTGAAAGACACTCAGAAATAAACATTTAATTGTAAAGATTTTTATCTATTTGAGAGGATAAACTAAGTTGACTGCCAATGTAAGGCAATGTATACATAGCCAGGATCAAGCAATATAAATATCAAGGCACTTTAACATGTATTTAAGTTCACATTCATTTGGCTATCACCTTCGTGTAACACATGCTGACTTGAAGTGTGTATTGCACCTTCAGTAGAATTTTACTTTAAATTCTTATTTTAAGTAGCCGAGAATAAATGGATGCCTATAGAAATAACCACACACTTCTCACGTTTTCATTATCTCCCTGCATATATTATCTGATAGAAATATGACAAGTGCCATGTAGTTCAACAAACTCGGAGAGAATGTCATGCTAATTTGGCAAAGGAGGCAGATGTTAGATGTATGTTGCATTACCAGTGAGTTTGATTCACTTACACAGCCTACCCTTTTCCTTCAAGCACGTGCCCTTCTGTAATAATCCTACGTGCTCAGTCGAGGATTATTGTCTTTCACTTGAAATATCAGAGAGAAAACACTGATACACGGACGAGCTAATTTTTGTGGCAGAAGTCTGTGTGCTCCTTCGGCGTGGGTGTGCCCTGCGGGTGTGCCCTGCGGGTGTGCCCTGTGGGCAGCAGAGGCTCTAGGGGGGTACAGGGCTGCCTGTGCCACCTGTGACAGGAAGTTACTCGCGCAGACGTGTAACACACACGTGTGTTCCTGAGGCATGGATTGCTTATATGGAAGCCTACTGAGAGGTGCCCTAAGTGCAGTCCAGCCAATCTCGGTGACATGTGCCACCGCCCTCAGACAGCCCGGCCGGAGAGGACAGGGGACCCCAGGAGGTGTCCCAGGGGAGCCAGGCCTCCTGCTCACAACACCACGTTGTCTGCCTTTCTTTGGGCCTCCACGCTCCATGAAGATGGATGTCCCTTAGCGGGCAGGCCCGAGGGGTCAGCACGGCCGTGGCTGTGGCCCCGTGAGCAGGAACCCTTCCTGGGGAGGACAGCGGACTTCACCACAAGAAGCCCAGGAGCGCCGGCCACTCCTCTCCTTCTCCTCTCCAGCCAGCCGGGCAAGTTCTGTGACGACCTGGAAGACAGCGGCCAACTCCGAACCAAGACGGCGTTCCTCAGGGATTTAATAGCTACAACACCTGTAGGAAAGAGGGCCACTTTTCTAGCTCCTTCTCATGAATCACCGCATTAGTGGGCCTCCATTTCTGTGAACAAACAGATTTGTTTTAACTTCTGTAGAAAAGCTGTTCTTGATGGGATAGAAATGACTGAAAATTATATTCATCATCATACTACAAAATTTTCAAAAATGTTACAGGAGAAACATGATTTTGTTAAACAAAGAGACAGTGGCCGTATGTTATGTGTCAATAACCTGTAGAAGAATACCGCCCGTTGTCTATGTAAGAACGATTGATTGCACCGGGGCCATCCTAATATTTTATTTTTTCTTGGGAGTTAGGGGCGTTAGGGGTGAGCAAGCTCCCTGAATTGAGGAGTCTTTTAAAATGTGCATTTGGGGACACAAAGAGCAAAGTTTCCTATAAGATTTACCTAAAATAAGATACAGGACTTTACACCCTTCAAAGCATCATGTGGTACTACGCAAAATGTCTGAATTATATTATGTAAGATATTATTAATTTGTTTCCTTTGCCATCTCCAGCTTGGGAGCTGGCTTGCGTTGTCAGATTGCAATGTCTGTTGTTGAAGCTGCACATCCCAGGTTGCGGGTTGAGAAGGAAGGGGCTGGCTCACTTTTGACCCCCCAGTCACCCCTGTATGTGGTGCCTTCTTGAATTCACAGTTGGTTGTGGAGGGACTGCATTAATCAACAGTCTCAAGCATGAATCCCTATCTTCACTAATTTCTTTAGCACAGATAAGGTTCTCTGCAGCCTTCAAAACAGACGTAGAACTTCTTAGAAGATTATGAAAAGAAATCAAAGAAAGCCTAAGTCTGTCTGGTAGAAGGGACATTTACCTTTTATTTTAGCAATCACAGATTCATTCCCATGTTCCCTGGAACCTCCGTCAGACTCACGTCTCCGATGGCCTTCTGATTTCAAATTTCTTGCTAAGAGCTATTCAAGTGCAGTGGATGTTTCCTCCCACTTGTAGATGGCTCCTTTTCCTTTTCCAGTCCAATCTCTGTAAGTTCATGGTGGGACATAATGTGTGAGTACCTAGTGAAGAGGGGGACTCAGACAGAATTCTGTATGTCTGTGTGAGAATAAATTAACTACACACGCGCGCACACACACACACACACACACACAACACACGCACGCACACATTTGAGTATTTATAGAAAGAGTACTTCTGTTTCTATCCTGAATATTCTTCACAGTAAAAGAAAAAATACAGAGATAAACTGTGGCGTGGATGACCAGGTCTTACGAAGGAAAGGAAATGCTGAAGAAGTTGGAGCTAATTTCCTGACGTTTTATAGCACAAGCCGAGGCAAGCTGCCTTCAGAAAGAATAAGGTACCTTCCTCTCCATGGAGTGGATAAATATACCAGGGGAAAGGTCTTTTTATGTTTCTCGGACCCCAGAGCACATTTTCGTGTAGTTCAACACAGGTATTTTTTTGCAAGAGGACAAAGCGTGAATTTTGAGCAGTACACCTTATCCTCTCATACTGGGAAGCACTGGTTCCAGCCGAGAGCGTGGCTGTGCAGGAAGAAACCTCCCCGCACCCAGTAAGCCACAGACCCACCCAGAGGTGGAAGAGCTGCTAGGCTGGCTCGTGGTCCAACGGGACACGACTCAGAGCTGGGCCTTCTTCCTGGAGGAGGCTCTGCTCAGCCTCTTTGACTTTGCTCTCAGATGAACTTGCTCTGCTTGCTGAAAACACTTACCTTTGAAATCTTTTCGCTAGGTGGAAAAAAATAAATCTCGACCCTGGATGTTTTTATGATCAGATTCTTACTCGAGGAGTTGTTGCCCATTGCTCCAGCGTCCAGCGCTTTACCTCTGGTCAAGTTTTGGTTGTTTGACTAAGATCTCCCGAGATCCTTTGCTTTCCCAGCACAAGCTGCCAAGGCTCCAAGTCTCCTTCAAAGTCCTACTGTCTATTCATCTAACCAGTTTTATTGTCATACATTTTCGTCCTTTGAATGATTTCATTTCCTCTCTGGATTGTGTCTTTGACCCATTTGTATTTTCAGAAGTGAGGGTTTTAATTTTAAAGTACATGGGTTTGTCTCAGTTAAACTTTTATTGGGTTATAATTTAAGCCAATTATTTTCAGATAAATTACTAACGATAATTTTATTCTGTGAAGATGTAGGAAAGTTAGAAATATGGCCTCTCATACGGTCTCCTCTTTTGATGATGCAGGCTTTAAAAGAATAGCTTTTATTCCTAGGCTGAGTGTAGCATGCCAGAATTATTAATTAAGTCACAGTACTTAGGGGTTTTCTTTATATCATTTGTGTCTAACTGATTTTATTCCTGGTGCTCTATCAATTGCTTCCGAGAGGGTTTTGAAATTCTGTCTGCTATGGCTAATGTGCTCACCCTTCCTTGTAAATTTGTCCCTTCTTCTCGTGTGTGTCTGAGGCTTCCATCTTAGGGGATCTCATGGAGGATGTCCGCCCAGGGGAGTCTTCCATTGTTGACCTCCCGGGCAGGGGTTTCAATTGAACCTCTCTAGTTAGGTGTGTGGAACTTCTTCAGGTGTGCACCGTGTCAGGACAGCCCCCTCTCAACGTCCTTCAGCCCCGTGCAGGTGCTCAGGTTTACATCTCCTACCTGCATCTCTTCATCTGCCTTTTCAATCTCACTACCTCCGTTCCCCTGTCCTGACCCTGGAACACACTTCGTGGAAAACAGCCTGGAAGGGCTCCCTCCTCCTGACAGCCATGTCGTGGCTCCGTCCTCACTGCCCCCCTCTGCCCCATCTCCTCCTCCCTGAACAAAAGCCTGGGTCTTGGAGGAGAGCCTGGGCCAAGGCTGCGTCTGGAGGTGACGTCCCAGGTGGGCTCAGACGCTGCTGAACCCTGAACCCTGACTCATGATGAGCTTGCTCTCCACCCATCTCACCCCCGCCTGTCCTGACTTCCCTTTCCCTGCCTAGTATTTACAGGGACCCCAGTTGTGAGAAGTAGAGGCACAGTTTCCCCTCCATTTTGAAAATGTTTTTTTTTTTTAACATTTTTAATACATTTTTACCATTCATTCTCCTTGTTTTTTTCTTCCCTTTTCTCTCTTCCCCTGTCATTATCATAATTTGATTGAGAGAGTTCTGAAATTGAATGGCCACTTTATATGAGTTATTTTGCTTTGCACTAACATTGCAGTCAATGTGCGCTTGGTGGGGTACAACTTTATATAAAAATATAAAACAGAAACCTTGTTATGCTGTCTTTTATAGAACAATCTAGAACTTTCTGGTACAGTATTATGTACTTTACTGTCAGGCAAGCCACATCTTAAGGGACAATTTTTGTCATTTTGTTAGGAAAAGTTTTATTTTGCTTATTAGTGCATTTTCATCAGATATTGAATTATGGGTGGGTATAATTTTTCTTTATAGTACTTGAAATATATTATTTTGCTCAACTTTTCTTTGGACCTTATTGTTTCTGATTAGAAGTCAAGGATTAGTTGAACCGCGGTTTCTAACACTGAATTCCCTACTTTTCTATTGTTCTTTCTGTGATTGTCTTTGGTGCCCAACGTTTTCACAACAGCCGTTGATGGTACAGGCTTTTTGTGTTTATTCACCTAGAGGTCAGAGTGTAATGCGGCTCTTTCTCCAAATTCTAGATGTCACATTTAGCTCAAATACTTTTTTAATTTCCCATTTTTATTCTATTGAATATAATTCCATTATTGAAAATTCTTTTATATTTTTCAACAGGTTCCTGAATGATTCTCTATTTTTTAATTATATGTCTCTTGTCCCTTTTCACTGGACAGTATCTTTTGGCCTATCTGCTGTTTGGTGTGATGAATGCATTGATTAGACCGCTTACTTTTGTTCTTTCATTGTGGAATTGGCACTTTAATTTGGTTGTGGTTCTTTTTATGTCATTTCTGTTTCTCTATTTCTAGTTCCCATCTTTCCCATCATGGTGAATCAATTCTGACTATCTCAAGTAGGGCATGTGGTTCCTTTAAAACTCTAGGGTATGTCAGCACTGATCCCAGGTGATGTTCCGTCTTCTTGGAAGTGGGTTACGTCTTGGTGTTTCCTCTTGCGTTGCGTGTGCACGGGACACAGTTTGGAGACACCTCTCCCTCGCCCTCGGGCGTTGCTCCTGTGCTCTGGGCGGCCCTGGATCTGCTCGTGCCGTCCAGAGGCTGTGGGAGGTTCACAGCCCACTCTGGGGAGAGCCCACTGGAGGCCGTGCCCAGGCACAGTGCCCGCCTTCCCTCCACCTCCACTGGCGGGGAGGACCACAGCAGGCGACTGGTGAGCGGGAGGAGGGCTGGGCCCCGTGGAGGGAGAGGACGGAAAGCCAGAGAGGGGCAGCGGATGGCCACCGCCCTTCAGAGCCAGCCGGGGCCCCAGGACCCTCGGGACAGCGGCACAGGAGGAGGTGATGGTCCAGGAGGTGATGGATGTGGAGGTCACGGAGGAGGAGGTGATGGAGGAGGAGGTGATGGAGGAGGAGGTGACAGACGAGGAGGTGATGGACATGGGGGACGTCTGTAGGGACTGCACCTGTCTTCAGGATGAATACTGGGAGCAGGACGGGCTCTGCACACTGGAGAGGGGCCTGTCCTGGTGGCCTGTCATGGTGGCCCGTCATGGTGGCCCGTCGTGGTGGCCCATCGTGGTGGCCCGTCGTGGTAGCCTGTCGTGGTGGCCCGTCATGGTGGCCCGTCGTGGTGGCCCGTCCTGGTGGCCTGTCCTGGTGGCCTGTCCTGGTGGCCCGTCGTGGTGGCTCGTCCTGGTGGCCTGTCGTGGTGGCCTGTCATGGTGGCCTGTCCTGGTGGCCCATCGTGGTGGCCTTGCATGTCTACCCCAGAGAACATCTGAGCTCACTATCTCCCCTGCTGCCTTCAGTATCTGGAAGTCCATGCTCTGGGCTTGGAAGAGAGGACGCAGAGAGAACTCACAGGGGACTAGGAGAGGATGCAGAGAGGACACAGAGGATTTGGAGGGGACTCAGTGGGGACTCAGTGAGGACTTGGAGGGGACTCAGAGAAGCCCGAGGCCAGCAAGATTCTGCCACTGAGATCAGAGCAGGAGACTGACGCAGCCCGGTGCCATCCTCACGAAGCATTTTTACAGGTGCATACATAAGATGGCAAGTTAGATATTAAAATGACTCTTTGAACACAGAAAAAGACAAAATTAAAGATAATGCGATAAAAAGTTATCCAGCAATATGAGTTTTCACACACGTATTTAGTTTGTTATTATTGCAGTTAGATGGAGAATTATTATCATGTGCATAAATATAGATAACTAATTAATATCAGCAAATGTTAATACTTTCGATATTTGATTTCATTAAATTGTGTTCAGATATTAAATGAAAGTCTCTTTTACCATACTCACATTGACTTGTATTTTATCTCTAAAGAAATAGAGTGATCAAATACTATTTCACAATATTTTATTCTTTGCAGTAATAAGGTATAGCCACAACTACTAAGGCTAGGAACTTCTTCTTTCTTTTTTGTTTTTTCCAAATGAATTTAGTTCACAGTGAATGAGGTAGAAGGGAAGATGTTTCGACAATTATAGCTGCAGCTTCTCATTAGCTACAGGAAATGACAAATACCAAGATAATTAAAGGAGTAAAAGTCAATGACAGAAAAAATGGAATCTTGTTTACATTGCAAGCATATTTAAAACTATAAATATAAATTATTATGTGAGGATGCCAACAGTCCTTATGAACTTTTAGTGCTAACGAGAAAGGCATGTTCTAAGTTTTGCCACAATTGGTAGAGACTGGTCTGTCTGTTGTGTTACAGGACAACCTCAGAAGGGACACAAAGGAGCTGAACTTTTGGGCTGTTTGGAAAACAGATTGGTGTGGAGGAAATGGAATCCCATAGATGCCATTGTCACTTCCTCCCCCTGACAAATGGAAATGCTGGTTTTACACTATGTTGTGGGTCTTAGTCGCCTGGCGTTTCCACGAATATGCCCTCAGGACGGGGGATAACCCTGTGCTCCTCAGCTCGGTGTCACCAAGGGACACTGAAAGAAAGATTGCCCGCCAAGAACATAGAAAGATGTGTGCTCTGTGGTGAGTGACTGAAACCTTTCTCTGAGATAAAATTGAACCTGGAAATCTTGTGAGACAATGAATGAAGAGCCAGTTTGGGGTTAAAAAGATGGCATTCGTGTGACATTTAAATGCATGCTATAGCTCCTAAACTCATGAATTTTTTGCGTGAGGATAATCAATATTGCTTCTAAAATGTGCTGTTAGCACACGTCCTCTTTTCTCTTTTTTTCCCAGTCCTGGAGCTTGAACTCAGGGCCTGGCCACTGTCCTTGGGCCTTCTCAAGGCTAGTGCTAGACACTTGAGTCACAGCACCATTTCCGGCTTTTATCTGTACAGGTGGCACTGCGCCTGCTGGGGAGTGCTCTACCACTAGACCACACTCCCAGACCCATACGTAATCTTTTATTGCAGAGATTTTTTGGAACTACCTTTAACAAGAGAACAAGAGATTGTCCTCCTTTAGAAGCAATAGCATTTATTATTATTAATGTTATTACTTAATGATTAAAAGGAACGAAGCTTGAATTCCTTTGGCATTAAAATCGACCTCCATCTCTAAAAGTTTAGAAAAAATATTCTTTGTGTCAGAAAAGAAGTCTTACCTACATTATGTTTATCTTGGTAACTACATATTATCGTTAATTTTGGACCAACTGTTAAGTTTGGCATAAATAATTCATAGTTTGAACTGAAAAATGTCCAGAAATAGTCCTAATTGAAGTGCCAGTCACTAGGTAATTTCTTGCTGAAGTAGACCATGGAAGGCTTGAAATTTTGACTCTTGCATAAATTATTTTGGTAGGGTCATACTCACCTTTTTATTAAGTGATGGATGATCGTTGGTGAAAGCACTCATGAGGTTTTCGTTTTATGACCCAACATCGAATGTGACTTTCACCCAGTCAAACACAGAGACATGGAGAAATGACTTGGAAATGATCTAACAGAAAGACATCTCAAATCTGTGACCTAAAACAGACAATGAGACGCTGCTTACAACATATTTCATGTAGAGAAGTCATATGTAAAATTGGTTGGCTCTAAAAATCATAAAAGTATCAAGAATATAATACCCTGATGTATGTTATGCAATTAAGCTTAGCAAGGGCTACCTTTCCATTTTCATGATAAAATATAAATCAAATAAATGGATTATAGGAGCCCCTGCTTGTTCAGTCTCCTGATACAAGTTATCTGAGTGTATGTTAGTTTTAGAGAGCTCCTTTCATTGAAAAAGTACTTTTCATAATCATGAATTAACCAGTGTCTCTCTTACTTGCTGCTATAATTTCAGTGTTCCATGGAATTTATCTCCAAAGAAACAAGCATCATTTTAATATGCAGTGCTAATAATAAATTAGCTGAGGCAGCATCTTACTGATAAAATAATTCACCCCTTCTGTAGCTTTAATATATTCCTTCTCTAGCCTTGATATAAGATGACAGTGTTAAGACCAAATGCATATTGGGCCAGTTTCATTAGGGATAAAAGACAATGAGACTTGACCAGATCAACAGAGAATTTCCATAAACTTTTGACAGCTTGTAGTAACTTTGAAAAACAACAACAACAACAAAACAAAGCATTGTGAGTATCCAAAGAAAGATTTTGACACAAGGAAAATATTTCCATCTTAAAATGCCAGAAATTCCCACTGAATTTTCAAGCTTTGTGTTTCCTTTTATTGTTGTTTTCATATGAGTTATACAGAAAACTTCACACGTAAAAGGATACACTGGTGATTTCAAGCTGTCCATGCCAGCATTGCTCGTTCTTTTAAGAGACTTAATTCTGTTATTCCCTCTGAGGTGAACTAATTTGTGAGCCCAGTAAAGTTTACTTCACAAATCTACAAAGTCAGTGATGAAAAAAATGCAAAAATCGTCAATATGTGAGCTGATTCGCTCCATCCACATTCTTCACCACACAACTCGTTTCAGTCTAGTGGCTCACTGTTCAAATGCACTTCACCACAATGATTAGCACTGCACCTGCATCACCAGCCACAGGTCCCGAGCCTGCACAAGTGTCCAGATAGCACAGGGCTAGCAATTCTTCTTCTCACTTGCTGTCAATCAACTTGCATTGCTAATTAGAAGCAGAATTAGGTAATTTTTCAATGTCGGTTTTAGAATGGAAGTTGAGATTGCTTCTTTGTTCTATGTTTATTTCGATCAGTCCTGTTCCTAGGTAGACTTATTTATTTACTTACTTATTTTTGTTGATCCTAGGGCTTGAACTCTGGGCCTGGGCGCTGTCCCTGAGCTCTTCAGCTCAAGGCTACCGCCCCATCCCTTGAGCCACAGCGCCACCTCCTCCTAGGCAGTTTTAGATCTTTCTCACCTCCCACCCTGTCATCCTCTTGTGGTCTGGACTCTGGACGTAGCTGCCCAGGCCACCTCAGCCTCCAAGCTTCTGCACTCTGTTCTTTCCCACAGGTTGACCTCAGCTCAGCCACGGGGCCCCCTCTAATAACCAGCGAAATCTCGGTTGAAGGCCTGAGGCAGGTGGAAGCGCCTGGCTAGGCAATTTGACCATTTTTTTTAAAGAATTATTTCTTGACCTACCTTAGGTTGACTGACATGCAGCTATCCTTAAGGGCGGAATCACGAAAACCCCTCTGGTGACATTTTAGGACCCTGTTTATGACACCTGCTCGAGGGAAGGAGGAATTCACGTCTCTTTCTCTCAGGCTCTGATCTCCCTGTGTCAGGTTCCCGTCCCATTTCCAGGCACCAGCTGCCCGGAACACCCACTCAGTCTGGAGACGTCCCTAACACCTGCACCCCCAGAGCTGGTGGTCCTGTGCCTGCACTGACAGCGCCGCTGGAGGATAGGCCTCTGTGTGCACGTGTGCTCGTGGGTGTGCACGTGTGCTCGTGGATGCACACACTGACTGACACAGGAGGCTGTGGTTCTCGGGGTCCCTCCGTGCAGATGAAGTCAGGTAAGGCAGGAATGAAATCGAACGTTGTTTCCAGGTGGACCTGGACGTGGCAGGCAGGCCGCCGAGCACGGGCTGCACATTGACCGTGGGCTTTCAGAAGTCAGTTCACGAAGGACACTCGTGCGCTGTAGAGTAAAAGGGCCCGGCCTCTCCAGGAGCTGGCCTGAGGATATGGGGTGGATTCTGGGGTCCGAAGCATTCACAGGCCTGGCATGGCGAGAGCGGGGATGCATGGAAATGCCAGCCTCAGGTCTGCGTGCACACGCGCGTGCACCCCTGAGAGCCGGAGACAGAAACAGACACACAGGACTGCCGGTGACACTTGCTAGCAGAGAAAGGACCCTTTCTTGTAAGTGACAATAATAAATATTTTATTGTTACTGTTATAAGAACTCTGCAGGTTGGTAGGAGGAAACAAGCTTTAATGTTTGAATGGGAAACAATATTTCAAGCCTTGTGAATAAATACAAAATGAAATAAAATCTCACCTGTAACATGTAATAGATGCCCACGTGCCAGGTGAATTCACTAGAAATTATAAATAGTTAACTAGATTATTTTTAAGGAGCAACCAAGTAACAAACACTTAAAAATCGATGCATGTAATTAAATCTGTTGCATGTTACATTCATTAGTTTCATAGTTTAATGGATGACAGGAACTTCGATTGCATTCCAATTGAATGCACCTGTTAGCAACCATGAGTAATAATAAAGTACATGGCGATATAACAGAATAAGTGAAGTGTAACATAAAATGACAGAATTAACTTGACAAGCTAAATGCTTTATTTTATTTTTTTGATTATTTAATGTGATTGGATTGGATTTTGTGAGCAAAATCTTTCCTTTTGTGTGGGTTTTTTCATGGACAAAAACATTGCTAGAACAGGAATGTGCTCCTTTCCTGAAAGTTTTGCAACAGGAATTATATAGATATTCTTTAACATAATTAGGACAGCTACTATTAGTTAAGCAATTACTCGTGTTCTTTCTTTCTTCTTCCTTCCTTCCTTCCTTTCTTTTCTTTTCTTTTCTTTCCCTCTCTCTCTCTTTCTCTCTCTCTCTTTCTTTCTTTCTCTCTCTCTCTTTCTCTCTCTCTCTCTCTCTCCTCTCTCTCTCTCTCTCTCTCTCTCTCTCTCTCTCTCTCTCTCTCTCTCTCTCTCTCTCTCTCTCTTTCTTTCTTTCTTTCTTGGTACTGGGATGGAACCCAGGATGTTACACTTACTAGACAAGCACTTTCCCACTGAGCTACAATCCCAGCCCAACTTAAGCAATTAGAACAACTAGGAATTGTCTGTTTTTCACTGAAATCTCATTTTGCAACTCTTTCATTCATACACCCTCCCTCATGTAATAAAACTGTCTCTATTAATACGTTTGAAAATATGTGTGTTTTTTAAAATACGTTTGTGGCATCTCAACTTCTAAACTGTTTGGTTTAAACATATTTAAGACACTTTTACCTCTTTGAGAACTGAATAATTCATTTTTAATTTCCAATTTCCTTTGAATTAGGAAATAAATTATACAACCAATAGATCTTGGGAAATCAATAATCAGTGTCTTTTTTTTAAAAGTGAGATATGAAATACATCAGAAAAACAACAAGTCATACAGAACAAAACTTTGATTGTAGTATAATGCCTGTCTTCAGCACTAGTGAAAAGTAAGTTACATGGTAATAGCCTGCCCTTCCTTTTGAAGATTGTAAA
Organism: Megascapheus bottae; assembly: GCF_031878675.1. NCBI lineage: Eukaryota > Metazoa > Chordata > Mammalia > Rodentia > Geomyidae > Megascapheus > Megascapheus bottae. The sequence goes on along the minus strand of NC_143531.1, from coordinate 29,832,464 downwards.
ACTTACATGTTCAAGCAGGGGGTGGCGTTACACTCCTGCATGCCACCTACCCACAGGTCAGAGGCTGGAAGGGCAAAGGCAACTTCAAGGCCAGCCCAGGATCAAGGTTTGGAGACTCCGTCTCAACCGACACGCTAGGCAGACGATCTGGGGCTCTGGGTGTGGTAGGAGGATTGTGGGAGTCTGGGGGTCTAGGTGTTTATGGAGGATCGTGGGTGTCTGGGGGTCTAGGTGTTTGTGGAGGATCATGGGTATCTGGGGGTCTAGGTGTGGTAGGAGGCCCGTGGTGTCTGGGGGTCTAGGTGTTTATGGAGGATCATGGGTGTCTGGGGGTCTAGGTGTTTGTGGAGGATCATGGGTGTCTGGAGGTCTAGGTGTTTATGGAGGATCGTGGGTGTCTGGGGGTCTTGGTGTTTGTGGAGGATCATGGGTGTCTGGGGGTCTAGGTGTGGTAGGAGGCCCGTGGTGTCTGGGGGTCTAGGTGTTTATGGAGGATCGTGGTGTCTGGGGGTCTAGGTGTTTGTGGAGGATCATGGGTGCCTGGGGGTCTAGGTGTTTATGGAGGATCGTGGGTGTCTGGGGGTCTAGGTGTTTATGGAGGATCGTGGGTGTCTGGGGGTCTAGGTGTGGTAGGAGGATCGTGGGTGTCTGGGGGTCTAGGTGTTTGTGGAGGATCATGGGTGTCTGGGGGTCTAGGTGTCTGTGGAGGATCGTGGGTGTCTGGGGGTCTAGGTGTGGTAGGAGGCCCGTGGTGTCTGGGGGTCTAGGTGTTTATGGAGGATCATGGGTGTCTGGGGGTCTAGGTGTGGTAGGAGGCCCGTGGTGTCTGGGGGTCTAGGTGTTTATGGAGGATCGTGGGTGTCTGGGGGTCTAGGTGTTTATGGAGGATCGTGGGTCTCTGGGGGTCTTGGTGTTTGTGGAGGATCGTGGGTGACTGGGGGTCTAGGTGTTTGTGGAGGCCCGTGGTGTCTGGGGGTCTTGGTGTTTGTGGAGGATCGTGGGTGACTGGGGGTCTAGGTGTTTGTGGAGGCCCGTGGTGTCTGGGGGTCTAGGTGTGGTAGGAGGCCCGTGGTGTCTGGGGGTCTAGGTGTTTGTGGGGGATCATGGGTGTCTGGGGGTCTAGGTGTGATAGGAGGCCCGTGGTGTCTGGGGGTCTAGGTGTTTATGGAGGATCGTGGGTGTCTGGGGGTCTTGGTGTTTGTGGAGGATCGTGGGTGTCTGGGGGTCTAGGTGTGGTAGGAGGCCCGTGGTGTCTGGGGGTCTAGGTGTTTATGGACGATCATGGGTGTCTGGGGGGTCTTGGTGTTTGTGGAGGATCATGGGTGTCTGGGGGTCTAGGTGTGGCAGGAGGCCCGTGGTGTCTGGGGGTCTAGGTGTTTATGGAGGATCGTGGGTGTCTGGGGGTCTAGGTGTGGTAGGAGGCCCGTGGTGTCTGGGGGTCTTGGTGTTTGTGGAGGATCGTGGGTGACTGGGGGTCTAGGTGTTTGTGGAGGCCCGTGGTGTCTGGGGGTCTAGGTGTGGTAGGAGGCCCGTGGTGTCTGGGGGTCTAGGTGTTTGTGGAGGATCATGGGTGTCTGGGGGTCTAGGTGTTTATGGAGGATCGTGGGTGTCTGGGGGTCTAGGTGTTTATGGAGGATCGTGGGTGTCTGGGGGTCTAGGTCTTTATGGAGGATCGTGGGTGTCTGGGGGTCTAGGTGTGGTAGGAGGATCGTGGGTGTCTGGGGGTCTAGGTGTGGTAGGAGGATCGTGGGAGTCTGGGGGTCTAGGTGTTTGTGGAGGATCATGGGTGTCTGGGGGGTCTAGGTGTGGTAGGAGGCCCGTGGTGTCTGGGGGTCTAGGTGTTTATGGAGGATCGTTGGTGTCTGGGGGTCTAGGTGTTTATGGAGGATCGTGGGTGTCTGGGGGTCTAGGTGTTTGTGGAGGATCATGGGTGTCTGGGGGTCTAGGTGTGGTAGGAGGCCCGTGGTGTCTGGGGGTCTAGGTGTTTATGGAGGATCGTGGGAGTCTGGGGGTCTAGGTGTTTGTGGAGGATCATGGGTGTCTGGGGGTCTAGGTGTGGTAGGAGGCCTGTGGTGTCTGGGGGTCTAGGTGTTTATGGAGGATCGTGGGTGTCTGGGGGTCTAGGTGTTTGTGGAGGATCATGGGTGTCTGGGGTTCTAGGTGTTTGTGGAGGATCGTGGGTGTCTGGGGGTCTAGGTATTTATCGAGGATCGTGGGTGTCTGGAGGTCTAGGTGTTTGTGGAGGATCATGGGTATCTGGGGGTCTAGGTGTTTGTGGAGGATCGTGGGTGTCTGGGGGTCTAGGTGTGGTAGGAGGCCCGTGGTGTCTGGGGGTCTAGGTGTTTATGGAGGATCATGGGTGTCTGGGGGTCTAGGTGTGGTAGGAGGCCCGTGGTGTCTGGGGGTCTAGGTGTTTATGGAGGATCGTGGGTGTCTGGGGGTCTTGGTGTTTGTGGAGGATCGTGGGTGTCTGGGGGTCTTGGTGTTTGTGGAGGATCGTGGGTGTCTGGGGGTCTAGGTGTGGTAGGAGGCCCGTGGTGTCTGGGGGTCTTGGTGTTTGTGGAGGATCGTGGGTGACTGGGGGTCTAGGTGTTTGTGGAGGCCCGTGGTGTCTGGGGGTCTAGGTGTGGTAGGAGGTCCATGGTGTCTGGGGGTCTAGGTGTTTGTGGAGGATCATGGGTGTCTGGGGGTGTAGGTGTGGCAGGAGGCCCGTGGTGTCTGGGGGTCTAGGTGTTTATGGAGGATCGTGGGTGTCTGGGGGTCTAGGTGTTTGTGAAGGATCGTGGGTGTCTGGGGGTCTAGGTGTTTATGGAGGATCGTGGGTGTCTGGGGGTCTTGGTGTTTGTGGAGGATCGTGGGTGTCTGGGGGTCTTGGTGTTTGTGGAGGATCGTGGGTGTCTGGGGGTCTAGGTGTGGTAGGAGGCCCGTGGTGTCTGGGGGTCTTGGTGTTTGTGGAGGATCGTGGGTGACTGGGGGTCTAGGTGTTTGTGGAGGCCCGTGGTGTCTGGGGTTCTAGGTGTGGTAGGAGGCCCGTGGTGTCTGGGGGTCTAGGTGTTTGTGGAGGATCATGGGTGTCCTGGGGTCTAGGTGTGGTAGGAGGCCCGTGGTGTCTAGGGGTCTAGGTGTTTATGGAGGATCGTGGGTGTCTGGGGGTCTAGGTGTTTATGGAGGATCGTGGGTGTCTGGGGGTCTTGGTGTTTGTGGAGGATCATGGGTGTCTGGGGGTCTGCGTGTGGTAGGAGGCCCGTGGTGTCTGGGGGTCCTGGTGTGGACATTGGGGTTGGCGTTTCTTTCTGGAGAGTAGCGCTGGCCTTGGGAAGACTCACTGCCTGGCAGGACTGCTGGTGCCACCTGCATGTTAGTTTGCATTTGCACGTGAGTAATTAATCTGCAGCACTCGTGTTCAGTTGTTTTGAAAATGTGCTCAGCAAAAGAACTGCTTTGGGGGAAATTTACGAGTGATGTGGTCTCCCGAAGAGAAGAGGATCACATACAATGCAGGGTGGAAGGGGAGATGGTTCGTGTGAAATCCATGGGAAGGGAGAATTTTAGGGCCACAACAAATCCCATTTTGGAGAAGTTCTTATAAGAAGAGGTTTTGGAGCTGTACACTTCATGAATGACTTTAACCAAAATTCATAATTTTGTCTAATGTCACATTGTCATTAAAGATAAGAAAATTCACTGAACTTTGTAGGAAGGTTTAATAAACTACATTACTTTTAAATATCATTATTGGAAGATATGCATTTCTTGCCAGATTATGCATGAGGAACAGCTAATTTTTCCAGTTTGTTGTATGAAGGTTGTGCTTTCTGAACTTCAAACACAATTAGATCAAATTAAAAGTTTGCTAAACTGTGCTACATTTGGGTGAAAAAAAAGGTTCTTTAAAGAATTTTTGAACTTCAAAGAACCAGAAGTAGCTGGTGTAATGAGTGGACATTAAGACACTCTGATCCGAGTTAATATTAGGATAAAGCACCTTTATTTCTGTATCACCAGGAAGTAGAACTCAATTTATTGAGAGAGCATGGCTTTACTTCTATTTCCTTTTGAATCACACTGAAAGCATGTCTTCATTTAGGGGTTTATTAGCCCCAAATACAGTGATTCAAATAACGAAGAGGAGGCCTCTTTGTTTAGTAACTGGAAGGGAAGGTTGGCGTCTGGTGGTGAAAGCCTTCCTTAAAATATGGCCTTCACTGCAGGGGCCCACTGGCTAAGCACCTGAGTTCTGCTCACATGTTTTGCATATCTAGCTCACTTTTAAAATTTAAATCTATTCCAACCATCTGTCCATATATTTTAGAGATGACACTGTAGAGTGAACACGCCAGTACTAATGTAAATTAAAATTTCAATATTGTTCAGCTATAATGATCTATGGTGTTATTCTTTTTGGTTATTTGTTTCCTTTCAAAAATATGGGGAAATTCCCAAATCATTACTGATAACCATGGGATTTTTCCAATCAGAGTTAAGTTCCTGGATATTTTTGCATAACTTATTTGGAAATGGCTAATGATATTACCCTTGGTTTTTTTCTGAAGATAGTTATTATACAGTGTATGCTCCTTATAAATGAGGCAAATATAGACTTATAAATTAAGCCCTAACATTCTAACTGGCTTAACATTTTCTATTAGTTTAAAGGTCTTAGAATTTCAACTGAACACACATACATACGTATGCACTTATAATTGCTCATTCATTTTCAAGAAATATGTATATACACCTTTTCATTGACTTTTATAAATATGTCTTCATTAAACCACAAAAGCAATATGTAAATGAGGACACAGACTAACATTGTTTTCCAAACAAGTTTCTTCTCCCCAAACCTTGATTCTAGCCTTATTCCTGGAGGCGTTTGCCAGTATACTTTGTGCATGAGTTATCAATATCTTTACATATGAATGCAGCTTTATTATATGACATTGCATGATTTTCTTTGTGGTTTCTTATTATTGAGATCATATTCCCTTATTTCATGAAGTGTATTTTTAAAACTTACTCTGCATGAAATCTGCCTTCTGTTTATATTTTTCTGAGTTTTGTCTTCCTGTTTTTAGCTGCTCACCCCTTTTATCTAGTTCTAAGTTTTCTGTGTTGATAAAATATTTAGGGCTTACTTATTTTCTGAAGTCAATTGTCTTTGATAGTCGTGGTTTTTGTGGTCCTGGAGCTAGATGGAAATCTTTGAATTGGATGTTGCTTCCACCGATTTCCTGCTTCGTTTGGCCTGCAGAAAATGAGCAGGCCCTGTCAGCATGCCATCTCTCACTCAAGTATGTTTTTATGGCCCAATTCTAGAGTTTCGACTGAACTCAAAAGCTCTCCAGCCCTTTGGCTCACTGTCAAGTGTAATGCTGTAAGCCTCAATTCCATATTATAGTATTGCTTTTGTTATTTTACGGCAATCTCCAGGCACTTAGGAAAGCCAACGGGCAATTCATATAATTCTACCACATCATGCAAATCTCCTTGAGCTACAAGGTAGCATTTGTCTTCCAGTACCATGAAGGTGAGGACTGATGAGGCTAGAAGCCAGTGATTGATGATCTGTGGGGAATGATTTTGCCCCACAGACTGGTTAAGTGTGGGGCTTGAACAAGTATGATGCATAAATCTACTGTCTACAAGGCTGTTCCATTTTATTGCTATTTTTTCTAGCTTGAGAATTTTCCTGTTGGGGATAGAACCACCTTTCCTGGCCATTTATTACTTATGCGTAAAGTTTACTTACAGCTCGGGTCCTTGAACGCAGAGCGATGAGAGATTTCTGGGCTGCAGGTGGGATGAATGAGTGAGTGCTCACAGCCCTTCCTCCTTTTCGTTTCTACAGTTTAAGGATGAAAGCTGGAGGTAAAAGAACGGCAGCAGCATGAGATTTGGAGCCATGCAGCATCACAGTTTGGGGAAATGGGGAATATTACATAAAGACAATCCCAGGAACATGTGGAAATGAGGAAGAACCAATAATACTTTTCCAAGCTTCAAAGGAAAGCAAAGAATATCCCCCTGTGCATGTCTTCTCAAAAGCAGGAAAAGGAGACCTGCTGGCTGGGAAACACTGACGGTAGCAAGCGTGCACACAGCTCACACCCCGGAGTCGCTGTTTGTACTTCTGATGTGTTTTCCGTCTAAACACCTCTATCCTCGCCATGCTCTTGGCTTTTGTCTCTTTAGTCATTCCATCAAGATGTAAAGTATATTTATTAGTTGTCAAGTGGATCAGTGGAATGTGTGTGTGTGTGTGCAAGCTTGCCTTTACACCACCACCACGGAGGCACTGACACTTGGCATGGTGGCATTTCCCATTATGCACACTTGGGGGGGAGGGCATTAGATGGTAACTCCAGGAGACTTAGCCGTCAATAATCCCCCCAGTGAGTCAATTAAAAGGTGTCAATGGTCAATACCGCCATAACAAGCAGGGAAGCAGGGAAGGGTGAGTATAAGAAGGGGCTGTACAGGCTGGCGAGTAATTAGAACCAGCTGACGGCCTGTTCTGGGAGGTGGGAGGGACTCGGTGCCAGCCACCCATGGCAGCTGGCCTACGGGTCTTCTCCGCCTGGACTGCGAGGACCACGCTGTCTGGTGGAGTGTGGCAGGCCCCAGGCCTGTCCTGCTTGGTGGCTCACCAGCCCTGCATTGCAAGTTCATCCTCTAATCATCTCCTGGAAGAAGACCAGCAGGGTTCTCCGGGGCTCCCAGGCCGTGCTGAGCTCCATGGAGCTGAAGACCCACCCCACACAGAGAAGGATGCATTCCCCTCTGATGAGCTCATCCATCAGATCTGGTAGAATACACGGCCGGCCCCTCCTTGAGGACTTACCGAGGACTTCTGTGAGATTTCCTTTTAACGTCTGAGGAAGAGAGCTTCTTGCTAACGACTTCGTTATCAAGCGATTCCAATGAACTCTAGGGAAAAAGCACATTTCTTAGGAGCAATGCAATAGGTACCATTAGCAAATGGCCGTAGGCATAAAAGCTTGGGCAATAATTTCTAATATTGCAATATAACTTTTTTTATTCCTCAATGACATCAAAATTATTTACTCCCACGAGGGCTTTCTTGCTTAAAAATAGACGCAAAAATGTGGGGTTCTGCATTCTGCATGTGTGTTTTAAGTGGTCGTCAGATGTGATTGCTAATTTTGATTTTGATTTTGGCCACAGAATTCTGGGTGTCTGCATAGGCAGGCCCACATTCATCAAAATGCATTTGCTAACTATATGTGTGATATGTGCATAAATTTTAACTTTGTGAATCATAAAATCCACTTAATATAAATATGAAATACATTTTAATGTAGCTAATGTCTGTCTGGGAGCTACCATGATATGACTTTGTGATTATGCGCCATAGGCCAGGCTTGAATATAATTCAGAGACATCAAAATTAAATTTGAATTACATTTACTGACTTCAGAAAACCATCAGTATACATCCTTCCATCAACACACCCATCACCAGCAGTGTAAGGTGAGCACTCAATAGGATTTTGCTGTCATCCTGAGCATGCCAACGAGTTTTAAAATCAGAGAAAACAAAAGTCTAGAACTCTGGGGAAAATATCTTCATGCAAAACCATTTGTAGTGCTGTGGCTTCACTCTACGATTTTACTAAGGATGTCGTGGCAGCAGACTCTGCAGAAGCAGGAAAGACAGCCAACGCTTCGGGAAGGAGGCCTCATTACCGCTTGCACGTGTTGGTCACTATCAGAAGCTTCTGCTCAGGAATGCTGACAGGGAGCCGGTGTCCCAGCCAGGCGAGCTTAGCGCAGGTGGCTCTCCGCACTAAGAGACCTCACTAGGTAGACTACGAGACCTGTGAAGGCCTGGGGGTGGAGGTGGGAAGGAATCTGCATGTCATGGAATTTGCTTCAGTCCTCTCAGCAAGGAGGTTCTGACTAGGTGATTAAACAGAAAGGTTGTTGCTTTCCCCACACCAGCCCCCTGCTGAGACCACGCAAGCCGTGATTGGAGAGAATCTGAGGAGTGGGCCCCGGGGAGCCGTGATTGGAGAGAATCTGAGGAGTGGGCCCCGGGGAGCCGTGATTGGAGAGAATCTGAGGAGTGGGCCCCGGGGAGCCGTGATTGGAGAGAATCTGAGGAGTGGGCCCCGGGGAGCCGTGATTGGAGAGAATCTGAGGAGTGGGCCCCGGGGTGCTGGCCAGGCCAGGCTCACTGAAGAATGAAAAGGTCACCGCTTCGCTATGTGCTGAGGTGTCTGGACAGCACTCAAAGTTCACACATCGCTGAGCTCACGGATTTACCGTCTCTGCAAAAACAACAAAACTGTGTGGAGCTAGAACCCAATGAGCACAGCTCAAAACCAAAATACTAAACAAAAAACTGTGTGTGTGTGCACATATATGTGTGTGTACATTTACAAATCATATAGACAGATGGCCGATATAGATAGGTGGGTCTACACCTATCTACATCTACATTTATCAGGCCACCCAGCTATATTTCCTTTTTTAAAATCTCACAAGCTATGGCTGACAATCTCACATAATGAATTAAAATCTTTGAACTATATCCAGGATAAAATCGCAGAGTTTCTTCACTTTTCTGTGATTCTCATCTTGGGAGGCATTTTCAGGTCAATAAACGAAACTTGTTGGAAAACTGGAAAAAGTTTTGTTTTGAGGGAGATGGAAGTCTGATGTGATGTAAACAAGTTTTAACATGCTGAAAATGGACTCCCAGCGTCTAAGTGGCAGCATTTACTAATAGAGTGTTTTCTCGCTAATATTATCTCCAGGGCCTAAATATTTCTGGATGATATGCAAGTTGATCTTTCCGAAATCATGCGGCTGAATAATGTGTCAGAAAGAAGAATGGGGTTGCTGAAGATGAGCTGGTTATGGCTTTTATAATTCAGAACATGAAGTTAAAAAAAGATGTTATTTAGAAAGACAGATATGAAGCATACTGCACTGAATCTGCTGGAAGTTTTAAATAATTTAGAATTACATATTGTGCTACATTTTGTAGCCTGAGTTTGTACTGGATTCCCATGACTTGTTGTGTGAGGATTCGTGCAAAGAGGAGACTCGGGAGTGGGGCCGTGGCTGCGTGTGATTCTAAGCACTTCTTCTCCACCTTGCGAGGGGAAGGGTCTCCTCTCACGCCCAGCCACGCAGCAGTGCGCTCAGTCCTCCAGTCACCGTGCTCCGGACCTGTGACGTGCGTTAGTGAAAGTGTGTTGTCCCTACCTCTGCAACGCTGTGGGTCTGCAGGGAAGACGGACAGCGAATGTGTGGGATGTCTCATGCCACTGCCCTCTCTGTCCTCCCGGCGGTGACAGAAGCTAGACACGCAGGCCACAGAGCGCTGGAGGGACTGAGGCTTCTTAATTGGATCCACCTTCCAGGCACCATGTCCTCTGCTCTCCATTCTCGCTGATCACGTTTATTGCACACTAACTTCTTTGTTAGGTAATAAGCATGCAAGATTAAGTAACGCGATGACTCTTGTCTCCTGGTGTTCTTTTAGAATTCCACTGCTGAGGTAAGTGATGACGTTTCTGTTAACTCTAGCGCAAGAACCGCGAACATGAGCTTGGCAGCCACCCCAGCCATCACTCTTAACACTTCCCCCGAAGGGTTCTGCATTCAGATACGAGGAGCCGCCACCCTTGAATAGAAAACAAGGGTGCTGTGTGAGCCACGATATTAAAGTAGAACGTCACACGGTTACTGCAATCTATCTCTCCAATCCTGTAGGCGGTGGTATGGATGGAGACAGTATGTGGTGTCTTATAAAAGGCATGAGTAATTCAAAGTGCACAGCGACCCACTCCCACCTTTCAAGGACAGGAATGCCCACACGAGTACTTCTCCCTTTCCTGGCCTGACAGCTGGCAGGGCCTCCTCACCCCTCCTGGTGACACTGCCCGGAGCTGGGGCCGGTTCCACTGTGCCCCTCTGCTTCTGTGCACAGGGCAGCTGCTGCTCTGTTTCAGGATGTCAGGTACGGTGTCATCATGGGCTGCGCTTTGAGTGTCTTATTTATACATCTTGCCATCACAAGTGCTCAATAAATACTTGATGAACTATTCAACTTTAGCTACAGTTTCATACAATATACATACAACGATGCAAACCTCTGCAGCATAAACACGAGACCTCAGCCTTGAGTGGCCGAGAGAAGAAGACTCAAAGCCACAACCAGACTGGGCTGAGTAGTGCAACCCTGTCTCAGATGCACATGTGTGTTCATGTGTGCACAGATGTGTGTGTGTGTGTGTGTGGTCACGTGCATGTGTGTATCCTAAAAGTCTTGCGACAACTCTGTAAAACCCAGGAAATAAACTGGAGAAAAGGAGTTTGGGAAGGTTGAACAAAACTGGAATTATTTGAAATTGTAGCAAGCTCCGCGGTAGAAGAGCAGGACCTCAGCCTATCCCGTGCCAGCGGTCAGGCTCAGCTCTGTGGACTCCTTGTTGTTCTCATCGTCATTCATGCACAGACCTTTTGCCGTCCACAAGGAATGGGAGTGCTATGACTTCTGTGCGGTAACATGGCAGTGGTGAGGCATGAGGTGGCTGTGAACAGGAGGGGAGTCACCATCCCTTTACAGTTTAGTAGAATATCCATTTTAAGGGAAGGAATCGAGTAGTCTATCATTAATGACGCAGACTCCATAGCTAGAAACAGCCACGGATGATTTGTAGATTGCGACTTATTGCTGCAAAGATTGGATTCTCCTAACAGGCGTCACAGGCTGCGGGGTCCGTCGGCATGTTGGTATCCACAGGAAGACGCGCGTTTGCCGGTGTGATCACTCGGCATTCCCCGGTCAGTGAATCTTGATATGGACCTCAGTAGTAACCGATGGCCACTTCCCACCGGCCAAGTCAGACGTTGTCGCGATAGCTAGGACACCCTGCCATTACTGCTTGCTCATTTCCACAGCTTCCTGGGGTCCATACCTCCCCATTCACCAACTGACACCGCCTCGCTTGGGCATAAGATTTTGGAATTTGGAAGCTGATGTGCTTGAATTTAAAATTCTTAAAAGTCATTCCAAGATGGCCTCAACTCTTGGCACACGTGAGTGTGAATTAACACAGTCCTTCACTGAGGATCAGAACACATTCCTATCTCGAAGGTGCTGGCTACATACACAAAAAGGCAGTTACAGTATTTTATCCAGAGACGTGACACTGAAAGCAACATTATAAATGCAAAATACTTGCAATTGAATTAAGCAATTTAACCTGAGCTGTAAAATTATTTTCTGGAATGCAGAGTTAGAAGATAATTGCCAGATTTCACCATCAGTATGTACCCTTCTGTGGAACTTTAGAAGTGTTATGACAGTATTTAAAATATAAAAAGCTGCACCTAGATAAAATTGACTCATCAAAAGAAACATACAGCAAAGAGACCACGAAGTGGCCTGGAAAATTAGCAAGGCCGAGAACTCCCCGCCTAAACCATTGTTACACACTAATTAGTGCTGTGCTCTGATTTGAGGCTTTAAATTTGTTCCTTTGAAGATTTTCTTAAAATTGTATTCAAAGGAGAGGCTCCTCTTTAATAAAACTGTATAATTCTCCACTCACATGGGAATCCTAGCTTCACAGCATAAGGTTCTGAAAACCAGGAGCTGACTTCTAATAGAGGTGCTAATTATGAATATTCCAGCTTGGCAAAGACGGCACTCTCTGAGATTGAAATAAAATAACAGTACACAAATATGTCTCCCCCATTCCAATAAACACTTGAAAATCCAATAATGTCCATTAAATGCATAAATATGTATATTAAAAATAAAGATTTTTTCCCCTGTAATTTAGTCTGTGCTGAATGGAGCTATCAGTACATCCATAAAAAGGAATATTCTTTGGATGTTCATTATACTAAAGGAAAGAATGAATTCATGTTTAAAACTATTAGACAGAGCTTGGTCACTGAAACTACAGGGGCACTTATCTTCCATGGATCAGGGACATATGAAATGATAACATAACTCAAAGAAAATTCTAGTGATGTTTACTGATAAGTGGGAGCTTGACCAAAGGAAAAGACAGCTTCACCGTTTCTGCAAATGGGACGGTTGGCACTGATTTTCATGTCACAGTCGTCACCTACCTTGTTTGCTGTCTCTGCCTATTGTCTGTGACATTGCAGGTGACACACGTCTTGCTCAGGGAGAAAGGCTGCTTTTGGAGATGGAGCCAAAGGATGAGCTTGTGTCTTGAGATCTTCCCGGGGTGTGACTCAGAGAAAGCAGCTGTGGATGACACACTCGTGTTGAGCGGGTCCGGATAACCACTGACTTCAGGTGTGCAGCTATCTAATGGACTCTCCGTGTTAAGAAAGGCACCTAAACTCATCGTGTAGAATTACGAATGCAAAGACTCTAAGCCATGAGGGAAACCATTAAAAAAAACGCACCTCTGTAATTCACACCTAATTTCATGTGCTTGTTTAGTGAAAGAGAGTTTCGCACCACTATTTGGATTGTGGAGGTTTGGCTAAAATAATTTCAATTATACTCAAAAATTTTGTTTTAATTTTCCCTTTAGTTTTGACTATAATAATGCAGTTGTTTTTACTTGGGGCTTGAAGTCTTATTTGTGACAGTTTTTCTTCAATCTCCAGGAAAACCCATTATAACTTGATTTCATTTACATTAACTATCTCAGCTGTGGAGCTCTACAGTGCATGGACTTTTTTATTTAGTTGGTGTACACCGAGCAGGCTATCATAAAACCATCAGTTTAGATCAGGCTGGCTCAGTAGTGGCTCCATGCTGAGAAAGGTAGTTTATTTTTTCTGTTTTTCTTTAGCTCCTCTGAAGTTTTTCTGTTCTGAACCAACTCCATTCTCCTTGCAGAAGTGGAAGGACAAAGGGTCACACCGAATGAACTCAATTGGAAAAAAATTAAACTGACTTTAGTTTCAGCTAATGTAATGTGGCGTGGAGCTGGCGTTTAATTCCCTTTTGTTTATAAATCCCAGGCTCTCCAGAGCTTCTAAATCTCACAGGGGACTCGTCTTGGAGAAGGAACATAATATTAAAAGAAAGAAAAGTCTCTTATCCATTCCCACTTCTTTATTCAAACTGTGACACTTGTTTTACTAACTCAAAAAATCTCAGTGCTGGAAAATAAATTATTTGAGAAAAATAGATAGCTTGTAATATTGGAAATGTTTATATATGTATATATATATGAATGATACATATGGTCTATTTATCTGTCAGTCTTTATTATTTGCAATTGGATATTGTTTTATACTTGCTTTTCCTGTACTAATGGGTGTTTTGTATTTTATTTTGTTATTTTTGTTTTAGGTGAAGCTAATGTGAAGAATTTTAGGGAGGTGTGGGGAGCACTCTCTCACCTGATCTCCACCCCTGCCACGGGCTGGGCTTTTGCTCTTCAGGGTGGGAGAAGCCTTAGCTCTGGTGAGAAGCCCTCCCCTGAGGCCCTCACCCCGCGAGGTTCCTGTCAGGACCTGGGAGAGAAGCCCCCTGTGTCTGAGGCCCCTGGGTGGGTCCCGTGGCCTCTTCCCTGCAGCTCTGCATCCTTCCGAGAATGTTTTCGATATGAAGGTTGAACACGTTCACGTGATTTCCAAGTGAGAACATTCAGCTTCAAGCTTTCTAGTTGGAAAATCATCAGAGCCCTGCATGGACGGAGGACATTTCCGAGCTGCTTCTGTAAAACACCATCTTGACCTTGCATATTTCAGTCGCTTTATGCCAGTGTTTTGAGGTTTATCTCTCAAGTATGCACATAAACAATAGAATAAAATCTAAACTCACAATGTTGAGGTTTAGAAAGGAAATCTTGTCAGCTTATCAAGCAAAGTAAAGATGACTGTAATTTCATAGATTTTGATTTGTAGCAACAAGGCAGGTTTACTTGTAAGTATTCTTTTTAGGTGATTTTTGTTTTATCTTTTATAAACACATTCCCTCCTTTGTAACTTCATTCAAATCTCACTTTAATCTGGAATGATTTTTTTTATCCTACACTCAAAAGAGTTGTAGAGATTTTGAAACTGTATGACCCAGAAAACATACCAAACCAACGGGTTCCATTCCCCACGCTCTGTGAGCAGGACAGGGAAAAGCACACACAGACGATTCATTACTGGTGGAAGACGCAGAAAACGTCCAACGCATTTTAAGGTTTACCCAGTAAATACTAATAAACACTCATCACCACCATCGTCATTATTGTAGCAAGAGCACTCAGGTTCCTGCTGCTATTTCTTTATCTACTTGAAATGCTCTTAAACACTTAGCATAAATTTACCATTTTGGCCTCAGAATCCCTGCTATAAAATACAAAATCGTGATATCTGATTTCTTCTACTTAATTCTTACTATAACTCCCTTTGCCAGTTTGCTATCACTGCTTCGGTCCTGCGGTCTCTTGACTTTGAATTTCAGAGCCTTAAAAGATTTAGGGTTCTACTTTTACCATGAGAAATATGATTATTGAGCTACTATCAACTACCAGTTCCACAAGTGGTCAGCAGTATTAACTTGTGCATAATTTATACTTAAGGAATAGGAAGGAAGGGACGGTGAAAAGAAATTGTGGACTTCTGTATCTAACTAACTTCCACTGCTTTTACTGTTTTTAGAGAATTTAAAGCAGTGAAAGGATTATATTCAGAAAGTAAAATGAAAATAATAAACAAGCATGGACACGTAATAACGATAGTGCATAATCAAAACCAGATCTATAATCTATGGGTAGGGGGCCTGAGATGCAAACTAAAGGTAAAAAACCAGTTGACTGAAATTACAAGAGAAAATATCCCCAAATATGAGGGGGTAAGTCCAAATACAAGATGTGTTGAGAATCTCTACCTGGCACGACTTTAAAATCACTCCTAGAAAGTTTAGATAAAACTATGTCAACTATGGTTAAGAGATCAAGTTCTCCGAACTAAGGAGCACTCCTAACTCTTCAAAAGAAGTACAAATTTACTTAAAAAGGCAAACTTACTAGGGTTTTATTAGACCTCTTAGCAGAAGCTCATAAAATCCAAGAAAGCATGGAATAATTTATTCCAAGCTCTGAGAGGGAAAGGACCTCACTCCTTCTACAACACTCACAGCAGTTCCGTTTCTTGGAAGATCCGTTTTTTCAGCCTTTTTCTCTAATGTCCTCTGTGCCTTCAGGCCGGGGCTCATGTGGCCTTCTTTGACATACGTTACACTCAGCACTTTTTGGATAACGGATCTCTCTTTCTTGATAACTGACCAGGACGCCCTCGTTGTAAACCACTGATCTTGTGGCCAGCCCCGCAGAGTCCTGTTCACTCCCCTGTGCAGAGACTGCATTATTAACAACCCTCTTCTAATGTGATTTCCTATGATGGTGCAAAAGACAATGCAATTGTCCAAATTGGCCCAAATGCCGAGAAAAAAAATTTCCTGAGAACAGGAGGAGCCAGAGCTGGCAGCCCCATGGACTCACAGTACCAGCCGGCGGCAGGCTCTACAGGGCCCAGCCCGATGGTGGGTTACGTGCACTGAAGAAGCCGGGCGTGTGGTGAAGATCCTGCAGACGTGCGTGACGGGGGAGAACCTGCTGGGCGTGGAGAGAGGGAAGATGGCAGATCAGGAGCCTAAACCACCTTGGGTTTTCTTTATTTGCCTTAATGCCCCAGCTGTGCCCGACGAGCCTGAGACGAGTGGGCCCAACTTTCAGATGTAGGATTGAACTGAAGACACTTCTGGCTTCCACGAGCCATAAAGATTTTCTTGTTTATAAACACTGCACAATCATGTCTGCAGTCTTCGGGAAGGCTTTCCCCATACTGCCGTAACCCTCCTGCCTGGCTGACGCCTCAGTAGACGTTCTGTGATGATACGGAGTCAGGCAACGTCTTCCACCATGGAGCCTGTCGTAGAGGAAGCCTGGTTCCCTGGCCAGATCACAGCACAGCCAGTGCCTTGGCTCACGGTGCCTCTTCTTTTCAGAGCAAGGCCTGTGTTTTGGGTTGACCATGTTTAGGATCCAACTTCCTTGTTAAGCTCATGGGGTTGAGATACTTTGCAGAATTAAAGGAAATGTAAGAAACCTTCGTTAAATTCAACCTGCTGCTAGTGAGGTGAAACCACACAAGTTTCCTGTCAGGACAAAATGAGGGGTAAATAACATGGTAGTTCAATGTAAGACGCTAGAAAGCCGAGTGGTCACTAGAGGTCAGAAGAGGCCTTACAAATCACACGCCTTGAGAGAGCAGGATTTGAATTTGATTCCTGACAACTTGATGGATGGCACGAAGGACCTGGTGTCGATGGGCGTGTGGTCACCACTGCCAAGGCCCGCGCTGAGAACGTCGTCTCTGCCGTCCTGGCGCAGTTACGGACAGGGAGCGCCACGGCCCGGGACGTCAGTTCTCCTCATCATTCCTTGTCGTCCTGGGGTGTCATGCTCCTTTCAGGTAGTGCTTCTCAAAAAGTAAACCGGGGCGTATTCGAAAAACAAACTTCATTGTAACAGATTGGGTGCCATCTGTATTTCTTACAGCCTGAACAGAGTCCATTACTGATTGATTTCCTACCTCGCTCTTCTACTGCTCTGTTACTAAATAAATTTTGATTTATAACGAGTGGTCCACAGATCAAATGTCATGTCACACTCAATAGAATGCTAATTCCTGTAACACCAACGGTCAGGTTGCTCTCCAACAAACGCAACGCATGTGCTGCTTATTATAGGATTTCAATAAAGTATTGACGTGCTAATATGGTGTCTACTTACATGAGGGGAGGTCAAGAGTTTACGAAGAGGCTGAACTCTGGGCTCTCCACCAGCCTGTGTGGACGGGAGGGGCAGGGGAGGGGCGGGGCGGGGGGCGGGGAGGGACTGTGGTCTCTCTGGCCTCGGATTGGGTTCTGACCAGATTTGATCCACATCACTCTTCAAGGGGGGCCCTTGAGACAGAACTAAAACGTCTAACATTTCATTAGGCAGCTCACATTAAATTCTGTTAGTGCAATTTCTTTTTTATGTATATCATTATTCGTTAAATTGATTCAGTATTTTATATTTTCAGGAACGCAGCACAGAGACTCTAAAATCTGCTTTCAGTAGCAATTGCTAATTAACTGATTTACCTTATGTTAGGTGAGAAAAATCTTTAATTAAAGTGGGGCAGGATTCCTTCACCCAAATATCTATGCATAATATTAGCTGAAAGTTGTAAATTTACATGAAAATTGAACAAGAAATGAATGAAAAGGACGGTTTCCATCTGACGTGAGAACAATACAAATGTCAAAGCTATATATGTATGTACACACACACACGCACACACATGCACACACATACACACACGCGCACACACACATACACACATGCACACACACACACACACATGCACACACACACAGAAACGCATCAAACATTCCACAACATTGGTATCCAGCTCCAAGTTTTCTCCTTACTGTTCGGCGCCATCTATCCCAATGATTTACCTTCTGATGAGGTTTAATGCTGTCAAGGTGTGGGGTGAGCTGGCTGTGCTCTGTGGCCAGGGGGGCCCGGGGTCTGGTATCTGTCCCTGGATCCAGACCTGGCTTAGGCCTGGGTCCAGCCCAGGCTCATCAGTGTCCTCCACGCTCACCTTGAGCTCCTCCACCGGCTCTCCACATCACAGCGTCCAGCAGACTGCTTAATAAGAAGGCTGAACCTCTTAGCTGTGCCTCTAACCACAGTGCTCTGTCGCCGTGATTGACAGGCGTCTATCAGTCATCTAACTTGCAGGCATACCTTTGGCTTTGCATGACAGTGCAAATGATAGTCTTGATCCTTGTAAAGGGAAGCATGTTTTTAACCTCGGATAAGAGCTGAAAAAATAACCCTGTTTTTCTACCCAATTCCACAGAGTTCTTTCTACCAAAAAGGGCCTCACTCAACTCCATCCTCAATGGCCTCCACTGGGTTCTCTTTGCAGACACTTTGTGATCCTGTTTATGACAAGGGCCTTTCCCCAGAAATCAGTTTTGCTTGATTTTAATCGAATGTGTTAAAAAGAAACCTCATATTTCTTTTTGATCTGTTGCCTCTACTCTATCACACAACACCTTAAGGTGTTCTGAGATGATTATCTTAAAGTAGAAATCACAGGTAGAAACAAAGCACAGGCCCAAATTATACAGCTCTACGTATTTAAGTATTCTTGCAAGGGAAGGGTTTTGATTTGCAAGGACCAATCTTCTTGAGGGAGGAAAGGGTGTAGAAGTCTGAAAGCCTGTTTCTGCATATCAAAAGCAAAAGCCCAAAGGAATCCAGGCGTACGCTTCTGCCATCAATTATTTTTAAGCCACTCTCCTACTTTGCTTACCATGCAGGACTAGAACAAAACAATTATATACAAGGTGGGGAAAACACATAACTATGACCTGTGATTGTGGGCGATGGCGTGCCATCCCCTCCACCCCGAGCGGGAAGGAACAGTGAGACGCTGCAGGCTGTTCAGAATGACACGGCGAGCTCCGTGTTGCACTCACCCCACTAACGTGACGAGGAGTGAGCCCTGGGGAAAAAAGAATCTCTTCTAAGAGTCTTGTCGTAAGAACTGTCATTGACATAATTCTAGGAAACAAAATTGGCAGAAAGACCTTGAAAAAAATCAGATATGTGGCTGAAAAATTTCTAAGAAGACTATGAAATGATAAGGAGAACATTGATCATCCATCCTGATAACCTCTCACAGGAAAAAGGCTCAAGTTTCATTAATAAGCCAGTGCAAGCGAGAGAGGGAGAGGCAGAGGCAGAGGGAGAGGGAGAGGGAGAGGAAGAGAGAGAGGGAGAGGGAGGGAGAGAGAGAGGGAGGGAGGGAGAGAGGGAGAGGGAGGGAGAGAGAGAGGGAGGGAGGGAGAGAGAGAGAGAGAGAGAGAGAGAGAGAGAGAGAGAGAGAGAGAGAGAGAGAGAGAGAGAGAGAGAGAGAGCATGCCAAAGTGAAATCACAGACAGATAAAATGAAGGGTAATTGTGTAATCGTGAATTGTGAGGCTGGGGGACCAGTTCATTTGGTGCCAGAGGGAAGGTCATTTGGTGACAGGATGACAGGCCAGAGAGGGCAGAGAGGGCAGAGAGGGCAGAGAGGGCAGAGAGGGCAGAGAGGGCAGGCCTAGCAGCGAATGACTCAACGTCTTTACAGCTTTGAATGTCTTAGGGGGGAGCGGAGAGCATGCATGGTAGACATAGCAGGGAGACTAGAAAAGAGTGAAAGCTGACGGTATGTTTTAAACTAACAACTGTATGACAACCAGATAGCGTTCAACTTGTAGAAAGGTAAGGTCACATTCTTTTAGGGTATGGGGTATGGTTTTCATCTTCAAAAAGGCAATTCAAGCTCCATCCATAAACTAAAGGGATCGGACAAAGTTGCTTCTAGTCTTCAAATTGTCTCTTAATCCATGGCCCCACGGTGGGTGCCAGCTCCTTCTCCTTCCACGTGGGAACGCCGTGGGAGGGGAGCAGTCAGCGCGGCGAGGCCACTGTGCATTCGCTCTAGTTATCTATGTTTCTCCAGTGCTGAGCTCGTGCAGGCAGGGTGAACTTGAAGGGTGTCTCGCACTCCTGTCCGTCTCCAGGTGCACTTGTTTACATTTATCCCTCTCCTCCAAGTCACTGGAATGAAACTTCCATGAAAATGGGGAACTAGCCTCCTGGTGTTGGCTACATTTCATCAAGTGAGCATTGGTGGAAGGACAAAGAGTCTCATCAAGTATGACGTAAGAACAAATGGAAAACTGGCTGGAGAGTCTCACGTTCCACGTGACTGGAAAACGGGATGCACCTTGCACTCCATGCAGAATGCCCCAAGAGTCCTCAAACCCAGTCCCCGCCAGACTCGTTTGCTGAAATCCCTAACGACTTCCCCAACCCCACTGCCAGCTCTCTGAGGCACCGAGGTTGACCCCAGACACCTGCAGCTCAGGCTCCGGGCCTACTCAGACTTCACATCCCATGTTCTCCTTTCAACCTCCATCAGTGTCAGTGGCAACATATTTTAAAAGTACTAAATGTGATTCAATTACGAGGAGAAGAATTGCAAGCTCACAATAGACTCCTGAGCTTGGCATAAGAACAGATAACCAAGATCAGTGATACTGTACCAAAAGGTGAGAGCATGGCATCGCCTGAACACATCACGCTTCTATCGTTGCTATGAAATTCTTAGAGTTCATTTCCATGATATAATATTTATGAAGAAAACAAAAGGAAAAAAGGCGCACTCTTCTTGCCTGTAGTTATAAAATCAGCTACCGTAGAAACCCACGGCAGGCCTCGCGTTCCTGGCCAGGCAGGCTGGGTCTCCTCCTCTGTCCGACTGAGCCTTGAGTCCTCCGGTTTACACGAGGGCTCAGGTTCCTGTGCCCGCCAACAAGAGCCGTGTCCTTTGTCAGGATGTCCGTCAGGGAAGGAGGCATGGCAGTGGCCGTGCCCTCACTGCGCGTGTCTTCTCATGGATCACAACACTAGTGGACATTTGAAGACGATCTTCATGTGCAATAAGCTATCTGAAGAAATAAAGTCTTAATTATTTCAGTGCCTTAAACACAAGTAGATGATGTTAATAACACAGGCCTTCATAGAATTCACACACACACACACACACACACTTATTTATGTAGGTTTGCACACCTCTAGCAAACATTCTCTTCTAGCATCCTAAATAATGTGGGGAAATTCATTGTGTCTAATCACAAAAGTAGGTATCACAGGCATGGAACACCCAAATTTGTAAATTTAATTTCTCTTGGGTTATATTATCTGGAAAGGATTTGATCATACCCAAGAGAAGTGAATTATCAAGTTATAAATGGTTTGCATGACACACATTTAATTAACTGAATTAATAATGAGCACTGACATTAGGGCTATCCAATTCATTTGCTATAAGATAATAGGCTAGTTAACACGTAAGTGGTCAGCCGTTATCAAGGTAACATTGTGCACTGTTCAGAGATTAATCAGATCAAATTACTGTAGTGTTACTTTTAACTTAAGCAGATGTTAATGAATGCATGCCACTGAAAAAATATTGCCTCTACATACCACCCAAATATCAAGAGTTTAACTTACTGCTTAGCATAAAAATACTTATTGAAGTTCCATGTAAATGAGTACTTTGTATTTTCTTTGATTAAAGCCCTGAAGATCAGTATTATAAAATTATTTAATTGTATTACAGACCACCTTCAAAGCTGCATTTCTGAAGTATGTGTATTTTAAAGGTATGGAAATTCTCTTCTGGCATTCTAGTGATAGCCAGTAGATCAGTTCATTTCTATTAGGAGACAGAAATATGACTTCATATTAATGACAGAATCAAAACAGATGGAACTGTCTAATGGCCCAGGCAGGAAATTATCGGGGAATTACAGCTCCTTGCCCTCCTGTCTCCCGCTGTTCCGCTAAATGACCTTGGGCAAATTACTTAAGCTGCCAGGTCAGATTTTCTAAGTGCACACATCTTTTTTTTTTAATGCCCAAAGAGCATATTAACAGAAAAGGAAGCTCTAGTGACACAGAAAGAGGAAGAGATAGAACCCCGAGTGGAGGAAAGGGCCCTTGGCGTAAAAGAGAGATGAAGTGGTTTGCTCAGTTTCGCAGCCGGCAGGTGGGCTGCCCTGAACCCTCAGGGTCCAGCTCCTGCCAGCTCAGGCCCTCTTCCTGCCATTTATACTGGTGTCACAGCTGAACCTCGAGAATTGCTTCCTAGTGTGAGTTTATCACGTTCCTGACAAATGGCAGGTATTTAGTGAGTATGGAATCTTTTTTAATCCCATCTCCAACATGATTGCTACCCTTAAGGTAAATCCTTATCTGTCTCATTCCTCTGCGTAATCATCTTTGCATAGGCACTTGTTAATCTAAAGTTTGCTCTCAGTGATTCCCGCTTCCCCACACTTATTCCATTCTTAGTCATATCTAAAACAAGCATACGAGGGCCAGATACACATGTGTACACGAGAGGGCATGGGACACGGGTCAGGGTGAGTGTGGTTGCGACTGTGCTGAATACCATTTTGTGAGTTTCATCACCAGCAATTCTAAGGATTCAGGTCAGTGTTAAAACAAGAACAATAAAATATTTTGCCAGTGGTTTGTGCCTCAAATCCTCGCTTCTCAGGGGGCTGAGATCTAAGGATTCCCATCCCAACCCAACCCCAGGGAAGGAAAGTCAGTGAACCTCTTATCTCCAAATAACTACCCAAAATAAGCTGGAGTGGAGCTGTGCTTAAAATTCTAATGCTGACCTTAAGGACAGAAACACTGAGAGATAGAGTTCAGGTTCCCAGCTCAAGTCTCAGAGCTGTCCTAACAACAACAACAAACCCAAAAAGAAAGAAAAAAGAAATCTACCTTCGGCACCAGTGTGTGATTTCCTCCCGCGTGTGACTGCGGAGAGAAATCCTGGTGACATATGTCCAGTGCACTTGCGTGAGTCCCCTTGCTGCGGCCTCTTCTTGAAGTCTCCCTCTTCAAAGGGGGTGAAGCGGCCCCTTCCGGATGGCACGCAACAAACCTAGCAGAGCTTCTGCCCAGCCCAAAGAATGTCTTCCCCTCAACCACCACCGGTGTCACCCAGCAATGAAACAAACAAAATAAAGTGGAGTAGAAAATAAACACACAGAGCCTTCAAAGGGTCACTGTGAAAGGGAACGTGGCTGTCACTCATCGTGGGCTAGGCCAGAGGACGGGAGGACACAGGAAAGGGGGTCAGTGGGAGAGATGCCATCCATGCCTCTGTGTGGTCTCCTGATCAGGGGACACTGCCTGCCCCGGGCCTGGGAGCCTGGCCTTCTGAGGTGGTATTACAGCCACCTAGGGAAAAAGAATGTATCACAGGCAGGAGTTACTCCAGACTTTTAACTGATGCATGGTTCAGTCTTAGAAGTTATGTTCATATAATTAGACATGATGGTAGAGGGAAGGTGGGGCTGGCACTGCTATTTCCAGAAGACACAGAATCGTATCAACACCCACACTCCCGTTAGCCCCCACACATTCATTATCCATGCAACCACACAGGGACTTGAGAAGCAGGGGGGAATGTTTAGGATGAATCTGGAGTAAAGAGCGGGAAACTGGATTTTCTTGATCTTCCAACATTTCTGCAACTATAAAATGTTTTAAAAATCACCTGCAAGTGTCATATTAAATAATTAAAAACAACCTTGAGCTAGATTCAATTCCACGGGAAACATTTTTAAAAAACCTCAAAATTATAGAGTTGTTTTGATGGAATAATTGTAGCTCAGAGAAAGTTCTGGAAGTTAAGTTTTGCATGTTGGTAAAAATTCGTGTCATGACATCTACCTAGACATTTTTATGGTGCAAAATGCCTTCTCTGTCTATTGACTTTCAGATATTCAGAATTGCTCCAGACTATTTTCATTTTGTAATTTATAAAAGTTTGATATATTGGGTAAATATCTGATAGGAATTCATGTGTGAAAAAATCTGTTAAGAAAATTTAATTGGTTATCCATTTATTTTATAGTTTATCCATATGCATGTTTTGACAGATAAAGGAAGAGAACAGATAGATCATCCTTATCACTAGAAGAAAATTCACAGTACATAGCGGCATTGATAAAATATAAAATATGAAATATAAACTGTAATCAAATTCAATTATTGAGCTATAAAATTTGCTGAGTTCATTATCTTGTAGGTTACTGAAACAATAAAAAATGTTATGTTTAATGAAAGGTTAAAAAAGAGGAAACATAAAAAGAAACAAAAAGAATGACTAAAGCATTCATACATTTTGGGGGGAAGGTTTAGGAATTAGCAAGATGAATCTTTCTACCATTTAATTACATCTTTCAAAGGACTCTAATCTCTTAATCACCCAAGCTTCTCTTTTATCCTCAGAGCTGGCATCCGGGCATACAGTATTCACATCCCACTTTGCATGTCAGGAAGCAGGGCTACTGCTGAATGAGAGGCTTTTCAGAAGTAAAGCCTCTGCTCTTCAGTTGATGATATGTGAATCACTTTGAATACCCCCCAAATATCAGCCTTTGATGGGGTTAATCTATATGTTAATGCCTTCTCTATTTTTTTCTTTTTGGTGATGTTTCTTGGCCTTTCATTTATTGAGTGCACTGTATTTGTGCACTTTTTCATTGTTTAAAAAGAAAATTTGCACGTCATGAAGAGGGCAGCATGCTCTGATGACAGGGAAATTGCATTCTGTAAATGTTGTGTTTAAATGATATATTCAAATTAGGCTAAAAGTGCCTCTGGAAGAGGTTTTGTTTTCAACAGGAAACCTCACCCAAACTGCAGACAGGTCTCCCTGGGGCAGAGGAAAAGCAGGTGCATTGTCCAGGGAGGGGGTGACAGCCCTGAAAGGCAGAGTTCACCTCGGAATTCAGAGGAACACAGAGAGCTCATGGCACATGTCCACATGGTAGAATATTCTGGAAACTCACTTCTAGGCCCCCAAAGTCTGAATTTCCCAGAAGTTTCCGGAATGTCTCCACAATTGGCAGGTAGAAGGGAGACGCCAAGGTTTAAGGAAATAAGCGGACCTGTTAGAGCCTCTTGATTGCGATGCAATCAAAATATACAGGTAGTTTTTGTTTTGTTTTAAAGAAGAGAGCTAAGGAAAATAATGGAATGAGAGAGTCACAGGACTAGCCGGGTCTCCAGGGCTTCTCAGCGTTGGAAGGAAGCGCAGACAGCCTGAGACACCGGCGAGCGTGAAGTGAGGTCTCATTTCCCTCTAGCTGAGGTCTGACTTGAACTTTCTCCAACTTCCTTTGCTTGTTTCCTCACCCGAAAGAGGAGAGCCATACGTCCACCTCTTAGAGTAAATCAAAGTCTACATAAACTGACCTGTGTTTAAAGTAAGTGAAATGACGCATGTGGAGAGCCACACCGTCATTGCAGCAATGAGCTGCAGTGAACATTTTCTACTCAAGCTGCCTGTAGGGGAACCCTCAAGCTTAAAAATAAATCAAGTGTACTAGGTATGGACACAGCCCCCTAACTCTCAGTTTTCCATCATAAATGACCCAGTTTAGCTTGGAGATACTGAAAGTCATGTGGGTTTATTTGCCCAAAGTAATTGCACATACATGCAAATATTTGATTACTTTGGTCTTTACAGAGTTTGCAGAGAATGAATAGCTAATCAATTCCAGAGGTGTGGTCAGCACACGCTTCTAAAAATCTATCCACTGCCCTCTTATGTTTCTAGGATTTCATTTACTGGCATGTTTTAAGTCATTTCATAATTAACTGTATCTTGCGTGGTAAATTGTCCTGTTGATGAAGGGCAGGCCTCATTTGCATTCTCCTCTGAGCAGATCCCCCTTCGTTCACAGGGAGGACTTTCTCTTCTGACGTTTTGTTCTGAATTCACACTTCGTACGCGTGGGCGCTGGGCCATGCCAGGCTCCCGCTCCCCACTGCGGGAGGAGCAGCCGGAGGGGACCGGCCTGCCCTCCTCTTCAAACGTCACTGTCACCTTGTCCTCACCATGTCACACACCCCGGCTTCAGGGACACGGAGCGATGTCTAGACTCCTTCCTTCTCCAAGCTTCAGCCGAATCCACAGCAGACCCCGGGTGTCCATCTTCATGGTCATGTCCCTCCATGGCCTTGTGTGTCCATCTTCACGGTCACATCCCTCCCCGTGGGCCTCGCGTGTCCATCTTCACAGCCACGTCCCTCCATGGCCTCGTGTGTCCATCTTCACGGTCACATCCCTCCCTGTGGGCCTCGTGTGTCCATCTTCACGGTCACGTCCCTCTGCGGGCTCCAGCTGGCCGCTGGTTCCGCCCTGTCCAGCTCAGCTGCTGAGCGTGGAATCTGGAGATGTGGAGGTGGACGGGTCATGGCGCTCGCCAGGTTCCCTGCACAAAGACGAGGCGGGTCTGCGGCAGCCCAGCTGGAAGGGGCGGCTGGTCCAGCAGCTCTGGTGACACCCTGAGGTGACGCTGTCCCCTCCACGTGGCGTCTCCTGAGGAGGGCATTGCGCTGAGCCCCTCAGAAGCAGCGCCGTCCCACTGAGCTTCTCCTCAGCGGAAGTCGTTTACCGCAGAGTCCGGAGGATGCAGGTGAAAACGATGATCATTACATTCGGTTTCTGCTTTAACCTGAGGACCCAGCAACAGCCATCTAAACAATGTAAACGCCTTATTACACAACATCTCAGACACAGCACGTGTTTGTAGAGGGAAAAGTGACAAAATGTCTGCGATGATGTCGATTCTTTCGTGTGCCCTTGAAGATTTCATGGTGGCACTGTGTGGAATAGCACATCTTACTATACAAGACTTAGAAAGAGCTCAGTGCGAGCCATGGAAATCCTGCTTATCAATCCTCACAAGTCCAGATGAGAGTTTACATTCTCTGCGTCAGGGTGCTTGTCTTTATCCAGCCTGGAGACCATGGCGGCCACGGGAATATCCCTGGAGACCCGAGGCAGGCTGTGTCCTGGCATCCCACTCTTCTCTAGCCACAGCTCTGTCTACTACGATGAAAATATGGATAACACCAGCTCTGTTGTGGCTGTAGTTCTTTTCAGAAGACCTGCATAAGAACGTATAACTATCGGGCCAGGAGTTTGGCCTAGTGGTAGAGTGCTTGCCTAGCATGCATGAAGACCCGGGTTTGATTCCTTGGCACCACATACATAGATAAAAGCCAGAAGCTGTGCTGAGGCTCAAGTGGTAGAGCTCTAGCCTTGAGAAAGTCCAAGGACAGTGCTCAGGCCCTGAGCTCAAGCCCAGGACTGGCAAAAAAAAAAAACCCGAAAGTATAACTATCAAATTTGAAGTCTGAGCAGACATCTGCCTGCTGTTAATATTAAGCCATATTAAGTCTGATAGCCGGTAGCCTGCCTGCCTGCCAAGATTAACTGAGTGACTTTTATTAACTGGCGGGAATGCAGATTTGAATTACAGAAGTGTCACCAACTTTGGACCCCATGTGGTTTTCTACTGTACTTTCAATGGGCTTGTTGCTGGGGAGGAAACCTCATCTGTCTTTGTCCACCTATTGCCTGCATTCAGCTGGCATGATGACAATCATTGTGTTTTCAAATAACGAGGACTTCATCCACTTCGTTACAAGCTGCTGGTTTGTTTGACCAGATGATGATGGCACAAACACGAGCCGTGGGGTCCAGTGCCTTCCTTTGTGTTTTCCTTTTTTGGGGATGACCACGTCTGAAGCCTTTCATTGAGTCAACTTTGCTGAGTGCTGTGGGCGACTGGATGCCCTTAGTTTAAGAATATTCTTTTCACTTGTTCTCTTCTCACCCTCACAAAGGTTGTGAAATGATACTTTAACTTCTGTATTTTTAACCTGTAAAACAATACTGTATCTTGCTTGCTTTGGTAATGTGGTGATTTAAGTGTAAGGCTTCACAGTTGCAAGGCAGGCACTCTGCCATAAAAACATGAATTCTAACCCCCGTTGCTTTCTCCTCTCACTTTACCTTCATATATTATATATATAATATATATATATATGTAAAAACCAGATTTCCCCCCGTTTCTTCCCCCTCCCACTTTACCTTTATGAATATATGTAGGTAAAATAAAAATATGTATATATATATAACATTTTATCACTTGAAGCACATTTTGTCTTCTGGCTTTCTTGGTGACTTTTTGAAGATGAAAGCCTTGCAGGTATATCTCCATATCACAATACTCAGACTTCAGCCCCCTAAGTAGCCAGGATTACATTTTGAGCCGATAGCACGTGCATGCTGTGGGGATTTTGGACAGCATGTCTAAGTCTTGGCCGTGACCTGCCTGGTCTTTCCTTTCCCACACAGTGGGGTGACAGGCGTACACCACCAGCCCTGGCTCACCTGGAGAGAGGAATCTCAGGAGCCTCTCTGCCTGGATTGGTCTGGAACTGAGATTGCCCTTATCTCTGACTTCCAGGGAGCTAGATAGCTGGACAGCCAAGGGCTATGGATGCTTGACTGTGCATATTTTTAATCACAGCAATCAGACAAAGACAGCATCAAATGTTCCATGTTAAAAAAAAATTAGGTATATTTTAACCAACTTAACTACAGTGGGAAAATCCAAACTGCTTCAGGACAATGCTTGAAAGCACAAAAAATTATTTTTCAATTATTTTCCACCTCTTTTGATTACTCGTAGATCTGATTCATTGCCTATATAAAAATTTGTAAAATCTCCCTTGATGAAGGATGTATCTTCTGTGTTAAAGTCTGTTTTTAACCATAAATGCTCATATAAATGTACTTTTAAATAGCCTATGTGGCTGCTTTTTATGAAAGTCAACTGTAAGTGTTCTTGTAAATGTCAATTTCTGAGGTTCATAAAAATAGATTTTGGAATGTTCTAGCAAATATCTGTATGACTGGTACTTAGCAATCAGAAAAATTGAAATGTTTAAATTGCACTTCATTCAATTTTTTATCAAATCCTTGTATAACTGCAATTCCTACTGAGCAAGAGGTCCAATAATCTATGCCACAGCATTTTATAGATGTGGGTAAAGAAATCATTGTCTGCTGAACACAGTCCAATACACAGAGTGGCACACCTTGAAATGCAGGCTAACTCTGAGGAGAAGGAGCACATGGACTCTGGGGAAAGGTGGAGTGTTGGGACGGAGGTTTGGAGATGGGCAGAGCCAGGGTAGCGGCAGAAAGGTGGTACCCAGGCGACAGTATCTATGGTGCCACCTCATGATCACCCAAGAGCATCTCAGGAGGTGAGGTCAATTTCTCTTGTTTCAGTCCTGTGGATTTTAATTGTTACGTTCACAGCGGATGCAGGAAATCTCTCCCTTTCTCTATTACACCCCCATGTAATTATCTGTTGACATTATTTCATATCAAACAACCAATTTTTAGCTTTGGTATGGCATATGCTTTTTATATCCAAATTTAATAGGACACAAGGGGAAAGGAAAGCAACGCTGTTAATCATTCCCGTCTGTGAGGCTCCCGTCCTGTGCCATGCAAGTCTTTGCCGTGGGTTTACTACCATCCAGATTGAAGGTTCGTACTGCATGAAGGCTCGGCCAATAAAGCAAGAGTAGCAGCCATCGCCGCCTATGCCGGCCATTCTTTGCCTCAGAAGAACGGAGCAATGGTGGTGGAGCATTCTCAGCGTTCCCACACAAACTCAGGTGAGGGAATGCCTCAGCGCTCCATGGTGACTCACCTTCACGCACGGGTCGTCCTCATTTCACAGCCGCAGAGGCAAAGGCAAGGGGAGTGTGGTCTGTGCTTGGATTCTGTTCTGCACTACGGGCAGCACTCAGCAGAGATCCCAGGTCACTGCAATGAAGACTACATGGCCTCGTAGCATAAGGTGACTACTTTCAGATAGGTCTCTCAGGCACTGCAGGGCAAGCCAGCAAGGTTGTTTCATCTTCGGGAAGGTTTCTAAAGTATACGAACATTAATTGCTTTGATGGGTTTAAAAATAAAGTGGTTCATTTTGCTCCTTGGTTTCCTACCTGTAAGTTGTTGCATTATTAGTAGGTGTGGGTTTATTGTCTTCTAATACATATATTAATATATAAAGTTTGAGCCCTCACTATTAAGAAGTCAGGAAAACAAAGTATTGAAATGCAGATTGCATTGATTTGTTGCAAGTTATTGCAAGGTAAGAGGAAATAGTTATGCTAGTGGATCAATATAATCTACCTTAAATTACGTCGTCTCCTAGAGTGCCAGGAAGTGTTGCACAGCCTCCATTACAACAGAGGCTATCGTGACCGCCTCACACACCATCTGGCCTGAAATTCTTTAATTTATGTCCCCTGTGCCTCAAAATGGCAAGACGCACAAACTGTCTCGGAGCCTGAATTTAGCTTCTGCTCAGTTTCCCCACAGCGCGTCTGGAGTCTTGAGCCGAGGATCAGAGCTCAGGGTCGTGACCAGGAAGTACCACCTGGGCTCCCGGCGTCATGTTCTCAAAACACTGCTCGCTTTGTGCTAGTTCTGCCCCCAGAGACTTTTACCTTTTTCCTTTTTTTAAAAAAAAAATCTTAGCTCTTAAAACATTATGATTTGTTAAATATTGGCATATCAAAAATGAACTTCTGGGTTAATTTTGATATCTCTTCTCCACAATTTCACAAGAGGGGCCTTATCATTCTTGCCTTCACCAGACAAAGGAGGTTTTTAAGGCATTCCCCCAGTCACAATAAATGTTTTATATGAACAAAAACAAGCTTTGTAAGCTGTTAGTAAGAGTCTACTGTCTTGAATCTCAGCAAGGCTGCAATTGTTCTATTTATGTAGCCATGGTCTCTAAAACACAGGAGAGGAGAATGAACTGAAAGACACTTAAGATGTCCTTGACTGCTTTTATCTCGGTAAATCATGGGCGCTTCTGCATTTTCAAGTCATAAGATGCTTCAGATTTGCCAGCAGTGGAGGAAAACATGCACCTACTCTTCCAGGCCGTGATGCCTGGAGGGAGCCATGACCAAGGCCTTGCCTCTGTCCCCGTCCTGAGAGTCCCCAGACATGGCTTCCAGGATGTTGGAACACTAGATACTGTCCCAAACCAGCCATCTCTTACAGAGATCAAGAGACAAGCGATTACAAATTATGAGTGGGTTATGAGTGGGTCCAGTACTATGGACTTCTATTATTTTTCATCTTTTTTTATTATGCATTTCATTCTATAATTTTTCATCTACTTTCCTCCCCTTTGCCCATGTTTTTACTGAATGATTATTTGTAACACCAGTTCCTTTTCATTTTATTTTACTTTTTCCTAATACACCCTGGGAAATGCAACTGAAGATTCTTCTGCCATTCACACCTGCGTGAATCATGCTCCTGTACTTAGCATCCTTTTATTTATTTAAGTATTGAACCTATTTAAGAATTGTACCCGTTTATCAAAAGTGAGTACAATGGTTTGTTAATAAAAATCTCCATGAACCAAGAAAGAAGAATCGTAACTTTGTAAAGATGCAGATGAGTGCTGAGAGCTGCGCTGGGGCAGGAGAGCTGGGACGAGGGCTCGCCAAGTCAAACATCCATGAGCTCACAGTTCAGCCCATGAAATGCCACGTATGGCGGCAGGAAGCTATGCTGCAGCTGTTCCTGCACACAGCAAGATGTGCAGAAGGACGGGAGTCCAGCCAGCCTGGGAACACAGACTCCAGACTCCCGCTTCAAAAGGCGACACAGTGAGCAAGTGCTAGAGATGCTGCTCAAGTGACATGCCTGCCTAGCCAGGGTCAGTCTCTGAGTTCAAACCCCGGTCCTCCCCATTCATGAAGATAGATATGAATGGATTTAACTGGGTGGGGTCCTGTTCAACAGTAAACAATCCTGAAACACTGGGTTCTATAAGGGGCCCAGAGGAAGGGAGGGAGGGAGGGAGGGACCCTGCCTGCTTGCAGTCTCCAGGACCTCACTCCTGGCCAAAGAGGGTGGATGCAGGCAGCCAGAAAAGACTGTCATGGATACATCAGCCCTCCAGGGAGCAAAACACTTGAGAGATAGCGCATGGGCAGTAGATGCCTAGAGCGGTTTCTAACAGAAATTTCACAAGTAATTCTAAATGCTGTTGGTTTTATAACGCAATTTACAGAGCAATCTGCTTTGAATGCTAATGTAAATGATCTTAGAGTTCTCTATCAGGCACTGATAAGCACTAACAAAAGAAGACATAGGACTTTATCTGCTGTTCCAGGACAAGTGAAATTTATAATTATAACAGAAAATAACATTAAATTATCCCTAAACATGTGGCAGACACTATTCAGGGAGCTCTGTAGGAAAAGTGTGCAAATCACAGCAGCCAGTGAGTTGTATCTTACTAAAATCTCAGCTGCAGAAAAAGTGAACTGAGAGCCAGAGCCAAAGTAATTTGTTCCCAAAGAACCAGAAAGCCATACACATTAATAAATTGCTTTGGTTATCAATAAAATGCATTAGTTTGATGATTTGAAGCTATACTATTTGCTAGTTCTCAAATTTACAACTGTGAACATTGTTTCGGTGAATATATTCATTTTGTCTCCATCTAGTAAATGCATTTCTAAATATTTTCCAGCATTTTCTCTACATCCTTGGGAAAGTTTTGCAGATCATTTAGAGATAGCGTGGCACTATAGAAACCATTTCAGATCCATTTGACATCTATCCTAGCCATTTCCTTTCCCTCCATCTTTCTTTGTCTGAGATGTGTGGAAATGCGTCTACAAATTTTAGGGGAAAAACCAGAAATGCAAATTCACATAAATGAGTGGAAAAAAACCCCAAACCATTGTTATCTGTCAAGTGCACTAGAAGAACTGGATGAAGAATGACTGTGTCTGTGTAATTCTGCTGATGTGTGGATTTACACATCCATGTGTGACATTTGTCTCACAAATAAAGACAGAGATGAATGAACTGTTTTACAGACCTTAAGTATACCTAGGGGGAATTTATGAGAAACTTTTCTTAAAATAGGTTACTTGCAGTGTTATCTTTATATCCAAATACATTCTTACCCTGGAAGAACCAATTCACTGTGGAAAAGTAATAAAACACAGCACACATTAAAAAGGAAAAAAAAGAGAAAAAGTAAAACAATTTGCATGCTTCATTGCCGGAGATAACAGTAGAGACACAATGCAAAATCAAGCATGTCTTCTTTCAGAGCAAATGATAAATTTATGGAACAATCACTTAAAATCCATTGAAAAAACTAAGATATATTGTTATTGGAATGTATACATTCAATCATCAAAAGTGGGAGGTGTTCTTTTCTTAAGAGTTAATGTCAGAATACAGAAATAATAAACTTAAACAAACAACTTCTGGTCAGGAATAACCACGCGATTGAGGGAGGAGGAGTTTATTGCAGTGGGGTTTGCAGAAAACCCCGTGGTGCCTGGAAGGCCCCATTTGAAGTGACAGAGAGTCTCTTCAGCCTGACTTCTCCCTCAGATGCGCAGGCCTGGCTCCTCTCGGCACCTGCAGGGACAAGGAGAGTGGACATGCAGTGGCCACGAGAAGCTGTCCAGGCTTAGCTATTTCCATCACGACCACTCTCTAGGAAACATAGAGCAAGGTAACATTTTTAGATTACAGGGACAGCTTCCATGTGAACGTTGCTATCATGACAAAAGGGACAGCAGGTGTGACAGGAGAATGCTTTTACATCATGAAACTCCAAAAGGTGCTAGTTCTAGAGGGAAGTAAAATTGGTTTTGAGCGGAGTACGGGCCAAAGGTGTGCACCAAATGTGGAAATCAGGTAACAGAGCCTCCCTACCTCCTCGGTGTGGAGCGGGGGTCACTGTGCTTCTGACCCGACTTCTGTGGCTCAGCCTGGGCTGGTGGGGCCTTGGCCCCAGTGTGGCCAGTGAGGAGGGTGGCGGCTTCGCTCTTGCCCTGAAATCCCACCAGAGATGACTTCTTTCCAGTCTGCGGATTTCAAAAAAGAAATCACAACCCACCACTGCAAAATCCATCCATCCATCCATCCAACCATCCATCCATCCATCCATCCATCAATCGCCTGAGCAAAAACTTAAGGCACTCCACCGTTTAGTCCACGCTTGTCCCCTATTTTGGTTACGTGCAGGAAGAACTCCTGCTTCCTGGAGTGGGGGGGGGCTGGGACCTGAGCCATCCTCTCTCCCCTCCCCTCCCCCGCACCTGCACCCCAATCCACGTGGGAAGGCCCCCACGGCCAGGCTGAGACTCAATCCTGACTGACCTCAAGCGACCGTGGGGGCCTTGTGAAAGTCGTCATTAGCGCTGCGAACAGATTCTATTTTATTTTGCTGTTTCTCATGTAATTAAAATATTGTATAATTGGGGACAAACAACCTCTGCTCTGCCCGATGCTCTCCAGGGACTAAATAAATTTTAAAACCAACCTGAGTACAAGTATACTTTAAATATTCCTTATCTGACTCACTCAGCTCTTCCTTACCACGAAGGCAGAATTTGCTGCCTAGATTGCTTGAAAGCCACCAACAGAGACAAGTTTTCTGCAGGATATAAAACAAACTTTATTTCTCATCTTTGTGTACTGGAAGAACCAAGGTCTCTGTGGAATCTATATCATTATGAGTATATTTTACCATGGTTTTGTGGATTGTGAAAAAGTGATCAAAATCCAAAACTTGAACCAAAATTCAAGGGATTTCATTCTCCCCATATTAATCAATCTGTGCAAAATCAGTATGCTATGTATGCCTAGGTCATCTCTGCATTAAAAAAATAAGGACATGGTAGCATTATAGGCCAGATTTTTACCACTCATTTTCAGTTGTTTTCTCTTTTAGTCGTAAGACTAAACATAGGCACAGAAACAGGCATATGGAGGTGCCAGGGCAGACGTTAGACCTGGGGATTCACACCTGTACATGCAGAGTACACTCTGATAAAACAACCTCATCTTTCCCTTTCCACTCCTCCACCCCATGGTAAGCACCAGATACTGTTATTTCTCATGCTGTCTTCTTTCCTTCAGTTTTCCTTCACATTTTTTGTAGGACAGGTCTGGTGAGATATGGTTCCCTAGTGTGAACGTGTGTGTGTTTGTCTCTCTTTATTTTATTATAGTGATACTTCCTCCAGCCCTGTCCTCTTTAAAAAGTATCTTCTGTCCTGTATTTCTTCTGCTGTCTTTCCAATTGGTATAATCTTGTTGTTTTACTTTTTTTCCATTTCCGTATGGCCTTGAGAATAATCTCCTTACTTTCTGCATTGAGATCTTGATTATAAGATATATTTGGTTGCAGCTGCTTTAATTAAAGCTCACGGGCGATGTTGCATCTTCCTGCAACTATTTTTTTTTCCTTTTCTAGGATGAGAAAGTTTTCTTTTATGACTTCTCTTATTAAGCTTTCTTCCCATTTGACATTCTCCAGTTCCTTTTGAGGGCAAATATTGTAAGTGCTGTTCCTAGTATAATGTCCCAGAATTCCTGGAGATTTTCTTCCTCTCTCCTTGGTATTTTTCCTTTCATTGAAAACACTCTCAAACAGACTTTCTTCTTGAACTCACTGATTTTTTTCGTTTGCTTGGTCTGTTCTGCTTTCTTAGGCCTTCCAAGACATTTTTAAATTTGCTTAGTGTATTTTTCTGCTTAAAGATATTTCCCTGATTTTTTAAAAAAAATTTCAGTTGCTTCTTGTTAATTTCCTTAATATGTTGAATCATAATTTTGTGTTTGCTTGAAGCTTGTTGAGCTTTGTTTAAATATTTATTTTAAGTGTTCCATCTGGGATTTCTCCCATACTAGCAATTATCTGGTCAGTTGCTGTTACCCTGCTTTGACTCATAGTGTTCGGCTTTCTTTACTTTGGCTGTGTGTGTGCGTGTGTGCGTGCACCCAGGTGTGTCTCCCACCTTCTGTTCCTATGTGGAGGGGTTGGACACTGGAGGCCATGGAAAGCTTTCTCCTCTTGTTTAGCGTTAGGAACACAGCCCCGCTCCAGTGCATCTTCTCATCAACTCCCAGCTAACTCTCCCTGCTTCTGGCAGACAGCAAGTTGAGGACCCACCTGTGGGTTAAGGAGCACTGTGTGGAGTCCCGCGGAGGGTGCCCTGCCAGCCCTCGTCCGAGTGCACCACCCAGGGCACACGGTCGGCCGGCTCCCCAGAACCCCGGTCCAGCCGAGGGGCGAGCAGAGCCCAGCCGGCCCTGGCACAGCCCGTCCCGCTGCGAGCTCTGAGCACCGCTGTCCCTCACGCCAGTCCTATTTTGTGAACAATAAGGAAAAAGTGGAGGAAAATGAAAGCAAGATCGATGCAAAGGATTCACAATTTCTGGCAAATAATTTCCCAAGTGTACTGCCAAAAGCCTACAAGATCCAATAGAGAATTTAGTTACTAAATTATATTAGAAGGTAATCAAACATAAGAGAATATTTGATATACACATATATATAGGAGCAGTAAAAATAAGCCTGTAAAAACTTGTTTTATTATTGCTGGACAAAGTTATAGCAACTGCTTTCATACATAAATTCTTATTTTCCATAATTTCATTTTGAATGCTCCTAGAGAATTAATCCAGAATTTATATAACACTAATAAAAATATTAGCTCTGCTAGTTATTTCCTTTTCCTTTCTGATATTATAAACCTACTTTTCCACATTCTTTGGCCTTAGTTTGAATATTTTATGTTTGATTACCTATTGCATTTTCCAAAAAAATGTATTTTGCTAAGTATTTCAGGTGTTTTACACAAACATCAATCAGTCAAAATTTCTAAAAATTGTTCTTTTTAAATGGAATATTTTCTTCCCTATATGTGTAAATGATTTGGAGTGAGTTATTTTCTTTAAAAACGTAGCTACTTAGGTTTTATGATGATATATGAAATAATAAAAAGTTTGAAAATACCTTGAGGAAAATGTGGTTAGAAATCTGGTTATTGGATTTATTACAGACAGTATAATCTTCCAGAAATGTGTATGCATCTATGTAGACTAATATACACACCTATGTGTGTATATGAGTGTGTTTCACACATACATGCATGTACACAGAGACATTCATATGTTTGTATTATATTAGGGTTTGATCTAAGGCCTCACTTTAATTCCATTTGCTTTCTAGGTTGATGCTTCATGACTTGCGCCAGGACCAGCTGGCAGCACAGGACCAGCTCCCATGAGGTCCAGCTCACAGAGGTGACACGGGGTCAGCTCATAGAGGTGACACGGGGCCAGCTCACAGAGGTGACATGGGGTCAGCTCACAGAGGTGACAGAGGGCCGGCTCACAGAGGTGACACGGGGCCAGCTCACAGAGGTGACACGAGGGCTAGCTCACAGAGGTGACACGAGGGTGACACTAGGGCCAGCTCACAGAGGTGACATGAGGGCCAGCTCACAGAGGTGACACGGGGACAGCTCACAGAGGCGACACGGGGCCTGCTCACAGAGGCAACACGGGGCCAGCTCACAGAGGCGACACGGGGCCAGCTCACAGAGGCGACACGAGGGCCAGCTCACAGAGGCGACACGGGGCCAGCTCACAGAGGTGACACACACGGGGACAGCTCACAGAGGCGACACGAGGGCCAGCTCACAGAGGTGACATGAGGGCCAGCTCACAGAGGTGACACACACGGGGACAGCTCACAGAGGCGACATGGGGCCAGCTCACAGAGGTGACACGGGGCCAGCTAACAGAGGTGACACGAGGGCCAGTTCACAGAGGTGACACGAGGGCCAGATCACAGAGGTGACATGGGGCCAGCTCACAGAGGTGACACGAGGGCCAGCTCACAGAGGCGACACGAGGGCCAGCTCACAGAGGTGACAAGGGGCCAGCTAACAGAGGCGACACGGGGCCAGCTCACAGAGGTGACACGAGGGCCAGCTCACAGAGGTGACAAGGGGCCAGCTAACAGAGGCGACACGGGGCCAGCTCACAGAGGTGACACGAGGGCCAGCTCACAGAGGCGACACGAGGGCCAGCTCACAGAGGCGACACGGGGCCAGCTCACAGAGGTTACACAGGGTCCAGCGCTCCTGAGCTCCAGGGGAAAGCAGTGCAAGAGTCAGCAAGGAGGGAAGAGGCCTCTTCCTGGTATATTTTGGCTAATCGAGTTTAATAATAGGAAATTTTCTACTTGTTAGAAACAGATTTTTTTTAAAGAGCCAGGGATTACCTGCATAAAGTAATTGTAAATTTAATTGAAATGCATTTGTAAATAAATGTAAAACAAACATATTTCAAATAAACTTGCATGCGATTTTTGCCAAGAACCATATTGATTGGTCCTTTATTTATTTTAATTTGATAATCTAAGCTATTCTGCGCTACAATCCACACACAGCAGTAACACAAAAGTCCATGTTACCGAGTCATTTTATGTTTCTCAAAATACTATAAAATTGTTTAACAAAATTGAATTATCACTGCAATGGAGACTCTTCTCTGTATGTAAAGTGGAAAGCCACATTTACCTAGACAAAATAAAAACTGTAATTTCTCCACTACACCCATCAGGGATACCGACGCCTCCGCCCCTCTTCTGTTGCCTGGGAGACCAAACCGGCGGCCACATGGGACCTGGAGGGATGCGGACGGAAGGATGGAGGGATGGAGGGAGGGAGGGATGCAGAGGGAGGAATAGAGGGAGGGAGGGAAGGAGGGACGGAGGGATGCGGACGGAGGGGTGGAGGGATGGGGGGATAGAGGGACGGAGGGATGGAAGAATGGAGGGATGGAGGGATGTAGAGGGAAGAATAGAGGGAGGGAGGGATGCAGATGGATGGAGGGAGGGAGGCATGATGAGCCTGTGGCTGCGCCCTTCTCCCTCAGCAGGGCGCTCGGGTTCAGTCCTGGCCAGTGACCGCAACCCTCGTGTTGAGGACGACCCTGCCCAGGCCTGCCTGCCGTGGCCTCCTGCAGGTCAGCGCGGCCTGGCCTGGCCTGCTCCTGGGGTCCGGGGTGTGCGCCCCTCCCCACCGTGGGTGTGCGCCCCTCTCCAGTGGCAGGTGATTCCTGGACACCCAGGTCTCCTCAGCTCAGGCCAGCTCTGTGACCTCCCCGCACCCCAGACAGGAGATGTTGCATGGATAATCCACCCTCATTTATTTGTGTCTCAGAAATGACAAGAGCTCTCCACGTCACAGACGGCGGGGGCTCCTCACCTCCTCACCCACACCACACATGAGAAATGACAAGAGCTCTCCATGTCTTCACTGGACACCGTCCAGCTGCTTCCTGACCAATGGCGCGGCGAGGGAATGGGCAGCTTCAGGAGAAGGTCCACCGAGCGGCCTCCCCCAGCGCTGAAGTCCTGTGTGGAGATGGAGTCAGGGGCAGACGCAGGGCAGCCTTGGTCTGGAGGAGAAGATGCCCAACGCCTGCCCAGGGAACACACAGATCCGGTGACCAGCCAGCGCCCGGGCCACACAGGCTTTCTCCATCCTTTACAAACAATTACCCAGCCCACACGATCGTGGGTACCATCAAAGGTCAGAGGGCGAACTCCTGAAGGGAACGAGGCCCTGCATGTCTCTCGTCCATTTGGGAATGGGGAAGAGCGAGTGTCCACCTTGGCGCTGGACGCTGCTGCCCCAGCCTGTGAGGCATCCAGGTCTCTGTCGTCCATCCTGCTTCCTACAGAAAGAATGCAGCTTCCCTCCCTCCTGCCCACCTGCCTCCTCTTCCCTCCCTCCTGCCCTCCTCTTCCTTCTTCCCTTTGCTTTTTAACTCACAAATTGAATTGTTTGATTCCCTTAAATTTTAGCATTTGTTCATAACGGAATGGCTCTGCTCATGATAGATGCAATTTCCATATATTTATCCCAATAAGCATTCGAATATTATAGTTTTTGCTGTTTTTTCCAAAGTCCACTATTCTATTTTAGACAAAAATATTTTTTCTAGCAAATATGGACCTTTTTCCTCCATTCTTTTGATTGCTATCATTCTTTAACATTATTTTTTAAATAAATTATGATAGTGTATTAAAACACATGGGTAAATAAATAACAATTTAATTGCTCCAGGATTGCGCTTAGTAAAATAAAATCATTTATATAATTTGTAATTCTTTATCTTCTGAAGAATGGAGGAAGGCGCAGTGACATTTCTGAGTTCATGTCCACAGAAGTACAACAAAGCCGTACCTTTGAACTAAATGACAGAAATAAATTTGCTCAGAGCAGGAGAACACTTGTCATGTTTAAACTAACCTATATTACTAGAGATGCAGGTTCAATATTTTTCCAGTTTGATGTGTTTATTCAAAGCAAATCATAAATTAAATTGCGTCAGGTGCCTAATTCCCATGATAGAATTTGCTGCATGAACACTTGTAAATGTGGGTTAATATTTTATTTACATACACCCTCAAATCCAACCTCTTCTTTACTTAGATTTATCACAAGGCTGCAGACATGGTGTGCTGCTAGATAGGAATGTGAGCAATTAACCTTTCAGTCTAAAATGAGCAGAGCTTCCTCTCGCGGAGTGTTTGCTGAGCGTGGGGAAGCGGAGAGAGCGGCAGAGACAGAAATCCAGAGTGGAGATGGCCGCCTCGGTGCCCTGCCGGTTTTCAGAACGTGGGGGTTCTCCTTGCTCTCAAACCAGCCTTGCCAGTCACTCCAGAACAGCCACGGGGCCACCTCCATAAGATAAGAGTTACATCTTGATTGTGGGGAAAATCAATGTGGGTCAGCCTTCGCTTTAAAAGCGATTTGGGTTTCTAAACAGATTGCAAACATGCGTCTGTGTATTTCTCGCTGGGACACTGCACCCCAGAGCCACCGGTCTGTGTCTGTCTTCAGCTTAGGCCTGGCAGACGTGGTGGTGCCATTATTCAGTCCTGTCAAATAAGTTGATTACAAACATATGGAAATCCAGTTTTAAACCATACAGGGATATTGGTAACACCTCTGAGATAGTTGAAAACAACTGATAGGCTTTAATTTATATGACGTAATCCTAGCCACTATTTATCAAACTATAAAAATACTCAAAGTAGTCCTGACCATTTCTAGCCGACTTATTTGTCTACCTTCCAGTGAGTTCCTTTCCAATAGCTGGGCATTTAATTTGATGTCACTAGAGATCGCTGCTGGCTGAAGTCTGGCCATTCCCAGAGCGGCTAATGCAGGCATTTCTACTATTTAAAAGTCAAAATAGCAGAATAAGTTTTTCTTAAGGGTTGAACTTCTTAAACTAAGAAGGATATAGCAGGAAAAGTAAACCATCTTATTACCTTAAAGTTATTTAATTCACCCCCCCCCATCTCTCTGGGATTGACTTTCCTACTTCTTAATATGAATAAAGAACAAAATAAATATGTTAACAGCCAAATGTTATTATAATTCTGTTAGTTCACTCAAAAATTTAGGATTATATTACTACATGTATATTTTATTAGGTTTTATACCTAAACATAATTGCATTTGGACCTAGACAGCTAAATGAATAGGCAGATAGAAAATTGATAGAAGGAATATAAATAATGAGTCAAGATGATGATAGAAATTTAAAGGAAATTCCTAACCCCCCCCAAAATTCCACGAAAAGAGGACATTGAAATAGTAGATGGTAAATAGTGCAATTTTGAAGGGAGAAAATATTTAAAATAGTATTCATCATTATGAATCTGGATCCCTCTCTTTTTTTTCCTATACAAAAGTGAGTTCAGGGCTGGGAATTTGGCCTAGTGGCAGAGTGCTTCCCTAGCATGCATGAAACCTGGGTTTGATTCCTTGGTACCCCACACACAGAAAAAGTGAGAAGTAATCCCGTGGCTCAAGTGGTAGAGCTCTAGCCTTGAGAAAGCCCAAGGACAGTGCTCAGACCCTGTGCTCAAGCTCAGGAATGGACTGGCAAAAAAAAAGTGAGTTCAAAGTTCATATTTCTTGTTGTTTTATTACAGTATTTATTACTGTGAAACATACAATGTTTACACAATAACTAATGCAAGCATGTTTTCTGCCCTTCCTGTTTGCATTGTTGATTCTCTAGATTCTTATCAGCATGGACATCCTAAAGAGGTTTGCCCAAGTAGCTAGAGCTAATAACAATAGTAATCAATGATTACTAATCATTGTAAAATTAACATTAACTGGAAGATTATGTCCTAACCCACAAAGGGAAGGAAAACGAGATGGACTATTTTTGTGGCTCTGATTTGAGAATGTACTGGCTTTCTATAAAGGACCAAAGCCTAAACAAAAACTGGAGAAGCTACAAACCAGTGAAATCACATAGAACACTCTGAAAAGTAAAACAGGCCAGCAGTGGGAATAATTACCGAATGCATTGGCTGGATTCAAAGTAGGTGTGGATCTGGACAGCCATCAGTATCGTAATGTCACTGCTCCACCAGCTCTGAAGGGCCCAGCTAGCATCCAGCCCCTCGCTAAGTCTAGCACTGCAGGCCCGATCCCTGCCCTGCCCTCTGCACGGAAGCCAAGGCTGCACTGCACAGCACCTTTTTAGTAAAGTAGTAGTCAAGTTTATGGACTGCAAGGCCTGTGCAGCCCGTCACAGACCATTTCATGAACAAACACTCCAAACTCGCTCTGAGAGTCAAATAGTGCACATTTTAACACATGCATCTGGATCATGCTTATGTGGGATCCGGGCTTAGGAAAAGGTCACATTCATTTGAGGTTTGGGTAGGAAAGACAGAAGCACACCTGAACAACGCCACTTAAAAGCAAGCTAGCATTCCTTCTGGCCACTTTCCCATTCCAAGTACCTTCTGCTGACGCCCAGCCAGGGTTGTGTTTCCACTGGACCTATTTCTAGTGATTGCTCTCTCCCTCTCCCTCTCCCCCGCCCCCTCTCT
Organism: Megascapheus bottae; assembly: GCF_031878675.1. NCBI lineage: Eukaryota > Metazoa > Chordata > Mammalia > Rodentia > Geomyidae > Megascapheus > Megascapheus bottae. Next base: position 29,790,179 of record NC_143531.1, on the reverse strand, counting down.
GGGTTGAATTTCTGCTGGGAGGGAAAAAAGCAACAATACCTCAAATTATTTTAATATTGAAATTGTGATTAGGACTTGCATGCGATGTGAATGGGGTCTATTATCTACTCGACTTTCAATTACCTTTTTTTATAAAAACATGTATATCCTGGGATTCTACTTTCTTTCATCATACCTGCCAGACCTTGAACTTTTAATTTCATTCTATTAATTACAGCAACTTCCCCAGGTCCTTCTCCACACTGGGTCTCATGAGGGGCCAGCTCCTCCTAAGCATGGACTTTCCATGCCTCCATCTCCCCGGCGGCGGCCCGGGCTCCACCAGGGCGGGATTACAGCTGGCTGCTGCCAGGACGCATTTCAATGCCTTTTCCCCTTAACGATATCCTCCTCAGTGCTAACAGTGTTTCCTCCTTTATCACTAAATTTTATTGTCAGGAGATTCTGTTGTAGAAATTCAATTGTCTGGAAATCTGAGCACCAGCAAAGCTGCTAAAATCATTGTGAGTCTTATTTAACTGTCTGGCACATAAATCAGGTAAATGTTATTTGATTTCAGCAGGGTGTTTTTCTAGAGCTACGACTCTAGCACACACTGATATTAACTGACTGCACATGCAATGGCGTATTATTGCTTCAAAAGAGGAATAATTCATCCGCAGGGCCCAGATGATCTCTCTAAAAGGCAATCATCAAGAAACATATCCGGAGCGCTGCGGGTGCAGATCAGGGAGATAAAAGGGGACGGGACATATCAGGCTTCTCATTGTGGCCGTCATTTCCTAGCCTGCAGTACATCACGGTTCTGTTGTGCGGCATTCCAGCCATCACTCCCGGCATGAACTGCCATGTTTTTTCATAATGTTCAAGTAGGTGACTGCTTTTGTCATATGGATCAATACACATTCCTTTCACCGGGGGCCATGTAATAGATACACGTCACACTGTTTTCACGTCGAGTTTCTGCGATGCTCAAAATAAAAACAACTCGGCAAGGCCAGCATCTGCATATTCGTGTGTCTGTGGATGCACGTGTGGTGTTTCGTTAGGACCTAAATTCTACAGATACACATACATATATATTTACATATAAATAGATATATTAAAATAGAGCTTAGTACCCCTTATAGGTTTCCACCTTAAGATTTTTACAAGAATGTTACCGTTTAGAGGCAGAGAGGGTATTGACGAATCCAGGTAGATTGGTTAGAGGAAGGAAATATGTTTGATTTTCTGTTTGAACTGAAGGAGAACTCCCGCTCGTTGCTTGCTGTTGATTGTCTTTGTACAGAGGGATTTCCCAGGCTCCTGTCGCCACTTTTCTCCACAAGCACCTCCCCCCTTGCCACTCAGCCCCTCCTCTTCTCAAGCAGGGTGCACAGCTCTGCTCTAACCTGCTGTTCCACTGACGGAGCCAAAGAATGGGGCCATAGGAGGTCTTTATGCTTGCCTCTTCAAGAACTGAGCACGACGGCGTTGATGCCCCTGTCCGTGCGCAGGCAGAGGTGAATTACGGAAAAGACAGCTGCGTTTAGTGAAGATGAAGCGCTCACAGGAAGCCAGCTGCGATTATCCAACGGCCTCCGCATTGATTACAATGTCGGTGACACGGTAAACACACGAAGGAAGCAAACATCACGTTTTTACACGAAGTGCCCTGCGAGACAGAGTGAGTCAGAAATTCCCCCAAACTGAACACCCAGCGGGTTTACCCGACTCTGGGTGTTGGTGGCGACTGGGTCATAGCCAGGTGAAGGGAGTCAGGGCTCGGGCCATGCGTGTGCCCGAGTGGAAGACCGTCTAGGGGGTGAAAGGGCTCAGTAGCTGAAAGACACAGCCGAGCTTCACGTGCAGCACGGACCCAAGCCTGGCAGACACACGCCATGCGTGCAGCACCTCTAGACCACACAAAGCCCCAGGCTGAGCAGCTGTGATGTTGAGATGGCTGGCTGTCAAGCCTCTGGTCACCGGAGGTGTCCACCATGCCTTGTGACTGGTGCTCCGTGTGCAGGCCACGGTTACCTCACCCTGCAGCGGTAAGCTGATTAGGGCCACTTGGTAGAAGTCCACCCAAACCTGGGCAGTTTCCTCTCATACACTTCTTTTAACGTCTGTCTAAAAGAACTGAAGAGGGTTGGTGGAAGGAACGCTCCAGGCACTTGGAAGACTTTCCAATAATGTTTTCCAAAGAATGGAACCAAGAATTCTGAGTTCTTCTGTTATTAGAATCTTTTAGTAGCAACATCAGTCCTTGGGACTTGGACTCTGTGGCACTCTTTCACCATCAAGAAATAATGAATTCCCAAGTTAGTCCATTAGTTTCTTGATAGCTCTAAAAGATGAGTGAACCTTTCATAAACCATTGTCCTACTGTCAAGTCATCACAGCCATTCGCTACAGTCTCCAGAGCTGCCCAGTTTCCAAGGCCTCTCCCACTGCAGGAGCTGCCCTTCAGGTTGACTTCCCTCCTTAGAATGGATGTTGAAATTAATATTCATCTCATTTTAAGCAGTAGCAGAACAAGTGTTCCTGTAAAATCATTGAGTTATGTTCTACAGTCCCATAGCTGTGTCCCTGGCCCAGGAGCCCAGCCTGCTGGGGTGCTAGGGTTCAGTGGTCGTGTCCAGAAAATATACACTCAGTAACACACACACACACACACACACACACACACACACACACACACACACACACATATATATTCAGTCGGAGAATCACTAGTAAGAAAATAATTCTGCATTTGAATGACCCTAACTATCTATTGGCAGTGCACAACTGTTTCTGTCTTCATGTAAAATTCCTTTCTTCATATTGTGGCTTTGGGGATTCTGTGAAAGTATGTTTTTTGGTCAATAAAAATGCCATCGAATCCAAAGATGAAGTGTTTAAGAATCCAGCAAATTATGGGTCATTGAGAGGAAACTCATATTTTATTCTCATCCCATCATTTAAAAGTAAGGCTAATTGAAAGGAAGATGAGTCAAAATTGTATTTCTGATGACCACAGAAACCAATGCATTTTGCAGTAGCCAGCATTGTAGAACCAACACCAAAATGACTATAACAGCACATGCAAATGTAGAAATGTGAGTCATAATTTTATATGCAGATTCTTGACCAAAACAGCAAGCAAATTCATATGTGCAGGTTTTCTGTGTTCCACCCACACCCTGCTCAAAGATTTTTCATTTCTAGACTTACCTTGGTTTAGATTTGCAAACTTCCAAATGCTGAAATACTTTTACAGCCACTCATAAATTAGTAATTCCCCTTTGTAATGGGATTATTATGCACGTAACAGAAGGCAAACAGAGTCCTATAGCCAGAAGCGAAGGCAGAATTTCAATTCAAGATGGCATGGAAGCCATTTTCTTCAAAATGCTCATTTCAAATATAGAGAGATATTTCAGTATTTCTAGACCACATAGCATCATTTGGTAGCAGAAATGGCTTCAATTTTCCTTTTTTGCTTGAAGGCTCAAATCCACTCAGCCATCTCCAAGGCACATGCTCGTGGTAGTGATATGTTTCTGAGACAGATGTATTTCTGGTTTCATCTGCTACACATGATTAATAAATACTTTTTTAAAATCAAATGTGTGACATTGGGCATTTTAAGTTCCCTCTTCATTGTCTTAATGAGATAAAATACCAAAGATTTAGGAGAAAAATATCTCAGAGTACATTACAACTCTTCTCACCAATTCACTGAAATGAATCAGAAGTTCTCGGTCAAAGTACCTGTGAAAAACACTCTTCAAAAAGCCAGGTACCAATCTGAGGCTCTTTTGAGAAGGTTCATTTTAAGTTGCTTTCAAGATGCTCACTTTGTTTTACAAGGCTCACGTATCAACATGTTGCCTCATGCTAGAAAAAGCAGTGTTGCCAGATTGTCAAGTTTGGCTTATTTGCATTTCATCTTGAACATTTTCCTTTCCTGCACTGAGATCCAGTAAAAGCCCTGTGAGTATAATAGTATGAATCCATATATATATATATATATATATACAAATTACAAGATAACGTGAGAGGCAAGTTTATTTTAATTTTAATTTTGGTTTTAATTTAAGTTAGCACCAAATGTATTTCAAGTAATCATTAGCTGAATCCACTGTCAGTGAATATGTAAATTTTGAAGAGTAATTTGTCAGACCATATGAGTAGCTTGAATTATACTTTGCATTCCAGAAGCTCGTGGCATTGAGAACAGTGATGTTCTGTATCCTGAACTCCCTCTTGTACAGGGGTGAGATCTTGGGAAGGATTTACGTGTGGCCAAAATGAAGATTTTCTCTGAGAAGGCCTATCCTGACGATTCTGTAACAAAATTCCTCATTAGCACTGGGTTACTGTAGGCACTCAATCCTTTCCGCTTTTGTAATTTTTTCAAATAAGGTCTTCTAATTAGGGATTTTAATTAATTCAATCATAATTTTGCTTCACATACTTCTCCTCATGTTTACTATGCTTGAGGTTGCTTTAATTTAACGATTAGCGTTCTTTTTGTGTCTTTTAATCAAGATAAGAAAGTTTTAGTCACTATTTCTTTACATTTTTTTGGATGCCTCATCTGTAGGAGCTATGAAACAATCGATGACTTAGGTTTGATTCTCATTTAACAATTATCTTAAGGAATTCAGACTAAAATCATTTTCTTAAACATCCATTCCAGATTGAATCTGCATCCATATTTAGTGCTGATGTCATATAACTTACAGTGTTATAACTTACCGGTTGTACACCTTCCATAGGTGTGTGCAAGGCAGACAACCTCGACTGTAAATTTGAGTTCTTTGTGACGTTTATACCATGAGTTACTCATCTCCCGAGAATCAAGGAAACTGAACAACTGTTCTGTCCTGTCCAGACGTTTGTCCAATGTCCTACTAGTTTTGAGCTTAAACTTTGGCATAGCGTTTAAGAATAAATAACGTTTTCATTACATCTTATTATTCTATCTTATATCCTAGTACATAGTATCCATCAGTGGTGTGTGTTAGGTATTTCTCCAAAATGCCTGTCATGTCCACTAGTGTTTACTATACAATGAGTGATTTCTTAACGGGCAAATTCATGAAAAAAAAGCAGAATTAATTTCCCAGATAATGAATGTCTTATAGATTCTGTGTTGACAAAACCAGAAATATACCTTCTAAAATTAGAAAAAAGTAATGATCGGGACACTTACCTGTGAGGAGAATTATTTAACTTGCTCACACATGTGTTCTGATGTTTGACATTGGACAGACACTGTATGGTTTCTGTCCAAACGAATGCTCCGTGAATGCCAAGGTCACCTCTCAGGAGAGTCATGTTTCACTCAGCTCCAGCCACAATTACAGCCAAACGAAGGCAAAAGTGGTCTGGCGTCAAGAGGGCACAATTGTTGAGCCAGGTTTAATCTCATTACCGGGGAGGCAGGAACACTCACCCATGCCAGGAGACTTTTGACTCGAGTCTTTTAGGTGCCTGGGTGAGCTCAGTGCAGAGTCTTGTTCTCTTGCACTTCAGAAGGGCTGTCATTTACTTGGAATGACTGCGAGATTGCCAAAGGAGACCTGCAGAGTACTCTCAACGTAGAACATCAATAAGTGCCTTTATACGGCGGCTACAACCCACGCGCAGCTTGTGGGCATGGAACCTGTGCACACTGGCTGGAAGCACTGGAAGGGGAGATCCGGGATGGTGCGCACCGGTGAGCGGGTGAGCGAGCGCGTGACCTCAGCACGGTAGCCCACATTCGCCATCGGGTGTTTTCACCTCGTCTTAGCTTAGTGTTAGATTGCGCTGTTACCCTGCTCTGAGACGTGGCAGATCACAGTAGGTAGATCTTAAACGAGAAACACGTTTACCAGCCTCGTTGCTCAACGTGCCTTCGAGGGAAGTGACTTCTGAGAGTGATAGAGGAGGTTTTGCAGGCACAGGGATGCATTTTCATTTATAATATGATCACTCGGAGTGAATAGAAATTACCTGTCCTCTTTAATGTGAAAATCACCCAATTAGTTTCCTATCGCCTAAATTTGTCATTAAAATTAAGTCTAGTATTGTATGTTTAGCCATTTGGGGTTTTTCCTTTTTATCTGCCTGATTTCTTGATTGGAAAATGCAAACTGTTCTTGGCATTATGATGCATTCAAGTTACCTTGATTTTATTTATTTATTTATTTATTTATTTGCTAGTCCTGGGCCTTGAACTCAGGGCCTGGGCACTGTTCTTGGGCCTTCTCAAGAGTTCTACCATTTGAGCCTCAGCACCACTTCTGGATTTTTTTCTATGTCTTCATGTTTTCTGGGTCTTCCTGCATGCTAGGCAATCTCTCTACCACTAGGCCAAACTCCCGGCCCTGATTTTTTCTTTTATTCGAGGACTTAAGTTGCACCGAGTGACATTTTTTTAAATATCTTAGAGAAAGGAGGATCCAGAGCGTGTGCGCAGGTCAGGTGAGCGAGGCCGGCCTCCTGCTGCGATCCGCTCCCCTCAATGGACTGGGCGGCAAGCACCTGACCTGGGCGGCATCACCCAGCACCTCGTCCACTATGAGGAAGACAACAGTCAAAAAGCCATGAAAGGGCGTCTATAAAACACCTGGCCAACGCTTTTCAGGTCCTGGGAGCCAGGGGAAGCTGGCAGGCCTCCCGCTAAGTCACAGCCAGGAAGGTGTGCGAGACCTCGCACTGCAGGCCGACACGAATATCGGAGGATCTGAGCCCCTGCAAAGGGTTTCCACTGAGATCTAAGACAGCAGGAGTGACTCCCGCCTTCAGTTAACAACGACGCATCTGGCTCTGGGGAAAAAGTTATCAACTTCTTACAGGCCACCCCTGAATGTTATCCATCTTTTCCTTTGGAAGTGAAAAACACTCAGTAATTGTTGTGAATATATTTACCAAGTTTCTGCTTACTGATATCTCTGAGAGTGTGCAATATGTAGAAAATACTTTTGGGCTCCTCTCTCTGTCGAGCAGCGGCAACTGTTCGTTTTTGCTTTAAAAAGAGAGATGAACTTTGCAGGCTAGCGCCAAGATTTCATCTAAGTCTCGGTCCCATTTCATCATGGCTAAATTGCCAATTCGGCAAAAAGCTGTTCCATCTCTTTCCATTGATTGGAAAGGTGATTGAATTTGAGAATTGCCATCGTAGATGATCAGATTACACTATATGAAAACTTGTGTTCATATTCAATCTTTCGATCTGTTTCTTATTGCTTCTTGCATAATGCCATCCTTTCCTATTTAACTCAACAATGGGTTATATTTAAGTTAAGAATAAACAAGACAATTCTCATTGAGAAGTTCGGCCAAAGTATTGTTTTGCATGGAGAATGGTGATTCTCTATTAGGATCTTTTTTTTTTTGCCAGTCCTGGGGCTTGAACTCACTGTCCCTGAGCTTTCCTCAGGCTAGCGCTCTACCACTTGAGCCACAGCACCACTTACAGCTTTTCCAGTGTAGGTGGTACCAAGGAATCAAATCCAGGGCTTCCTGCATGCTAGGCAAACACTCTACCACTAGGCCAAACTCCCGGCCCTACGATCTGGCTTTATGCCAGCATGCAAACCATTGGAGGCTGAGTAAAGTTTTCCACAATACTGCTTTTTATGTTCTATTCTGTTTTCTTTGTTCCTTAAAATGGAATTCATCTTTTAGTTCCTATACACATCTACTCTGAAGGTGGAATGCAGCTACTTTCTTAAATAGCACCATTTGCTGCTGAAGGGAAACTCCACTCAAAAATGCTGGTTCCTTGATACTCAAGATTCACTAGAGAAACTGCCAGTGTGTGTGCATGTGTGTGTGTGCGTGTGTGTGTGTGTGTGTGTGTGTGTGTGTGTGTGCGCGCGCGCGCACATGCACATGTACATGTGACCTGTCTGCTTGCTGCCCTCTCTCCAAGACTAAGAAACTAGATGCCACAAGGCACAGACTTCTCCCAAAGTTTTGATGATCCCTCCATGTCATGACGCCGATGGCAGAATGGTCGGTGATGTCCAGAAGCCCTGTGGAGATGGGGTGCAGAGAGCTGGGGTCGTGTGTGGCAACTTCCATGTCAACACTTTCTGCAGCATGAATTTTTTATTAAAGAATTTATTAACATTGATTTTTACATCATATTTTAAATGACAAGTTTAACAAACAAGTGTTCAAGGAGGGAATCTCTATTTACAATTACTGGGACTTAGTTTTTAGAACCTAATCAAAATTAGGCTAAGGGTTTGTATGTCATAGAAACATTAATTTATGAAATAAAACACTATGTCTATACTCATAGGTTTTTATGTCTGTATAGTTATGTTTATATTTCCATTACCATGTCCATTGCTTTGGGTATGCAGTTATTGAGTCCTCGTTCTTGTACTCTTTGGATTTAATAGCCACATATTAAGGATACCATGCGCCTTTTGTTCCTTAGGTCTTGACTTTTCTCACTCAACTTGATTCGCTCTAGATTCATCCGCTTCCCTGTGAATGCCATTATTTTATCTTGTCTGTTGGCTATGTAGAATTCCATTGTGTATATATACCACATTTTTTGTATCCATTCATCTGCAGTAGGGCATCTGGATTGTTTCCATCGCCTGGCTATCGTGAATAGTGCAGAGATGAACATAGCTGAGTAGGTGTACTTATCATATCTTGGGTTATGATGTTCAGGGTAGATGCCCAGAAGTGGTATGGCGGGATCATAGGGAAGGTCTATTTTCAGTTCTTTAAGAAACCTTCACACTGCTTTCCAGAGTGGCTGAGCTAGTTTACAATCCCACCAGCAGTGCAGTAGGGTTCCTTTTTCTCCACAACCCCGCCAGCAACTGTCATTGTCTGAGTTCAAAATCTTGGCCATTCTTGTTGGGGTAAGGTGGTATCTTAGGGTTGTTTGTATTTGCATTTCCTTTATGACCATAGATGATGAACCTTTTCTCATATGCTTTTCTGCCATTTTAATCTCTTCTTCTGATAAGTCTCTCTTTAGTTCCCTTGCCCATTTAGTGAATGGTTTATTGGGTTTTCGGGGGATTAGTTTCTTGAGTTTCCTGTAGATACTGGATATTAAGCATTTGTCAGATGTATTGTTGGTGAATATCTTTTCCCAGTTGGTTGGCTGTCTCTCTACTTTTGCGACTATGTTTTTATCTGTACAGAAACTTTATTTTTAGGTAGTCCCCTTTATCGAGTCTCTCTCCAATCTGTTGTGACCCTGGGATTCAGTTCAGGAAGATTTTGTCTGTGCCTATGAGTTCCAGTGTCTCTCCTACTTTATCATATAGCAGTTTCACAGTTTCTGGTCTGACGTTGAGGTCTTTGATCCACTTTGAGTTAATGCTTGTGCATGGCGAAAGGCTAGGGTCAATTTTTAGTTTTCTGCATGTGGCTGCCCAGTTTTGCCAGCACCAATAATTGAATAGACTGTGTTTGTTCCACTGTATATCTTTGGCTCCTTTGTCAAATACAAGTTGCCTATAGGTATGTGGTTCTATTTCTGGGTCTTCTATTCTGTTCCACTGATCTTCTGGTCTGTTTTTGTGCCAATACCAAACTGTTTTTGTTATTATGGCTCTATAGTAGAGTTTGAAGTCTGGTGTTGTAATACCACCAGCATTGCTCTTTTTGCCTAGAATTGTTTTGACTATTCTAGGTCTTTTCTTGATCTATATGAATCTTTGGATTATATCTTCTATTTCTGTAAAGAATGTCTTTGGGATTTTGATGGGGATTGCATTGAATTTGTGCAGCATAAATTTTACCTGAGTTCTGCTGTGCCACCGAGCTGCAGGTTCCCTCCTGCTGCTGCTGAATTCCTTCAGTCACCAGCAGACACAGCAGAAGCACCTTTGTTTTGGTGAGAGGATAAATAACGTGCACAGAGTTAATTTTCCTTGGGAATATTTACATTCGTCACTATTTGTACTTCTAGGACTCGTTTAGAATTCTCTTAATCTTACCTAAGCCAGTTCTCTTGCTCATTCTTTCTCTTAACCTCTGTGGACCATGCAGCTAAACTGGCATCCATCTCTAAATCAAACTTGTAAATTTTCAATTTTACTTTGGTGGTATTCAGTAGGAGCTTCTCAAGGGGAAAAAACTTGATTGCCAGCTATTTGATATTTTATTCTAAGTATGAGTGACTAATTTATACTGAGCCTTATTGAGCTTCTTACTGATTTGGTCTTGGGTTGTAGACTGTTTTCCCTTTAAGTTTATTTTGATTTATTTTTCTCTGCTCTTTTTTCTCTCATTATATTTCTTTCTTCTTTTTTTTGCCTCACTTACCACAGCAAAGATTGTGATTTCTTATTTTCATTCCCTTTATTTTCTGGCTGTTATTTCACAGAGTGGCAAAGCTCACTGATTCTTTGGAAGAGCGATGAGGTCACAGAGTTACCAGGACTCTGCATTATTGTCCTCCAGAGGTTGTCCTGGAAGACAGCAGAGACGTCGGGCCATCCCCTGATGACTTGATGTGTTTGCATTTGGTGGGACATGGCATTGGAGCAGAGGTCTGGCCTGCACTCAGGATTACTAAGAATTTATTAGAAAATTAATCATTTTTAAATTAACATGATAAGCAAGAAATCAATCATTTTCAAGTAAATAAGGAAGAGGGTGTAGGGAGGAAGGCAAAGTCGAATTTGCAGATGATTTAAAGAGCTTTCACAGCACAGGTTTTGAGAGCTGTGAGCTCTACCCACCAGTGATTCATCAGGTGGGCTGTGGAGTGGCTGTGGAGCTGTGGGAGCCAGCGCTCCCCCACCCCCCGCAAGGAAAAGGGTGATCAACATGCAAAAAGCTATGGAAACACACCTTCGTCTAATGTACCATGGCTGCTGCTCTCTGCTTGGCAGGCATGGGTCAAGGGTCGCAGCAAAGCAGTGTCAGATGACGCGAATTATGAAAGACAGAGCACAAGGCCACTTACGCAGTGCTGAGGTAAGGACTGGTTTCCACCTACAGGGCCATTAGTGATTCACAATAACGCTGAGGAAATACTGTGAATTATTTCATAAATGAGCTCCAGGTACAATCTTTATTCTAGAGAGGGACATGTTTGTTATATAATAAACAGTATTTATATCCTCTGTATAAGGAATGTAAAATATCTTTATCTAATAAAGCTAAATATATTTTTATATTAATCAAACTTCTGAAAGGTTAGACTTGCACTGAAGGTAAACACTAATGATTATGCACAACTAAAATTGACATCATAGCTACGAATTATTCTTTTGGAATTAACCATCTAATTAAAAAGTATGTGTATGCATGTGCATGCACCTGAGTGAGTGTGTAAGGAGAAACAGTGTGTGGATCCTTGGCAAGTACCTGAGCATTCCAACAGCATGCAGCTGACTTTCCACGGATGTCCTCCAGGTGAATGCACAGGAGAGCAAGCTTCTCCCGTGGCAGCGAGCGCCAAGCTTCGGAGCCGCGCCTGGCTCCTCCGAGTGCGGAGGTTGGTTGGTTCATCCACTCTGCGGAGCATTCTACCCCCAATGCTGCGTGGCCTAGAGAGCCACGGAAGGGTCCGCACCCTCTCCTACCACACCTTCCCTCTGCTAGTCACAGGAGTACTCTTCACATATCAGGCTGACTGTAGCGTGGACAGGCTCCAGAATCACCAGCTCTTGAGGTATCAGGCTGACTGTAGCGTGGACAGGCTCCAGAATCACCAGCTCTTGAGGTATCAGGCTGATTGTAGGGTGGACAGGCTCCAGAATCACCATCAGGGCGCCTGCTTAGTTACTTTATTGAAGGATTTTATTGTCTTCCACATGCCCCAGCTGCACTGACTCTTCGGACGTCAACAGCTGGCTCTTGAAGAGAACTGTGTATCTCTGTCTGCGGTCACACATCGTGGACGTGCAAACCTTCCCGGCACTGGCTGATTATTGTGTGTGCAGAGACCCTTACATTATCACTGAAAGTGAAGGGATTTTAACACAGGAGCATGCTCTTGTGTGTACACTGTATTTACGACTTTCTTTTTCTGATTTTTATTCTTGGAAGAATTCAATTTGGTTTAGATGCACCTAATATGGCTTCTGGAGTACACAATTCTTTAAAAACAAGAAGAGGTTTGGAACAGCACCAAGATGTATGGGAATGCAAAGTGAAATATTTCAGATCAGAACTAATTTAGTTGCATAACAGACGATTTGAAACTAGGACGATAAATATCTGTCAATGTGGAGTTGGGAAGGGACATAATTTATCAGATAAAAACCACAGGTCAAATGCTTACAGATTGCTATTTGCAGAACCAAATTGTCTTGCAAAAATTAACCAGCATTTTGAAGTAATTAATTCATTAAAGCCTACCATTTATCAGCCAGAGCAAGACATTTCTCTTTCCTTCAAATAATAAACAGAGGGTTCCCAACCTATTAGAGTCTCCTGGCATTTCACACTTAATAATTGAAAAATGTGAAGAGACAGATAAAAAACAATATAATCTTGAAAAAACCAAAACCTTAAAAAGGTGTTCTTTTCATGTGTCTACTGTCCAGTTTTACTTTTTCTGAGAAGTTGCTCATTAAATCATTAGCTCATTTATTAATTAGGTTGCTGCTTTTTTGAAGGTTTGTCTTGGGGGGATTTACTTTTGTGAGCTGTAAGTAGGTTTTGGATATTAGACCTTTGTCTGATTTATAACTGGTGAAAATCTTCTCCCCTTCTGTGGGCTTTGTATTTAGCTTGTAAGCTATGTCCTATGCCATGCGGAAATATTTAAGTTGGATGCAGTCCCATTTATCCAGTGTTTCTTTGATTTATTGCGATTCTGGATATGTAGAAAGCAATCTTATGGTTCTGGTGCTTGGAAAACTTCCACGGGTGCCTGTGTCTTCCCTACCCCATCCTGTTTTATCTTCATGGGTTTTGCCATTATATTGAAGTCTTTGATCCATTTTTGATTCATTCGAGTGCAGAGTGATTTATAAGGCTCTTGTTTCAGTTTAGTGCTTGTGGACTGCCAATTTTGTCAGCACTGTTTTCTGAAGAGGCTGTCTTTCTTCCAATTTATGTTTTTGGCCCTCTTATCAAATATAAGTGGCTATAAGTCTGTGGGCTAACTTCTGGATCTTCTGTTCCCTTGTCTCGGTCCTCAGGACCATTCTTGTGCCAGCACCATACCATTCCATATCCATGGCCATAAGGAAATGCCAATCCAAACAACACTGAGATAATAAGGGGAGGGAGGGACGTGAGGCTGAGGAAAGGGACTCCAGATTCATAAAGTGCTCCTTTGTAAACTACGTAAGGACAGGAGAAACACCTGGTCAAAAGGTGCTGTTTCCTACTTTCCTAAGTAAGACTAAGACTGTGTAATTCTTTCCAAAGGTTTAACAGTGCAGAACGGTAACATACACCAAAGCATCCCCTTAGTAGATTATGTAACAGTGAATCGACTTCTCCAAGTCATGGCTGGAAGACTTCTGCTGGTGGACTTCCAAGATCACTTACCGAACTCGGCACTTTCCTCTCCATTATCAAACTAACATGTCTTCCCGGAAAGCTTCATTTGAGGATTTTTTAAAGATGAAACCTGGGCGTCGGCTCTGTTGAAGGGACGCTGCCCTCGCCTGATCAGTGAAGCAGCATGAACCCCAGCATCCTGATCCATATTGATTACCGGTAACTGAATGAAGGGTGGTCCAGACAGGACCAGGGGACACTAGCACAGCCGTGGTTACACAGTGGACAGTACTAACTATAAAGTGACTCCTGTTGGACATTCTGAAAATTGAGCAGTTGCATTCTTCAGAAGGAACCTGAATTAGTTAATTGTAATGGCACTCATCACTTATTAAAGACAATCGAGTATTGCTCTGTGTAATGAAGACTTCACCCAGGTACACTCAGAATGTTTAGAACAACAAGAAAGGACCCAGAAAAGCAAAACAAGGGCAATACAAAAAGCAGGAAGACAATTAGTCAGCTGAAAAGCAGTCTTAGAACTAAAACAAATGAAGTAAAGTTCACTAAGCGGTGAGATTTCTGTAGGAACACAGACTGTAAATATGACACTGGACTTCCCTTTGTAAAATAATATTTTAGGAGTTACTAAATTATTTCCATTTCTATTAAGCTAGATGAGACAAAAAATGCACAATGCCTTTAATTTCATGAATTTAACATGTGGTTTAACTAATTAAAGAGCTATATTTCAGGGTCTTTATAGTTGTATTTGATCTTAATATTACTATTTATCCTAAAATGTTAAGTACAACCAGAGGGAATTTTCAAAGAAGAAAATTCCTTTAAAGTCACGTTGCAAACAGTTGGCATTGTTTTTAACATCAGGTAATGGCCATATCTTGAAAGTGATTTGGTAGCTATTTCCAGTCCTCCATATCCTTTCTATGTAGTCTAAGAAGGGTAGTCTGAGCGGTCATCATAGGCTCTCTCTTTGATATTTTCTTTCTGTACTAATCTCTGACCCTAGCAGTTTTTGCTGTTCCAGGGACATCTAGATATAAGGAGTTATTAGAAAAGCAATTTTTCCTAAAAATGAAGGAATATTGGCATCTCAGGTTCACTGAGAAAACCGCGTAGAGTGCTTTCCTCTGATCTGCAGAGATTGCTGAGCTTCCACGTGGAGCGGACTTTGCCTTCTGGAACTGGGCTCTGGGAGAGCCTTCCTGTAAGAAACACCCAACCATACTTTCTAACATTCTGTGGGGCATCTAAATCACGTTTACCATCAGTGTAAGCGTCACACATCAACTTGTATCACGATGACAGCTCCATGATGTTCTGATTTTCACTTTGAAAGCACAATGGAACGTACACAGCATTGTCACGATCACCCTCTGAAACAGCCACTTAAACATCTACAGCTGGTTTCCTGCTTTCCTCAGTGCTGGAGGGCTCCAAAGCAAATGCACACCTTTTCCTCCTGTCATCACTGCTACCTCACTAGCAGTCATACAGCGCAGGCTCCTACAGTGTTAGAATCAAGCTAGCAATTTTTGGTGGTGTTGGGATTTGAACTCAGCTTCCCCTAACACTGGGCCTTTCCGTTTACTTATATTTTTGTCAGGATCTGTTTTGTATCAAGAGTTTGGCTTCGAGGGCCATGCAACCTCTGCCCTAGCCTTTCCTCTTTCCTGTGTTCTACTCATCGAAGTATGGCAGTAATAAGTATGAAAGAAAAGTAGGGAAGTTTTCCCCAGAAGGAGGAAAGAACTGTAGAGGGTTTTTTGTTTTGTTTTGTTTTATTAGCAAGAGTGTACTATGATTTTGGAAGGTGATGCTTTCTTTTTTTTATTCCCCTCTTAAAAGCATGTCGACTCTACCCCACCAGCAATGGAAGAGAAGTCCTTCCGTTACTTACAGTGGAATCATTCTTGAGGTGCTCCTGTGACCCAAGAGCATTAGAGTACTTTGACCAAATGAACAGATGGAAGATGGGCAGCTTCCGTGGTTGACGTCTTGACTTTTCAGGTGAAAACATGAAAAAATGTGTGGGAAATCTCTGAGCAAGGCAATGCATCCTAGTGCATGAAGAGTCTCTAGGGGTCCTGGAGAAGTGCAAAAGAAGAAATGGTTCCAGTGACTTTGTAGAGGCCTGAAACTGATTAGACCTAGAAGGAAGTGATGGGTGCAGGGGAGAGGACCAAGAGAGGGTCAGCAGGGGAGAGGGGAGGGGGGACCCAGCCCGCTGCTGAGGGCTGTGCACATGCAGAGAAGAGGCAACACAAGTCTCTCAGCAGCGGAGAAGTGGGGAGTCTATTACAGCTGAGGAAAAAAGTGGAAAGGAAGGAAGGGAGAAGGGGAGAAGGAGAGACAGGAGAGTTGGAGACAGAGCGGCAGGTGGGTAGGTGGTGGCGGGGTGCGGGGGTGACAAGATCCTCCTGGCACCTTCAGTGCTGTGTGGGAGGCAGTCACCGCCTGCCTGTCACCTGAGAAGGAGTGCTGGGGTGCTGGGGAGAAGGTCAGCACGGGTCAGAGGTCAGAATCCCCCAGCCATGGAGCTGAGCTGTGCATTCGGTGGACGGTCTGTTTAGATGCAATTCTGTCAGGCAGGCTCGTGATCTCATTTAATGACTTGGCTTGCCGCATTTTGGAAAACTACAGTTAAAACATATTTTCCATTATGCAAATATATTCTCTCGCTCATCATTTTATCCCTCTAGTGACTAACACAGAAACCAATGTTCATTTCAGTTGTCTTCTGCCCAGATTTTTTCCTACATTGAAAAAAATTTCATACTAAAGAATCCATTCTTTCACTCACTAATGTTGAGAGTATGTTGTAAATCACTGTTGAGTTTAGCAAAGGGTTACATAACAATGACCACTTTCTAATGTGAAGCAGTGCAAAAATGTACATGACTAGTGATTGAAGGGAGCATGGTGAAATTTGAGTATTTGTTTCATCTAGTCCTTACAAGCAAAGAAAGAATTTTTTTTCTGAGCAAGAGAAGAAAACATCGCATATTTGATGTGCGTTTTTCACTCTCTTGTTTTTTCAGGTGAACTCTGATGTCTCTGACATCGCATGTACTTTTCAATCTGCATTGTGGAGTTGCTGAGAATTCTTAGTATTTTTGCTTATACACATGTCTAAGTTTCTCGTTTGGTACTGAGTCTTTCTGAGTCTCCTCGGTGCTCCTTAGGTCTGAAGCAGCTCTTCTTTTTCTTGTCTGCAAACACTGTTTGTGCTATGTGCAGAACACGCTCTCTGCCAGCTAGCTCCATGGTTACTCCTTTCTCTAGTTCCGGGATCCAAATAACGTATTTACTAGTGTGACATTCAATTTACTGTGTCTGTATAAAAGACATAGTAAGTTTTAAAACCTTTCTCATAGATGGCTTTACAGCTGGGAGCCACTCGCTGGAAACATGATAATGTTCTGAAATGGGGGTTTTCTGGGAGAGTTCTGCATCTGAGCTGGGGGTCCAGGGGGAGACATGTGTTCACACATGTGGGCGGCCCTGTCCTCCGATGGGAGCCTGAGTAGAACCAAAACTCAGAGAGAGGGCAAAAGCACTCACCGTCTCCAGGAGCAGAGCCAGCGGCCTCTGCCTGCCTGGACTCTGGGAATCACATCTCGGCTTCTCTGGCGTGCTGGCTGTGTGGATTGAATGGCTGTCACATCTCTCTTGCAGTGTCTTTTTTTCTTTTTTTTTTGGTGGGACATAGGGCTTGAACTGGGCCTGGGTGCTGTCCCGGAGCTCTCAAGGCTGCCTCCCTACCCCTGAGCCACAGCTCCACCTCCCATTTTCTAGAGGTTAATTGGAGATAAGAGTCTCAGGTCCTTTTGTGCTCGGGCTGGCTTTGAACTTTGATCCTCAGATCTCAGCCTCCTGAGTAGGATTACAGGCGTGAGCCACCCACCCGGTTTGCTGTGCCTTTTTCTGTCACCATATCACTCCCATGTTTCTTTGAGGCTTACTGCAGTCAGCAACTATAAACTGCTTTGAATACAGCCTAGACAAAGAAAGAGTCAGTGGTGAGAAGCTCAATGAATCCTTTAAAATGATCTTTAAGAAGTAATGTAGTCAATGCCTTACAAATGTGAATGTACATCACCCTGATGTAAAAAAAAATAAAATTTCTCCATGGCCCCACCATCTTGTAGGCCACTGCAGAACCTAAGACTCCTACCTTCTTAGTAAGCTCCTTAACAAGTCTTTTATAAGATACATTCAATATACATCTGCTTGGCTCTTTTTCTCTGGATAACCTGACTAGTATACACAGCCAACTGTGTGCTGGTTCCATGGACACTTTTGGAAAAGATGCCAAAATACGTGGCAATGAAGACAGAATTTTAGTTCTATCAGTGTTGAATGACTGGAAGGGCCATGGGCTCACTGTTGTTTCTATAGTTAACACCACAGGAGGAGGACTTTATTTCTAGCTCAGGACTCTTAAGACAGGAAATATATGGCCTGCTCTTACATAGAGGATCTTGTTAAACAAGAATCACTTTGTATAGTTTTCTCATTACTGTATTGTCAACTATTGATGGAACATTTTTCCATCATTGCTGAGCTCTAGGCCTTTTACAGAGTTGACATTCAAGGAGAATTGAATTGAAAGGATAAACAAAAGAAAACTGTCATTAATGTACATTAAAGTCAAAAGACTGCTGAAGTACACAATCGCTAAATTTCGGTGGTATCCCTGCAGTTTGGCTGTGTTGTTCATACTCATGGTAGCAATAAAAATTAGAAAAGCATTGCATGAATTATTAATGGATATTCTTAGAAAAAATACACTTTATGTGTTGAGTATAGAGAACTTATGGCTTTGTTTATTTCTTACTCTTGGGAGTCTTTAAAATTTGAGGATATTTAGAAACCATGTAAAATAATAATAAAGGACAGAGAGGTATGCTAACAAGGACATTTTCCACGCGTGGATTTAAAGCCATTTAAAATAAGGGAGACGTTTCTCATGATATTGTAAGGTTCACAGATTAGGAAGTGCAAGTATAATTTCACAGAGACTTGTTCAACAACAGTGTCTAAATTAGGAGGCAAAAAGAGAGAAACAAGAAACTGGGACGAGGTGAGCTCACGAAGAGGTGAAATACTGGTGGAATATAGGTATTCTGAGCCTCAGTAAAGAATGTCTTCTGTAGTCATGATTTAAACAATGTTTGTGTATGTAACCTCTTATTTTGAGGTGTGAGGTGACTAATCTGTTTTTCCAAAACAATATATAAACATGTCCACATAGATAGCAATAATCAAACAATCTTTCTAAAATGCAAGATAGAAGTTTTCTGCAATTAAATGTCTGTTGTTAACATGGAGGATAAACTTCAAATTTATTTCCATTTTGAGTTCAGCTTCATTCTGATATTTTTTAATGTAAGAGTTCACTTGAAAAGAGACTATTTCTTCTTAAATAAGTAGTATAGTTAAAATATATACTGTGGTGTGTAATTCAGAATCGAAAAGAAGAAGGCATTTATAATTATTACAAAGGGGAGTTATGTACTTGACTTTTAAAGACAATTAAGTATTTACTTCAAGTCTTTTAAACAAATGCTACCAAAAGCTTTTGCCATATTCAGTTCCCCAAGGGAGCGGGGAAAAGGGGAGAGTGCTGGGGAGACAGGCAGAACCCAGCCCTGCACAGCGGACAGCGGTGATGGCCTGAGAAGTCCACACTCTTGGCTTCTTGGAAGGATTCGGGCGGGGGAGCTGGAGGCCCAAAGCTCCCCACCCCCCGCCCCGTGTGGGACCTCTGACTGCAGGCGTGGCCCTTGGTTTCTACATCCCAAAGAGGCAAAGCTCAATTCAAGAAGCACGAATTATTATAATTCAGGAATCATTCAAATAATTCAGGAATTATTGCTCTCAGCTTTTCCTAACAGTTGTCATTTTAATGCAGTTTGATGCATATTTATTTATGAGAGTGTTTTAAATAGCCTAAGACAAAATAACCTCCCCAAAATGTAGAAATAAAAAGAATGCCCCATTAATATTAACATTTGTGCACATGCATATTACTGACACAGTAAATTTTCAGGTATCTTCTAATGAATTTCAATTTTAATATTTAGATTAGTATACAAAAGATATACAGATACGTATATTTTATGTAAATATATACACATGCACCCTATACGTTCTCAAAAAATACAAACCTAGTTATACGAAGTTTGTTGGTGATCACTAACACGTGATTAGTGATCATGTGTGCTAGGTCATGCGTTTTCTCTATATCCGATTTCTCTAAACCTGGAGCACGGTTATTTTCTTACTCCTGTCAATCTTGGAGAACTGTGAAACATCTTCGGAGCCTTTCATTTCCCCATATTGGCCAAGCACCCCAACGTCAACAGCCATCCTCCCCCTCTCGTTCTTTCCCAGAGGACGACCCTGACGGTCCAGGAGAAAGCCTGAGCATCCTGGTAACCCGGAGGACGTGGTGAAAGGAAAGCTGTGCAACTTCTGAGGCTGTACAGTGAAAGCACCAGCTGACCACCGCATCCCAGCCACAGGCCCTTCTCAGCTGCTCGAGCTGGGCAGCGGCCCTGTAAATACCAGCCACGAGGCCTGCAGAGCCGGCACGGCCGTCCAGCAGTCACGCGACTGCACTGGGCCCTGGCCAGCCCAGGAGGGGATACCTGCATTCCACACCCCAGGAGCCCGGAGATGGGGTGGAATTAGTTTCAGGTTAGCAACCGTCATGTTTGGGGGGAGGTGGTTACGCCGCTGTGGAGAAGCATCTAACACCTTCGACTAAACACAAAAACAGTTCCGAGATTTTGCTTAACTGTAAGTAGGAAAAATATAAACAAATTTCCTCCCACTCTGGGCTGCATTTCTGGCGGATGGAGGCAGAATGACAAGCCAGGAGCTCTGCGTTTGCCTTTCTTTGATGCAGCTTGTTGGATGCTTAGAATGCAAACCCTGAAATAGAAGTGCTCTCCCCATCTGCCCCGATCCCGAGCTGTCTGTCTGTCGGTCTGTCTCTTCCCCCATCAATCCCAGGACTCTGGGGAGAGGAGAGCATTTTCCTGTGCTGGTTGGAATCCTAACTTCTTCTTCTCCCGCACGTTCCTTCTCTTTATGTGAGAATTCTCCTCCTCTTCATTCCCTGCACTGCTGCAGTTTGTATGTTTCAGCCCGTCCTCAGGGAAGCCTGGCTGAAGCCCTGAGGACAGGCCCGGGGGTGCAGGTCCCCCCTCCCCGCACGCCCAGACACACCCAGTGTGCACCTGGTGACCTGCAGGCATCTCCTAATCACACACTGGGGCCCGCCGGTAAGGCACTCCATCTTATAGACCCAGAGAGTCCTGGGTCTCCTCACCTAACATGGGTCATTGTCCCTTTGCTCTTCTCAGTGACACCAGTGAATCAGAAATTCAGTCAGCTTTCCACATGTAGTAAGTGAGCAGGGATTTCATGTCATGACACATGGGCTGCCAGCCACGGTGGACGGTCAGCAGATGCCGAAAACACGGTGGGCTCCAGACTTAGTGGCACAACACAAAAGCCAAGCTTTGCCAGGGCAGGTAAAGGAATGTGGGTCCCTGCCGCCTGTCCCCGAGGCAGGCACAACAGACACAGCCACATGGAGGACAGTCCGTGCCACCTGCAGGGAGGCCTCTGCAGCTCACCAGCTAGGCGGAAAGTCCTTCCTCACTGAGGGACCATGCAGCTTCAGCCCAAGGTCCAGTCCAGCTCAAAGCATGGCAAGGAGGGAGGAGGGCGGAGGCCAGGGAGAGCTGAGGTCACTCCTCATCTTTTCTCAGAAAGTGCCTTGAAGGGAAAAGAGCCCCTCTGGTTCCTAACACTGCAGTTATTCTCATTTGCAACACTCTGAAGTCTATCTCCAAATTCTCAAATAGGTCTTCCAGTGGAGCTCTCTCCTCTCTGTACAGTATGGTCTCCTTTATTGTACAGATTTTGTAAATGTCTATTTTTTTTGGAAGAGCACATGCATTTCTTCTCACGTGATCTGATGATCCAGTCTTCTGGGCACCAAATCAAAAGAACATTGCAATCAGTTGTTGACTGCACTGAGCCTGCATTTATTTATAGTGCTGAAGACTCTGCAGAAGACACCAGAACAACCCATCTTATACTTCCCATTAAATTCCTCCCAGAAGTGAAGCAAAAGCATGCCTTTCAGAGCACGAAACAACGTAGAAAAGCTCCAAGATTTTATATTTAGACTAGTCTTCAAATAATGCATAAATGTTCACTACAAACGGAGGCAAACAGAATATTCTTCCAACACTAATAATTTTTAAATAACAAATTGCTACAAATAGTTTAAAAACCTAATTGACTTAAATAATAATATATCTGCAAAAAGTGAACTAGACAACATTCTGTATGTGTTATATTCATGTCAAATGACATTGATAAGAGAGTAGCAAAAATGAGTTGAAAATTGCAGAAATATTCACGGCAGTTCTAAGTGCTGGAAAAGTTGATCTGAATTGCTGGCATCAA
Organism: Megascapheus bottae; assembly: GCF_031878675.1. NCBI lineage: Eukaryota > Metazoa > Chordata > Mammalia > Rodentia > Geomyidae > Megascapheus > Megascapheus bottae. The sequence continues at coordinate 29,768,255 of NC_143531.1, read as the reverse complement.
AGAGAAAATAGACTCTTTAATGATCACTTCTCTGACAACCAGCAGTAACATCATTTTTAGCTATGACTGCTAAAATTAGGTACCTTCCTCTTAGACTGTGCATTCCCTGACAGCCGTGCAGGGCTACAGCCTTCGCCTTAGGAGAAGATGGGGAAAAAGATGCATCGTTAAATGAGCAATTTCTGTAATGCACAGAAGAAAAAAATAACCTGTTCCTTAAGAAGGACCTGATGGTAGAAAAACGAAAACAACAATGCTGCACTAATGACTTCAGTGGTGTTTATTGAAGTATTCACTTTGAATTTTAACTGACGCGGTGTGCAAGAGACTCTCTTATCACTCACTCCACCGTTACCGTGTTGCCGGTAACCAAAGGACGCGGGGCCGGGACCTGACCCCCATGCCGAGGCGGCCTGTGCCCTTGGGGGGAGCAAAGCTGGATGACAAGACCGTATCAGGCCCTCCATCAAGACGATCACGCAAGACACCCACACAGCCCTAGCTTCTCCCTTCATCTATTAGAAGTCTCTATATGTTTTTCTCCTATGAGAAGCCTAGTATGTCTCTTTGGTGTCTCAGGCAAAAACTGTCCCTCCAATCCAGCCTCATAATGCATGCACACCCATCCCAGCACACACATAGGGTCAGTATTCATTCTTTTTTGCAAACTTCAAACAAAATGTACCAAGAGAAAATTAGGCCCAAAGTGAGAGAAACTGCTACAGAACTAATATTAAGTTAAAAGCCTCTAATTTTATAAATCATGGTAATTTGACAGGTCGCTGTGTTAATGGGAGAGAATTACATCTATTATGGCTCTCCAGAATTGCCAAAGTGTCACAGGAAAGGAGAGACTTTTCCCCCCTGTTCTTTTGAGATATTTTGTTAAAACATACTCCAAGTAGAAGCGCAGGTCGTGAAATTACTTGCGGACAGAGCTACACTTGTCTTTTACCACAGGGACAGATATAGCAGGCTTGGAAGGCCTCACATTGTCTCCATTTTCAAATTCTTGGCTCTATTGCATAGCTCTTCAATAGGTAAAAAAGGAATCAAGAGGTTGCTGGCTGGATTTGATCCATATGTCATAATTCCTGACCCCTGGGTTAAGAAAATATACAACTCCCTACACATTTCATAGAAAAGACTAATTGTTTATGACTTGAATTCTTTCTTCTTGCTTATGAACATAACTCTTCTAAATTTTCTTCCGCGTATAAAGATTTGAACTCAGGGCATTGTGCTTACAACTTGAACTGATGCAATTCTGTAGGTCGTTATTATTTTTCTTTAGATGATTTCTCACACCACGCTTGCATTGACTGGCTTGGGAGAGCAATCTTGCTGCTGTTTTCTCACTTACAGCCAGGAATAGGGACGTGCAGCCTCATAGCCCACCAGGTTGCTAAGGGAGAGTCGGCCTCACTTTTTGCCAGGCTGGCTTCAAACTCACGAGCCTCCTTCTTCTGCCTCCGGAAATGCTGGGATTGCAGGGGTGTGTCCCCGCGCTTGGCAAAGACCTTCAGAGCAACCGATGCTTCTACAGAAGTGGAAAGCAGCATCCCTGTCAGATCTAGCAGCAGATGTGTGAGTGGGTACAAACCCGGCCGCAGCCTTCGGCTCTCCTCACCCACCATGAGCTCATTGTCACCTGGTGTGGACTCAGAGGAGGAAGGGCGCAGAGCGGGCTTGGTGATGCGCTGGGGGCTGGGGCCTGGGGTCTGCTGGGGGAAAGGAGCAGGTGTCCACCTGTGAGCTGTCCACCTGTGAGCTGTCCACCTGTGATCTCCCCACCTGTGATCTCCCCACCTGTGATCTCCCCACCTGTGATCTCCCCACCTGTGATCTCTCCACCTGTGATCTCTCCACCTGTGAGCTGTCCACCTGTGATCTCCCCACCTGTGATCTCCCCACCTGTGATCTCTCCACCTGTGATCTCCCCACCTGTGATCTCTCCACCTGTGATCTCTCCACCTGCGAGCTGTCCACCTGTGATCTCTCCACCTGTGATCTGTCCACCTGTGAGCTGTCCACCTGTGATCTGTCCACCTAAGAGGTCCCCACTTGTGAGATGTCCACCTGTGATGTGTCCACCTGTGATGTGTCCACCTGTGATCTGTCCACCCTGTGATCTCTCCACCTGTGATTTGTCCACCTGTGATCTGTTCACCTGTGGTCTGTCCACTGGTTGTCTGTCTACCTGTGATCTGTCCACCTGTGATCTGTCCACCTGGTATCTGTCCACCTGTGAGCTGTCCGCCTGTGATGTGCCCACCTGTGAGCTGTCCACGGTGTGAGCTTGCTGCTCACCCTGGTTGCATCTGGGAAGTGAGAGGGCTACCCCCATAGCCTCCCCTAAGGAATTCCACTGGGGACTTTCCCCCATTAATGCCCCATCCACCTAAGAGCTTTCCCCAAATTGAATTCACTGGCTGGCGAATGTTGTTAGACTTGGCTTTACAGTGAGCAAACGATTTTGTAGGCAGTCGCATTAGTGTTTCCAATCATTTAATATGAGAAAATGTGGCATAACTTTCTGGGAAGCAGGGACCTTCTGTGCCCAAGGCACAAGGGCCTTGGGGCAGGACGGAAAGTCTGGATTAGAGCAAGTAGAGTCAAATGTGTGGCACACTGGCCAGCGACGGACCCGCTGACCCTGACACAAGGCTGCAGAGCTCTCTGTGGAAGGGATTTCAGTCACACAGCGCCAGGCCGGCCCCGGGGCCTCGGGCAGCTGTCCTGACCCCGAGTCCTGCCCATGGACTGGACGGAGTGTCGTGTGGCATCACAGACGATCTCTACCTTCCCTCAGTACCTAGAGGCTTTGCACTATTTCTGTTTGCATGCCCATTTTTAGTCCCGAAGTAATGTTACTCAGCAGCATTACCCCAAAAGGGTACACACATTCGTCTGTACTGCGGCTAGTGGACTTCCAAGAGTGTTGGTAATGAAAGCATCCCTCTTACATGTAGGTTTTTGCTTAAAATTCGTAGACCTATGACCGAGTTATTAACCATTTTCTGTTGGCAGGAACATCTTTATTCCCTCATGATAACTTTCCAAGCTTCCAAATAAAACACATAAATTACCGAATGCCACTTCTTCACATTATGGGAGCTATTTATTCTTATTATCTCTTTATTAAACTGAATGTAATCATCACAGAATCTATGCGGCATGGTGATAAATGCTGGGAGAAGAGCAAGGTGTTATGATGTTGATGTCTTGAGCAATGGTTACTGATGCTGACATAAGACGAGGACCATGAACACGACTATGGAGAACAAGGAAGCAATCTTACCTGTGCCTAATTAAAATTTAATTTTCAGGAATGAAAGTAGACTAGGTATGCAGCACCTGGTCTATCAGATAGGCCAATGAAAATACTGTATATGAATTCTGTAAAATAGCACAATCCAGATATTTATGACTTTGACCTATGAATGTTCCAGGCCCACTCATCCTGGGACATCTCATCCAAGGTAACTACAGTGTTTTGATTTCAGGACAGCTCTTTAAACCAGCACCACGATCTAGCTGTTTCTGTGTCACCAGATACCATGGTTGGTGTCATCTCTTTTCATGTTTGACCTTCGAGCCTCATGAGACGTCGAGCTTCTTCTCTACACACCCTCCCTCCACATGGCTTCCGGTCAGTGTTTGCGGGTCCCTCCCCAGGGGCCTGACAGCCACGCCTGGGGGACCCCCTGCTCCACTGCCCTCTCCCACGGTTGGCTCTCGGCTGCCTCGGCCCATGTCTGTCCCTTCACTCTGGTCAGACAAGCTGACGGATGCACTGGTGAGCAGAGGTGTGTCTCCTATCCAGGCCTCTGTGACCTCTGCAGCCCTATCGCTGTGGCTGGTCTCAAAGACCTAATCAACCCCGAGTGCACGGCCTCCACGTGGTGGTGGTGAGGCGGGCGGGTGTTCCCTCAACCAGACACCAGGCCAGCTCCCCGCTCTACCCAGAAGTCCTAAGGAGCAGGCAGAAGAAGCTGCCCCCCCTCCATGCTGTCCCTCACCGCCACCACAGAGCATGAGAACACACTTTCCTTGCCTCTTTACTCACTAACTGACTTCGATCTTCGATATTACCCAACAGGCCCTTTCCTAATTGTTCTAGCATGCCGGGTCATCTGCCAAGCATTCAGCATAGTTGTTCACTGGACACTCAGAATGCCTCTAATAGACGTCCATGGCTCCCAGGTTTCCAGAGTAAGGAAGACAAGGTGCAGGGAGGGTAAGAAAAATGTGCTGAAAGTTGTTGATTTCCTTTGGATTAAGCAATACAACAACTAGGGCATTCTATATTATATCTGACAATTGTATCTGCATTGTATAGTGTCCCTTTCCCCAAGGTTTACTAACGTAGAACTTTCACAGAGGAAGTTAACAACTTTATACTTCCATGTTAATACCTGTCAGACAATGCCAGTCATCTTTCATTAGTCTTATCAGAAACCAACAGTGACTTCACTGTTAAAAAAATAAATCGGAGCCAGCGCCGATGGCTCACGCCTGTAATCCTAGCTAGTCAGGAGGCTGAGATCTGAGGATCATGGTTCAAAGCCAGCCTGGGCACAAAAGGACTTGAGATTCTTATCTCCAATTAACCGCCAGAAAACTTGAAGTGGCCCTGTGGCTCAAGTGGTATAGCACTAGCTTTGAGCTAAAGAGCTGAGGGACAACACCTGAGTTTAAGCCCCACAATTGACACCCCTCTGAAAAAAGAGTCAGCTCCATCATGAAGTCTGCTTGCCTGTGCATGTCTATTTTTATATATATAATATAAATATAGTACATTTAATATACAAAATGTATCATAGATACACTCACATACCTATATACACTGTGAAGCTGACATTTGATAATCAAACGGTGGTGGTTTGAGCCATGGTCACAGAACATGTTTTAAAATGTGACGTACTGGGTATTATCATCAACAATAATTTTGAGCATGACAATGTCCGAGCACACTGCAATGGTCACTCTTACAACTCAAAATAACTGCACTGTTTCCAGGGTTCTCCCATATTAGAACGAACACTGTAACCACTGGAATCATTATCCAGTTTTATTGTTTTCATGTCCAGTGAGCAGACCCAGAACGCTTGGCTCCAAGCACTCAACAGAACCCCGGTTATCTGTGCATGTCCTCACTCGACACTGAATATAAATGAAACACAGATATTAGCACACTGGCCAAGTGATTGAAAGAACAAATCTTAATGATGGAAACATTCCCCTAAATAACAAGTAGAGCAGTGATTTCCATGATAAATATTTTCCTGATGCTCAGACTCACGTAATGCAATGCATTTTAGAACCATTGTTTGAGATAATGAGAAGCCACACACAGCTCAGTAAAATCATAGATGAGCAGTTTCAGTAGCATCGCAAAGATTTTGAAACATCTGTGAGAAAATAACAGAGACTCCAAACCTGAACGAATTCAACAGAGCCATGCAGTTAACCTTCAAAAATACCATTGGAAATGATTGCAAAGAACCAATACAGTAGTTTAAGGAAACTGCCATTATGAAGAGTTATTCTAAAAAATAAAGGCAACGGAACTAAGCTAGAATCTGTGCACACTCATTCACGTGCTGCACAAGTGGGATAGGAATATATTCTCTGCTTTCCTGACAATCAGAAATGATATTGCAGTCACCATATCTTCTATTGCCTTCCATAAACGAGTTTTATTTCACATGTTTTCCTTCACTAAGTTTACTGACTTGGGATATTGAAAAGTACACACCAAGCATCTTAAAATGCCACAGCATCAAACTGATCTTTTAAATTTTTTTCCAGTGGTTTTCCATGAAGTCAAACTATTCATTCTCTACTAGTTTAAAATTATGTATTTAAAAGAATCAGGAAGTTATAAAATGAGAAATAAAATTATAGTAAGAAGATCATACACAAAGGCAAAGTATCTTCTTGATAGACATTTTCTTCAACAAGCTTGGATGTGCAGATCCTCTTGTTCTTGTCTGGAAGCTGTCTTGGAGGGATTAAGAAGACATTGGATGTTGAAGAATAAGAGGGCGAGAGAGGAGAGATTAAAGCATTATATTCTCTATGGTTTCCAAGTATTTACTAAGGTAAATGTGGGGTGCTCTTTCCTCTCCCAGAGTATCTGAGAGGTCACTGGCAGCGCTGGGCTGGGTCTGCTTGTGTCCTCTTTGCACACACATGAGGTGCTCAGTCCCTGAGCAAGGGAGGGAGAGAGCAAGGTTTTACCGGCCTGGGATTCGTCCACAGCAGCCACGTGTACTGCACAGGTGAGAGCTGGGACAGAGCCCAGGAGTCTGGGGAGCTTTGTAAAACACAAGAACTATGCCAGAGGTTGGAACCATTCCATACCGTGTGCCAGAGCTCCCTGAGGTGGTTCTTATCTGCCTCACCTCACAGAGCCGGAGACCAGGAGGCAGGTCCAGTAGTCCGTGAAAGGCCCCTGGGATAATAAGTGGTTGAGCCAGATTCTGGGATAAGGTGTTCTGGAGACAAGGACTTTTCTGCTGGTCTTCTCATCCATTTCTCATCCATTTGCATGGAATAATTTTAAGCAAGGCTCTTAACACAGATGTCATTTGTCTCTGTGACTCATGATCCATGATGGATTGAAAGTTGCAAGAGACAGAATTTTCACTGAATAAAGACAGCCTTAATAACACAGTGAGAAAGTGTGTGCTCTGGGCACATTGAATACTTTTAACAACTCATTGTAATTAAATATCCTCTTTATATTGTTCTTTTCTCACAAAACTTTAAGGAAAAAAAAGACTTTGAGCACCCAAAGCATTAAAGCATAGTAATGGCAGGAGCAGGAGGTCATGTGCAGGATGGAAGGTAGGCGTCCCCACCACAGCACCTTCTCTTCATCCGGCTTTTCATGCAACCAGGAGAAAAAGATGATTCATAATGTGGACTTCCTTTCTGGTCACTAAATTCTGTGGTCAAACAGCAGGTGGTAAGATTGATATATGCTGAGACTCTTTTGGAACATGAAAAGGCACGGGTGAAAGTTCTTTTATAAACAACAAAAAGATATTCAAAGATTGTGAGTATTTTGATTGCTACATAGGCTGTTATATTGGGAGAAAAATGAATCGAGTTGAACATTCTTCTAAATTGTTTACTTAGACTTCTTACCTGCTGACTTTTATAAAAAAGTTATTTGCTTAAAGAAATGAGGTTAGCCATTATATAGCCAAAATGAAATAAAACTTTAAAATGGTTAACATTTCCATTCTTATGAATGTTTTATGCCTTATTGTCAAGAGTATTAATGCTCAGTCAAAGCATGCGAGATCCAAGATGGAGCAAAACTGATAGGGGATTCAGAAAACAGTACCTACAGTACGAGTATCCAGAGTGCTGGGGGCAGGTACATGGGTGCTGGGGGCAGGTACATGGGTGAGTAGCGCAGAAGACCGTTTACTACTGTGTTGGATCATCACCTCATTCTGAATGTTGATTTTAATTTGAACACTAAGTGCCAGGAAGAATAGAACCATATCTGATTTCTCTGTCTATGCAATAATGTATTAGACTCTACATTAGGTCAGATTTAAATCCGCATGTTTATTTCTAAAGTATGTTCACCCAACAAACAATTAAGGACCTTGGCAAGAAAGCTTCGATGTGCAGGGGACTATCGTGCTATCCGTTTCTTCTCCTGGTCAGGAGACACGTTCATCGTGCAGGCAGCACTGGTGTCTGTGCTTCCGAAATGGCTCCTTCATCCTTCTTCCCCACAAGAGGCAGATGCTCTCCTCCATGGAAGCAGGAATGGGAAGACCAGAAGGGTCCTGATTCAGCCCTGTCTGCCTCGTTGAGTCAGTACGAGTATCCAGAGTGCTGGGGGCAGGTACATGGGTGCTGGGGGCAGGTACATGGGTGAGTAGCGCAGAAGACCGTTTACTACTGTGTTGGATCATCACCTCATTCTGAATGTTGATTTTAATTTGAACACTAAGTGCCAGGAAGAATAGAACCATATCTGATTTCTCTGTCTATGCAATAATGTATTAGACTCTACATTAGGTCAGATTTAAATCCGCATGTTTATTTCTAAAGTATGTTCACCCAACAAACAATTAAGGACCTTGGCAAGAAAGCTTCGATGTGCAGGGGACTATCGTGCTATCCGTTTCTTCTCCTGGTCAGGAGACACGTTCATCGTGCAGGCAGCACTGGTGTCTGTGCTTCCGAAATGGCTCCTTCATCCTTCTTCCCCACAAGAGGCAGATGCTCTCCTCCATGGAAGCAGGAATGGGAAGACCAGAAGGGTCCTGATTCAGCCCTGTCTGCCTCGTTGAGGTCACTGGTTCCGTTCAGCGCGGTCTTTCTACAGCACATACACCTCGCAAAAGCGTGGCCCTCCGTACTCACAGCTCCCTGGGAAGTGAATCTCAACGCATGCTTCCGCTGCCGCTTCGTGTGAAGCTTTAACATTGTTAGCTGTTAAAACGAGGAGCAAAGAAAGGAATACTTCCCATTTCCCACGCTGGGAATGAGAGTCAGAGACCCCACCTGTGGCTTTTGTGGGGCAAGGTCCCCCCAAGTCCAGGGCTTCTGTAGCTTGCTAGTGACCTGTAGTTTTCATGGGAAAGTAGTTCAGTGACTCCACTTGTGGAATATTTTCATCTGCGATTCTTCATGTGTTTATCTCTTTCTGAAAGTGCAACAGTTGGGATGGAGTAAGACAGACGGAGGGCCACACGTGAACTAGTCACACATGCAAAGACCCTGTGGCCCTCGGAAGCCAGATTCTGATTGCTCTTTCCAGGAGTAAACTCAGAATGGAGTCAGCCAAAACCATCACATAGCCCCTTTAATCTTCATTTGTACCCTTTCTACACCAGCACATCGTTCTGCTGAATTCCAATGCTTGGCTTCATAGACAGAGCAAAGCTGATGTGACAGAGTGGCAGGCAAACAGCAGCCACGTGGACAGCATGATTTTAAAAGATAACGGGACTGGCGTGCTTGTGGTGATGCAAAGCCACTGGAAGCTGGGGGCGACGCGGTTTCCAATTCTATAGGCAATTAAAACCAGGCAATTTCTTGTACAGCAAATAAAAATTTTGAAAGATGTCCACAATAAAGCGGAACTTCCAGTTCACAATGAGAAAGGGGGAGCTTCTGCACACAGAGAGAGTAGGAGGCAGGTCAGAGCCTGGCGAGTTTGGCCAGCTTTATTAGATATTTAATGGGCAAATCTCCAGGAGATGACGTCACCAGTGAGCTCGGACTGCAGCAGGCCCAGAAAGCTTCTCTTCTGTATTTCCCTTGTTTGCTCCCTCAAATTTTGTAACCTTCACCCAAATGTCACTGTATGGATGAATTTCCATATATAAAACTGTACTCATTATGTTTAATAGTGCTCTCTTCCCCATAATAGCGGAAATGAAATTCCATTACCCTGTCTGGCTCATCCCTCTAGCTCTGCTATTTAAGCGAGTGTCCGGGCACTAATGCGTGCCTTGCAGGGCGGCCTCCGCTGCCCAGCTCCGACTGTATACAGCCAGCAGCCGTGGACAGAAGTCCAGGCCACTGTTTCCTTGCACTGCTCACTTGGCATTTTTCTTGATTATTATGATTTCTATTCCTTCTTTCTTTCTCTCTCTCTCACTCATCTGCTCTGGAAAGTGGTTTTAAAAGTGCTGTGAATTTTATTAATGTTTCTGATCTGTAGTTCATTTGGACTGAATTTGCTTTTGGAAGGACAGACAAGAAGAGGCATTGCCTTTGGCCATCAAAAGCGAACACTTGATTTTATAGCGTGGTTTCTAATGGTTCTGGAGTTTAAAGCAGCAAAAGACTATATGGAGTATCAATTTTACTGAAATGTCGAGCCAAGGAAGGAAGATGAGGAGAAAGACCCTACTCTTTATTCCTAACCAGTATTGTACTGGAATTTCCAGGCAGAGCAGAAGGTCAAGAGAATGATAGACAAAGGAGATCAAAATAAAGCAGGAAGATGCCAGACTCTCCCTCTGTGCAGAGGACAGGATCCTTTATCTATAGGATAATTTAAAGACCTTAGGATCTTTATCTACAGGATAATTTAGAGACACAGGATCTTTTATCTATACCATAATTGAGAGAGCTTCCAGACACACCAGTTGGCCTCAGACTAAAATAGCAAAGATAAGAAATGATAACGATTTTTAAAATAGTTAGAGAAAAGGTGCGAACATGTTTCTGAATAAATTTTATGCAAGTCCCTCTCAGCAGACATATACACAGGCAGACACATATCCCCAGAAACTTTTCTGAGGTTTTAGTGGAATGATCTAGGGTTTCTCCCTTAGCCCACCTTGGCAGAAGGGGAAGGATAATGGGCATTCTCTGGCGTTCATTTGTTATGTTTGAGGCATTTTTGTGTGTACTTAATGTTGTGGTGGCGAATGAAAGACAACATCTAATGTCTGCTTTACGCAGATGAGGAGACGGCTCTGATCTGCACACCGCATCTCGTCCTTCCTGGGATGAGGACCCAGAGTTCACACTTGGACTTGGGCCCAGCCAAGCCCATGTTCCTTCAGCCCTCACCTCTCATGCAACCGAGTCCCAGCATTCTTCATACTGAGTCTCCCAGTTGCTCTAATGCCTTCACAGATGCTACTACCACAATCCGCTCTCTGATTACCCTGCTGCACTCCATTAGACCGTGCTGTCGGCACCAACAGATCTTTCTGTTAGATGTTTGTATTTCAGATCACTGAAATTATTCAAGATTTTCCTTAGTTTCTACTATTATAACAGAATAACAAAGGTAAGCAGACTTCTCCCAGTTCCAGATGGCAGGACAAGTCCAGGATTCCAGCAGATTTGGCCACTTTAGAGGAAGGTTCTTCTAACAAATGGAGTTCAAGGTAAGCAACACATGCTGTAAAGGAGATTGCCGGGGCTTATCGAAAGCTAGCCAATGACACGGTAAAGACGACTGCACTGAACTGCAGACATTCAACGGAAATGACAGATTTGTGTTGGACACAGCTGGAGCTTGGGGGAGAGGAATCAGGGCTTGGCTTTGAGTCTGCAGAGGCAGGCTGACTCCCTGGTAAAGGGCTGACACAAATGAGTCTATGTGTGCTCACCGTTCCAAAGATCCCAGACCCTTCAAAAGATGGTACGTGGTCTGGGGGGTGGCCTCATGGTAGCTTGTTTGCCTAGTACATATGAGACTTTAGACTTGATTCCTCAGTACCACCTACACAGAAAAAGCCAGAAATGGTGCTGTGGCTCAAGTGGTAGGGCTCAAGCCTTGAGAAAGCTCAAGTCCAGTGCTCAGGCCCTGAGTTCAAGGCCCAGGAATAGAAAAAAAAGAATGGTAAGTGTATGTACTACACACACACACACACACACACACACACACACACACACACAGAGAGAGAGAGAGAGAGAGAGAAAGAGAGAGAGAGAGAGAGAGAGAGAGAGAGAGAGAAATCCTAGATCACAGCTCATCTGTTTGCAATATAATTTAATGTATATTCCAAGCCCACTGCTAAAACATACTGTTCAGAAAACCAAGTATTGCTCTCCAAGTGTTGCTTGTTGTGGACAAGGTAGCTGCTCATGGAAGAGCCTGGAATTCCGTTCCTGCACAAACACAGTGTGTGCTCCTGAGCCAGTGGGGCCGTCATACTTCTAAGTCCTGTTATTTAAGAAATACACATCAGAACGGATTCTTTTCAAGGACTGGCTGAGTATACTGAAAATATTCCAGAGGAGATTCCCCCTTCTAATTGCCATTAGGAGCACTGATGATTCCCAGAACCGGGTCAGAGTGCAGGCTCGACAGGCCTTTGGGCCTGGTTACCCTCTTGTGATGGCTGCAAGCAGGGGAAGAATTAAAGATTTGAAAACAGCAAGAGACCTGGAATGAGACAAAGAGCCAGGCCGTGTCGGTTTGCTTTCCTCCCAGAGTGAAACCCCTCATGTCAGTTTGTGGGCATCAGGCCTTGCAGAGCGGAGTGGAGGAAGCACAGCCAAGCGAAGATTCTGTGACTCCTGCTGAAATAGCCACAAAAGATGAGAGTTCTAGACAAGTACAGTTGAGAATCTGGGAGAAGGAAGAAGGACTTGAGGCGGTAGATTTGATCATCGTTTTATTGTAAGCTGTCACAAGCTACCGCAATGGGTAGCAACGCCATCCTGATTAGTCATCATCCATCAACCCCAAAAGGAGACCAGCAGAAAGTGTGGGGCCACCGACAGCTCTGCGAAGCTCTGGAGTGGCTCATCAATACAGTGTTTCCCATTGGAAGGATGGCCCATCTGTTCTTAGGCAAGATGCTAATGCCCACTTTGTAGAAAATGCTTTTTAGAAAAAAAACAACAACAACAAAAACGAAAAAGAAAAGCAATTTTAATATGTGGTAAGAGTTCAAAAGACTTCTGTGACTCACTTTGCTGTCAACTTTGTTTGCTTTTGGTGCCATGGGAACTCTCACAGCGTCTCTGAGTTCTGTTTGTACCTTTTCCTCATAGCGGTAATTATTTAGTAAAACACAAGTTGGATATCACCTATTGTCTTCAAGCACAGTGGATGATTATATTGAAAGCTGCAGAAAGTCTTGCACTGATAGATCTTCAAAAGCCTGGGTTTGCAATGTCAAAATTTCAAAATCATAGGGAAATGAATGTTGATAAAAATGTTGAAAAATATTAGGTTTTCCTTAAAATTTCCCTAGTAAATGACCAGCGTATGGAATTTGTTTGCCAGTCTTGGGGCTTGAACTCAGGGCCTGAGCACTGTCCTTGGGCTTTCTCAAGGCTAGAGCTCTACCACTTGAGCCACAGCACCACTTCCAGCTTTTTCTCTGTATGTGGTACTGAGGAATAGAACCAGAACCCAGGGCTTCATGCATGCTAGGCAAGCACTCTACTACTAGGCCACGCTCCCGGCTCTTGGATTTTTTTTTTAACAATAGCAGTTGTGTTATAACCTGAGTGGAAAGCTGGAGACACGTGAGCAAAGCCATCTGCAGGGCCCCATTCCTTCCAGAATCTCGGTCGGCATCCTCTTTTGTCTGGATGGGCCCCTGGTAATCTCTGGAATTCCCCAGCCTTATGAATCTCTGCCTGCCCTTTACTGCCTTCTCTGAAGCTGTGTATCCAGCTGCCTTACATAAGAGTTTCAGTCAATAAGCTCTAAATCCCAGATGCTGTTATCCATAGCCTCTTAAAATAATGACATCCTCTGTCATGCTGTTTTCCAACAGGATCGAGCTCTGAATTACATGCTTTACAGATCACAATTCAACATGACGCAGTGAGTATCATGCGGAATGTAGCGATTTTAAGAGTTCCATGATACCAGGCTGGCTAGTGTATATATATATATATATATGTTCATTTGTTTATTTGAAATAGGGAAGGATATGGGGAAAACAAGATGACGGGGAAGGGGTAGGGGTAGGGAAACAGGGACAAAAACAAGAGGAGTATCAATGTTCAAGAAGAAACGCACCCATTACCTGATGAATGTAACTGAAACCCCTCTATACATCACCCTGACAATAAAATCCAATAAAAAGGTTACATGCATCGCATGCATGTGTTGATATGAAGAAGTACGAACAAACATTACCTATACAAGTCCAATTTAATATGTGTGATTCCTCGAAATTCTACAGCTACTCTTCCTTGAAATTCTTACCACTGCTGTTCTGAACCACAAAGTGCTCATTTAAAAAAAATTAAGCTATTTTTCTTCAATGTTATTAAGGTCAATTGCATAACCAGCATCATATATGGGTTTAAATTTAAGGACAATGTTTGTATTGCATTTGGAATGAAAGATACACACACACACACACACACACACACACACACACACACACAATGCGGGGGATGGTTAGATAACGGGCTGTGCTCCATGGTCTGACCTCTTCAGATGGACACACTTAAGAGGGGATGAACCATGACGACCACAGAGGGTCTCTGTACTGCTCACTCTGATGACGCAAGGGCGTTGCTCGACGTGGACTGAGACACAGGTAGCCACCAGGAAACTTCTGACAGATACAACTCGAACCAAGTTCTAGACAAGCCAGGAACACTGGAAGAGGTGATGAAAACCTGGAGCGAGGAGGGGGAAAGGGTGTGACTGGGAAACAGGAAGGGAATGCCTCATGGATAAGTCCTAAGACACTGTGTCATAAATTGAAAGCTAACATCTTTCTGAGGCATCTTGCCAGGGGCCTCAGAGTGCTTTCCATAGAAGCAAATTTGTTAAACAAGCAATCCAGACACAGAAGGATGGCTTTCTTGTTGGTTACACACATGCGGGTAAAGGTGGGAGAGTTGACAATGGCTTTTCTGACACATGGCAGGTCAGCAAAGGGTTGAAGTGACCCCAGGGAGCCTGGCAGGTGGAGAAGGCATAAGAGCATCCCATTGGGAGAGCACAGCCCTATATGAAATTACCTGCCAAAGTGAAGTCTGCTGTGATACTGAGATTTGGAAGAGAAGTGTTCAGAGCGGAAGCAAGGAAAGGAAATAGGGCTGAGCCCCAGAAGAGTTGAGTAAGCCATGCAGAGATTGATTCTGGAAACTTTGGGGAGCCAGTAATATAGTTTGCCAGAGATGAGGCATGATCACATTTATGCTCTAAAAAGAACACTTTGGGCACAGTGTGGAAAATGGATTTGATTTGCAAACACCACTGGAGGCGGACACACTCCCTGGAAGCTATTAGAGCAAATTCGAGTCAGAGAGGCTGGCGGCATGGGTAGGGTGAGTCAGTGGAATGGAAAAGAAATGGACCAGTATGATCGCATGGGAACAGAGGCCTGATGGGATGTGGCGATGGGTGGGTTAGGGAACAGTGGGTGCGGGAATGTCAACTCCGAGGCCGGAGGCTGAAGACAGGCCGCTCCTGGCCTCAGGCAACGGCGGAGTGCGGGGACACCTGTCCTTCATGAGCCAGAGAGCTGTGCGTGTTCATGGAGACTGGAATGGCTCTCTTGTTTTTCACATTCCCTTTCTTTCAGGATGCCACTCAACAGTTGAAAATCCAGCCAATGGCCACAATATGAGAGTTGCCAAAGCCAAAGCAAGCCTTGTTCTCACATTTTTCTAAAATCAGGATATCTTGTAGTTGATGCCAAAATAAATTTGCCAGACACTTGGCAGAGCAGCGCTGTGAGGAATCTATGCGGGGTGTGTGTGTGTGTGTGTGTGTGTGTGTGTGTGTTACACTCGGGTGTGTTTACACTCGGGTGTGTTTGCACTTCCTTGTGATGAGGGTGGTTTGTGGGAAAGGACAACAACATCAAGACCACCAGTTTCATTACAAGTCATAATTCTCCAGAGAAATAAAAGAAGCTACCAGCGCACACACACGCACACGCACACGCACGCACACGCACGCACACACACACACTCTCACAATCACCTGTGCATTTGCACATAAAGAGTTGATTGGCTGATAAGTGAATGCGGATTGAGAGCAGAAAAGGAGTCTGCTTATGGAGTTTCTCCAAGCTGCAGACCTCGGAAGGATGGTTCATGATTTCACCCAAGCCTAAAGTCAAAACTGGGCATAGGCGTCGTGTGCAGTGGCATGTTTTAAGATATGTGAACATTGTGGAATACTGGAGTTCAGCTGAGTAGTGTCTTCATCATCTCACATATTTATTTTTATGATCAGATTAGTTAAAATGCCATTCCTAATAATAATAGTTTATTATCTGGGTATCTTTCAGCCCAGAGAAGTTAACATAGGAAATTAGCATTACCAGCGGTAGGGTCTCCGTAGATGAGGAAAGTGGAGAGTGGGACAAGAGTGAATAATCTGTAGATACACTGCTGCTGCGTGTGAAAACAGCATGAAGACCCTCAATGATGGCTCTGGGCCCAGAGGGGTTTGGAGAAAGGAAAGAGCAAGATGCTGTGCTGGGGTGGTGAGTGCTGGCAAGAGGAGCCGGGGCTAATGAAGGAGGAAGTGAGAGAAGGTGGAAGAGAATCCTGGAGGGAAGAAAGGAGAAAGCCAGCGGGTCTACAGACAGACTCCATCGTAGATGGTGGACTTCGCTGTGTGCACGTGGAAAGGCTCACTGGGGACCATTACGTGGTAAAGACCGTGACCGTGGGCCACAGAGACGTCAGGAGGATCTCTGAGCACCCCCTTCCCTCCCCTGGACCTTAGGCCTCTCTACTAGGCGTCTAATGATCTGACGTGGATCGTCAAGTATCTGTCAGCCGTCAGACAAGGCATGCACAGGCTGAAGGGCCCGAAAGCTCTAGAATCTCTTCTTGCCTCTCCCTTGCCTGTGTTGCCACAGGAGATCCTGGGCTGCCACAGGCTTCCAGCTTTATGCCTTCGCCTCCAACAAAGGCAGCTTCCCCATTTCTTTCTCCTCACGTCTGAATTCTTACGTGAATGCCAGTCATTTTCCCCTGAATGACTTCCTTGTGCCCTCGCTGCAGTAGGCCCTGCTCCAAATCTTGTCACACGCTGTGCCTCTCAGAGTAAAGACACCCTCCTACCTTTCTACTGAGGGGATGAAATTCAACTCTCTGAGGTGATTCCTGCTCACACGATCCAATCAGTCATATGTAGGATGAATTTTAATCATACCCTAGTCATTAGAAAGATGCCATAAAATTACACTTTGCTCTGGTAATATTCCTTTCTCCCAAACATATAATTCCATTCTAAACGTGGAAAAAATCTGGCCCAACTGAACTAAAAATAATCCCGAGAGAGGACCAACAGCCCTCAGACTCATTATCCCCAGAAAATCTGAGAATCTGGAGTCCTGAGAAAGCCCCTCAGGGACAGGTGACAGGATGGAATTTTGTACCATCATTCCTACAGGGTGCCTTGGAACAGAAAAGGACATTGAAGGAAAAAAAAATCAAAACAAACTAATGAGACGAATTCATCTGTTATAACAGGTGTCCTGTGGTTCTCTGAGATGTGGGGATGGGGACAGAGCTGTGACGAGTGTGTGAAGCTGCGGCGCCCGGCACCCCTGACCAGCAGGGAAGAACGGACACCACCCGAGGATCCTTCTTGTATCACGCTTTATTGAAGAGCCACTTGATTGAAGGGAGAGCTGAAGCAGAGGGGCCCTGGGCAGGGAAATACAATTGCTTATATAGGCTCAGTGGACACGGGGCAAAATATTATTGGTCATTTATTTGCCCAGCCTACACCCACTTTCCTGATTGGTTACATTAAAAACAGCTCGCGCAGACTCAAAAGGTGCAGCTGACTTTTAGCGCTCATTTATCCAAATAAGGGCAATCTAAAGGGGTTGTTTACAAGAGATGAGGCAGGAAGCAGGCGCCATCTTGCAATGGAGTCTGCTCTGGCTCCCTACATGAAGCCACTTCACGTTCGCTCCCAAGCTTCCTCCCGTCCCCCTCCAGCCTTGCGCGCATCATGGAGCTGTGAGGTGCGAGGACCTTTGGAGAGTGGAGAGCGCAGGCAGTGGAGATGGGAGTGGAGAGCGCAGGCAGTGCAGAGCGCAGGCAATGGAGAGTGCAGGCAGTGCAGAGCAGAGTGCAGAGCAGAGTGGAGAGCGCAGGCAGTGGAGAGCACAGGCAGTGCAGAGCAGAGTGCAGAGCGCGCTGGCAGTGCAGAGTGCAGGCAGTGCAGAGCGCAGGTGGGCCTTCCACCATGGCGGAGGTCTCCACGCCTCCAGGGTTGGGGTAGAGGTGGCGCGTGCTGGGTGAGGAGCTGAAGCCGGGGGCTGGCAACCTTTCAGGGACCCGTCCAGGCCGGGAAATGTCCCGTGCCACCCTCCTGTCCTCGAGAGGTCGCCTGTGACCTGATGCCCTTGGAAAGGGTGGGATGGGAGGATCCAGGCCAGGCCTGGCCACCATCACAAGATCACAGCAGCTCTGACCTCTGCCAGTGCGCTCTTCCCGGCCGGCTGCCTCGGGGCCAGCTTCCCAGGGTGCCCGCTAGGCTGCCCGGCCTCTGTCCAGGCCTCTGTCCAGAGCTCTGTCCAGGCCTCTGTCCAGGGCTCTGTCCAGGCCTCTGTCCCAGCCTCACAGTTCTCCACGTGCCCACCTGGCACACCCGCTGGTTTCCTGCCCTTAAGTCCCCAGCAACTCGAAACCCACAACAGATTACATGACCGAGTAAAGCACTGGTAGTCCTACATTCCTGTAGTGGTTAGTATTTAATGAGGTATGTCTCCCAACCTCGGGTGATAACCCTGGGCCTGGAGTGCGCCAGGAAAGCGCTCTACCTCTGAGCATTGCAAACACACTCTTAGCTACACCTGCTTAATTGGGGATCATATTCATGTTTCACTTGTATGTAAAAGAAAATAGAAAATTTATATTATGACATAGAAATTCCAAATCACTATGAAAACACCAGGGGTTATTATAAATAAATATATATATTCAAACATAAAGGTCCAAATTTTTTAAAAAATCACATACTAGCAGAATATTCTTATTGATCTTTGAAAATATCTCATGGTGACTGCTGAATAAGATGGTTGAATATCTCTCTGTGATCAACTATTTATGCTGGCTTGTGCTCATTATTTTCAGTTAAGGATTTTATATACCTGAATCATTAATCTACTAGACTGGATAGACGTCTCTGACATGTGGATAGAGATGATCAATTCATCTAGTCTATAAAATGTAAGTTTTATGAACATTTCATCATTTCAATACTGAAATTTTGATGTTTAGAGTTGAGGGGGATAAACATTCAACAAAGAAAGAAACAGTGTAAAGCATGTAGATTCATAAAGGGCTGCTAAGTTAGTCATTACTGATGGAAAGCCAGTATCTAGCACAGTGACTAATAAATGTGTATGTCTGTTCACTAACCTACAGCACACACATGACATGAAGGGGCAGGGGCTCTCTGCTCTGGAAGTATCCGCCATCTATATCCACTCAAGCATCTCGCTGTGGCTACTACCCTGTGCAAATGCATTACATGCACAGAATTCGGGGAGGGATTTTGGAAGGATGCTCTTAACTTCAGGATTTTGTTTGCTCCACCTTATTCTGCTCTTCCTACCTTAGCTTTAAAGCAATTCAAGTCCAATTGTGGGTGCACTTTGTTTGCGGGCAAACAGAAATATTCTTTTCATTGTGTTTTCTGCTTTGTGGATGGTTTTTATCTCTACACATCTCCTATTTTTTTATATTTATAAAGATAGCATCAGTAATAAGAGATAAATGAATATCATAAACTTCCAAAGTACTCCTGAGCTTTTAAGAATATTTCAGATTTTCTTCAAAAATATTTTAATGACTTAATATTGAATAATGCCACACCACAATGTTCACTATTCCTGCACTGTTATGTCAGCAGGCCTCTACCTCCATCCCCCTTTGTAAACCATATGGCAATGCAGGGCAGTTCCCAGGGCCTGAGGGCCCTGGTGGGTGTGGACACCTCCTTGCGGAAGCTGACCAGGGACCCGGGGTGTCCTGTCCTGGCTGGGATGTCCTGTCCTCTGCAGGCCAGCATGGGACCAGGGCGCAGGCTCAGGGGAGCACAGGCCTGGGGATTCGCTGAACCCCCGTTTCCATTATCTTCCAGCTGTCTCTCCCCCTTCTCTGACTCTACTTATTTGATTATTTCTTTTTTAATTGAATTTTATCATCAGAACAAGGTGCAGAGGGATTGCAGTGACATGCAAGGGTGGGGAACATTGTTGCCCCTCCCAAGTATTTCTTCTCCCACTTTCCCTCCCCCCAATGCCCCCTAAGCTGTCAGGTTCAGTTCTAATGTATTATCTTGTGAATATCATTATTACATTGGTTCACCCTTTATCTTTTATCTCCCCATTTTGTTGTTTCCTTTCCTTCCCTGTTTCAAATAAATGTATATACAATATACTTGGTACCAAAATCACATAAAGTGACAAAAAGGGATAAATCATAGGGGTAAAGAAAGCAAAAAGAAATAACTTCATTAAGAACAACCACAAACAAGAGGTTTTTCTGCCTAATTTTAATGTGTGCTAATGCAGCCTTGATTTCTACCTTGAAAATGCATAAAACGTGGCTTAAAGGGCCGGGCTCTTGTTCTCTTCTTAGCAGTGCATTGACCATTTCCTTGCATCTCTGATTGTGTTCCACCGTCTCAAATCCTCTCTTGTCATTTTCTTTTAAATCTGTTGTCACAGTGGTCAGTGACAGCCCCCCTGTTGTGGAACTCAACTCTGAACTCAGCAGATTGGGCAGCACACACTGGACACAACTTTATTTCTGTTCCTCCGGTGAGAAATGTCTTGTGTTGGCCTACAATGTCTCTTCTCTGCCATGTGCCAATAGCTGCTCCTTCTCAGGATCCCAGGAAAATGCACATAATCAGATCTGTCATAAGAGTTTTCTCTTTAATCCTATATGGAAATAAAGGAATGTCTAAGTTTATGTTCCTTTCAGTTTCATTCAATGCCAACAATATTCATGTCAAGGTTTTGTTCTTTTTCATCTTTCCTTTTCCTTCTTTCTTAAACTATGAAATGGCTGCTATGTGTTGAGTTATGAAGATAATTCCTCACTTAGAGGAGGAGCCTTTCAAAATTAGTTTTTCATTTCTTTATAAGGACAACTCTGGCTGGTAGAAAAAGGAGGGCTGAAGCTTTCTCACCCACTAAGGGGAAAAGAGAGAAGAGGAGACAGGGAACAACGCAAACATTATGTTGACAAATCAACATCTGGAAAATTCCATCTTTATTAGTGCATCGTGTTTCAGAATGTACAAAGACTGAATGACCAGTTACCACAGGCAGTATCTACATTTTGGTAGTGGTTAGGACAGTAAAATTAAACATAGAGAACACACAAAAGCAATGAAAAAATCATGAACCTTATTAAGAAGCTCAGCAAACATCAGTCTCAAGATCTTTCTTCCTTAGCCTCCCGAGAGCTGGGATTACAGCCGTGTATCCCGCAATCCCGCAGCTCTGCTCTGTGTGTACATCTGAACCCCGGGCTTGGCCAATGAAGGATTGTCTCCGCAGGAATGTGAGAGCGACTGTCTCCAGTTGGAGTCTTCAAATGAAGAATGAATGATCCTGGATTTCTCCTGAAGAATTCTTCCTGAGTTCCCGTGTTTTTGTCACGTTCACTCCGGAGGCTGCCTCAGTCAGACAACTTGGAAGGCCTTAGGTTTTTAATCCAGAAGTAAACATAGTAGAAATTGGATTATGAAAATTGTGGTTTTCATTAATCTGAATATCCAGTTATTTTATAAAAAAAGAGCTAATGGTTTCCACGTAAATCATCAAGCTCTGATAATATTATAATGCAAAAGGGTAACTCAAAGCATATAGAATTTTGAATTACATTGTGAAGGAAATTATTTCAAGATGTTTAGAAACTAATATTTGAAATAATGAGAATCAGAACAGAATAATTTACCAGTTATATAGTTAAATAAAAATATATTGCCTAATGTTATGTATATCATTTGCATAGATAAATTATGCACTGACTTAGAAAATACTGAATTTGTAATATTTCAGTTAATGAGGTCCCTTTCAAAACATATGTTTATCATTAATAATTAAATTATATATGCTAATAATGGCTAATGCCATTATATTTCTAATGTTCCCTGTAGATTTTATTTCTATTTTACATTAAGAGAGAAACTGTCTAAAGATTGCCAGATGTTGAGAGCACAGCACACATTTCACAATGACAGAACAACATGGCACAAAATGCTGGACTTCAAACTTGCAGTTAGGTAAAATATGTAAGTTCTTTATTTAACATGAGATTTGTTGTAAATCTTCCAATACTTACAATTCTTTCCCTCTGAGTTAATTCAGTTAAAAAGAGGCTAAGGTTAAAACAATATAAGCATGTGTAGATTAAGAACAGTTGCAGTAAGTAAAGCCATCCGTGGTTTTTAATACTTTAACTCCTAGCAGAAAGAAAATAATCTTTGCACAGTCCTGCCCTCACTCTGTTATCCATAGCCAAGTAGGTGAAACGAGACTGAGCTCCCCGGAAGGTTGTTCTCGGGGTCCTCAGGGATGCTGAGAGGCAGCACTTCACGGCTGAGGGTGAACCATGATCCAGGCCCAGGCCTGCCCCGGTCCTGGCCACGCTCATGTGCTCTCCAGAGTTTGATTGCAGAAAATGTTATTAAAACAGTTAGGTAGGCCAAGGTCAGTTGTGCTCTCCCTGTAAATAGCACCTTGCTGAACGCATGCATTTGTCTTTCCTAGATAGCCCATATCTGCAAGTAGTTCTTGTTTGAAATAGACAGCAATGCAAGTCAGAATGCCACAGAGTGAGGAACTCTGTCTGGGGTGTCTGTGGTCGCCTATTGTATGCTCCAATTATTGCAGCTTTGCTAATTTTCAAATTGCTAGACACAAAGAACAGAGCACTAGCACATCTGTGAGTGACAGGCACCGGAGCAATGACTTCAAAGTGTAAAAGTTTGACACTTTTTCTCAGAATTTTGAGTTGTGCATTCTTGTTCTGCAGACGGCAAGTTTTATGTCTGCCCTCTTGAACATCTTCCGTGACCTTGGTACAAAGCAGATTGTTAGGAGAAAAGAGAGAAATGAACACCAGAGACCAGTTTTCTCACAAGAAAACTGAGACGATCCAACTTCCACATGTAAGAGAAAGCAAAACCATAACTTCCTTCATGTAGCAACGGGGCACATTTGAAAACAATTTTCATTCTGCATGTATTCATTTATTTTTTAATTTTAGGACGAAATGTCTCCAAACGCCCTTGCTGGCAGCGTGGTGCACTTTCTCTGCCTCCTCCCATTTTATCTCATGAGCTTGTCAGGCGCTCCCAGCTGAGGGCACAGACCAGGAGCCACGGAGAAGGAGACCAAGCCAAGACCTGGGCTTTGGGACGCCAGGGACATGAGAAAAAAAGCAAAGCGCCCGCCCTCGGGGGTGGAGTGGAGAAGAGAGGGAGACACTGGGAGGGAAGGATCACACCCAGACCGCCTAGGGAGCCATTGGAGCTTTCCCAGAGCAAAGGCCAGGTGCCCAGACCCCCAGTTAAAGTTCTGCTCTGCTCCTGGTGCAGAGGTTTAGTCTCTGCTGCATCCCAGCAGCTGCCACCTCCTCCTCCTCCTCCTCCTCCTCCTCCTCCTCCTCCTCCTCCTCCTCCTCCTCCTCCTCCTCCTCCTCCTCCTCCTCCTCCTCTTTTCAGGTAGATTTCTCTTTGTTCTCCTGTAGTGTTCTTGTTTGATTTCCTTTTTCTCCTGTGTTTTCTTGTGGGTTTATGGCTGGAAGGTTGATTTGTACTGCCTCCTTATTAAGCCCAAGTCTTCAGCCTAAGATCTTAATAATTAAAGATTCAACTTGGTTCTGTAGCACAAAAAATATTAGAGGAAAACTTTCATGTTTTCATTTTTATGTTTATTAGTCCTACTTTTTCCTGTTTATTATTCCTGATTATTAAATATATTTCACTGATTATCAGTATAAGGCTTGGAGGTTATATCTTTTTATGAATTTCTGAATGAAACTCTAGCTTAATTTAGAACTCAGTCTTCCTTATTGTGAACTTTATTCTAATTGGTACATTATCTGTTTTCTTTGATAGTTTTGATCTGATTCTAACAACTGAACTCATATCCTAAGCAACCAGCATTACACAGCAATATTTAATATATTCGTGTTTGGAGAGTAAATAAGTTACTAAATATGAATGAAATTGGGGGGTGAAATAGGGAATTTTTAACTGAATGCATCTACTAATTCACTTAATGCTTTTTTGTTTTACATCAGTGGAAATCCTTTCATGTATAGTGCTACCCATACAGAATCTAGATTACATAATCAGATTATTGATTCTGATACCATGTCACAGGAAGCTTTAACTATGGTGGATTTAAACAGAATAGATTTGCTTTTTTGTCATATCTTTTCTAAAAGTTATAGTCATAGCCCATACTAGTTATCAGGCACTTCATAGGATCTCCTAATCAAACAAAAATATATTATCAACTTTTGACTGCATGCAGATATATAAACCATGCATTTACATGAGGTCCAGGGATAATTCAAGTGGGAGAATCTAAGAGTTGGCAGTGAGGTGAATGGCATACTATTTTAGAATAGTTCTCAAGGAAGAATTCACTGCAACTCTAATTTCAATTTTAAATCAGACAGGCTTGCATGACTGTGAGATTGTATTGGGGGAATGTCCAGATCGGGAATATGCTAAAATAGTAGGACACTTCAAAGAACTTATTTCTAGGATAGTTATAAATTATTTGAATTAATGTATACAAAAGGCCAACTCAAGATTTACTTGAGTCAGCTGATTGTGACAGCTCTTATTGTCTCTCTCTTGGCTAACACAAAATGGAGGTTGAATTCCATTTTTCCAGACTTTTATCTGATTTTGATGAACTACCATGAACCAAATAATTATGGTATCATTAATGCTATAATGACTAATAGCAACAATAATTGCTATTATTTCACAACCATATCAAATATGAATTTATAATCTACAATAGTAACATAACAATGAGAATATGTTGAACATGGAGAATTTTCTTTGTAGCTTAACTCCTAAAGTTTTCCATATTTTTTAAAAAGGCTAAATGTTAAAATGAGAATGAGAATACCTATGAGAAAGTAAAACCTTTTCCCCAATATCACTAAAGTAATATCTGACGTTTGCCATGTTAGAAGAGTGTGTCGTCAGCTTTCATTTTAAATGCTTATAGATACTCACATTTTCAATTCATTTTCTGGATAAATTTAAAGATGTGAGGTGCGAGTGAAAGAAACACTTATGTAGGAAGATAACAACTTAAATTTCCCACCAATTATCTGGGTAATATTTTACATGTTAAGGTTTGTAGCCGTCAACATCAATTGCACACCTTCCAGATAAAGCGAGGACAACTTTAGGTCAAAGACTTGGCTAGAGGAAGAACCAACAAGTACATTGAAAGAGGGCAGAAAATGTGTTTTCAATGTGTCATCCCCTCAAGGGCCATCCAGGGGCATCTTCCACTCGGGGCCTGGTGGAGTGGCCTGGTAACGTGTGAATCTCCCAGTCCAGCCCCAGCTCAGTCAGAAACCCAGCACTGCTCTGCTGCAGGGCGGCTTCCTTCCAACCAGAGCCACAGGGTACTCAAATCTGGATCTGCACACAATAGCAGTGAGCGCACGCTCCCTGGATGTCCCAGGATGCCAGAGGTCTGGGGGACTTTTATGTGGCGTGAGATCTAAGGAAAAGTGGCCCACAAAACCCTGTGATGAGAATCCTGGAGAATCTGAGTCAGGGACAATCTCTGCTTTCCATTGTGTGTTGTGCTCAGAGCACAAAGGTGGCTTTGATGGTGGACTGACTTCCCACCCCTGTTTGTATCTCACCATACGTAAGGGATTACGAGGGTATGTCCATTTTTAAAAATTCTATTTTATTGTCAAGGTGAGGGGGTATGTCTATTTTTGTTCATGAATTTTTGCAGTCCTTCAATGACAAATATCCGTGCGCGTCTTTAGGAAGGTCTAAGGCATTTTATGAGGGCCTATTAATGGAAGAATGGGGATTTTGTTCTAAACCTGGCAATGTTTGAGGATTATCTAAAGAACTTTCAACGTAGAGATATAAAAACCTGAACCCATATTTTATTGGCTCAAAATAAGGCTAGGTCTCCATATTATGAATTTCTAAACTATTCTGTGGATGATTCTACGCAGCAACTCATATGCCATGCAAAAACTGAAAGTTGGCAGCAACTGTGAGAGGCAGGAATTTTCTCAAAATAACAATTTTCCCATCACACTTTTATCTAGCGGAAATCCCTCTTCCTTCCAGGATTATCTCCTGGTTTATATTTGAATCTCCCACTGGCAGAAATGAATCTTTACAAGGCAAAATCTCTTTATTAGCAAGAATACAAATAAAGGAGGCTATACAAGAAGTGGACTGTTTGCAACTATGAAAACAAAACAATAAAACTTGTTAAAATGATTTGATAAAGAGGAGAACAGAGAGACTGGTGAATGGAAGAGATGAATTGAAATAAAATATGAATATACATATATGTTTAGTATATGAAATAAACTACGAAATCTCCTCCTGTTGTAACTACAACTCAACTTCCTGAATTAATGAATCAGAAGATTAAAAGAGAAGTGATGGCCTATTCCAGTATGCATGGATCTCAATCACGTATGTAGTGGGCCTGGATGACTGAGTAGTGTTACGTCTGAATAAATCATGTTTGGCAAGTTGAATGCTTGCGTGTAGTGGTGGTGCAGGTATAAAATGCACAGACTCACACATGTGACTCTGCTTTTGGTGCAAATCCTTTTCATCTAGCAATCTGAACTTTCAGGCAGTTCCATGTTTGAAAAAGAACTCGTTTAGTTTTCCGTGTGGTAGCTTAAATCACAGTTTTATCTAGTACACCATTTTGATCACAAAGGAATTTGAAATCACTTAAACAGCATTTTAATGGTTCAATTGACTCCTTGCTAAAACTATTTATTTCCTTATGGCATGTAATAACATTTTATTATGTTCTTTTGTGGATTATTATTGCACATTCTGAGACATCAGCATTTTACTGTCATTCACTTTGTTGATATCAGTACTGAGTGGTAATAAGAATGGAACAGCCTGTTTTAATGAGCCCTGTACAATTACCTTTATCATGATTTGATGTCACTACATGTGACTGGAACTTATCAAGGTATGTAGCTGATCGGTGACAATCTCAAGAACAAGAGTGACTGCACGAGGGAGACGTCATAGAGCGAGAACACACTGGCGCAGGCAGCTTTCAGCACCTGAGAAATCGTTGCAAGTCCATTAGGTTTGAGCAGGTTCTGAAGCTCATGAGCCGTTAATTCTAATGACTGGAGCTCTAAGACACCCTGGTTGTTCGCAGTTATAGCAATAATGTCAGAAGAGCTTGTCTTCACTTGATAAACCTGGGTGCTGTCTGTGAAGAATGCAACGAGAGAGCAATGGCGAGGTAAGTTCATACAACTTGGTCAGCAGCTACCTGAGCGAGGCTGCATGGGAAGAAGCAGCCAACAGACAACGCACAGAACATAGCCTCAGGGATAAAGAGGTGGGTGAGAAAGTGAAGCAGGGACCTGAACTGTACTATTTACATGGCAATCAAAAATCAAAATAACATGTCGTTGTCCTAAAGTATCACTGAGTATTCTTGTATTCAGTGCATAAAAATGTAATTAGAACCTCAAAAGATAACCTTATTTTTGTTTGGATTTCTTTTTCTTATTGTTGTTGTTGCTGTTCGAATAGGCAATGACAGGAAGTTAGGACAGGAAGAGCTAAGAGCTGAGCTGAGTTACTCTCATTGCATGAGGGAGACGCCTGTAATTTCATGTCTTCCTAGAGGAAGCCACGATACCTCCACCTGCATCCTTAGCACCTCGGCCAAGCGTTGGGTAAAATATCTCTTCCTTACGACCTCATCAGATTATTTTTTTGGTCTAAAAATCTACTTGCAAAATGCATGAGCATGGAGAGGCTTTTGTTTCTTCTTCTTTTTAATGTTTTGGAAAATTTTCAACGTTTAATTTTGAGTGTAGCTGTTTACAAAACAGAGTCGCAAGTATTTAAATGTTTCAACAGAGGAAAAATGTCTTAAAAAATATGTCAGAAGCGAGCCCTGATAGCTGAGAGCATAGAGACAAATGAAATTCCCCCAGAGAGCAAACTGGAAATATCAGGGGTTCAGAGCTCAGAAATCCCAAATGTAAAAGATGGAAATGAAGGTGAAATTCGTACACCGCCCCAGATGAAAGGGCTGACATGTGCTGAGGGTTACAAAGAAGTCACGCGGGTGTTTGACTCCAATCTGTGTGCTCGTTAGCGGGTGATGCACCGCTAAGCCGCACAGCCGGTCCTTGGCCCTGGTTATGTCCGTACAGGATCTCACTCCTGCCTGCCTGGGGGACTGGTCATCACCCCCAGTTTCAGCCTCCATCACGGGGAGACAGTGGGCACATGCCAAGCTCAGCTCTTGGTTGAGAAGGAGGTTCATCAACGTTTGTGCCAGGCCTGGACATTCACTAATGTCAGCCTTCCACAGGGCTGGAATTACACTAGCAAGTTCCCAACTACAAAACGTATTTTTACTAAGGAAGTTCCTGACTCTTAGATTTAATAGGATGTATAAAAGACTGCTCGAGTGATACTTCCACACATAGACGCCAATAGGATGGAAGATAACTGTTACAGGAGCCACCAGAGGACGCAGGGAGTGTATGCAAGATAAACCAGCATTATTTCAGAACAGAATCTTTCAACTAAGGAAATTCACCACATAGACACCATCTGAATAGACAATAGATAAAGTCGTTTCCACTAAGATGAAGAAAAAGTCAAGGAATGCCCTTTCCCCACACGAAGTGCTGGACTGGGAATCTCAACCACAGCAAGGACAAGAGGAAGAAATAAAGGCTGTGCACAGGAAACAAAAATGTGAGCACCATTGTGTGCAGCAAACACCATCCGGGAAGAGACCTAGGACACTACCAAACAAAATCTTGGAACTGAAACAAGAGTAATGAATTTGAAATGTTGCCAGGAAAAAAAAAAATCAACAAAACCTTGAAAATGAATTTAACTGAATTTGTGCATGATCTGTACAAGCAAAAAAAATAATAAGGATGAACAGTTAAGGCTGAAATTGAAGAGGAAAGAAAAGCTGGAAAGACAGCTCATGGTCAGCACGTGGAAGAAGTAATCTGAAAACGCTCAGTGTCAAGCACTGCTTTGGCACAGCCTCCATGCAATTCTAACTAGAATCTCAACGGCATCCTCCATAAAATAGAAAAATACCAACTTCTAGTAGAATTTATAGTGAACCAGCAAGAAATTCTGTGAGATGAAACAGTTCTGAGCAAAAAAGAAGCTGGAGGCATTCAACTCCCTGACTTCAAAACTGACCCAAAGCATCAGTCACCAAAGCAGCAAGAACCCGAAAGCAGAGCACACAGAAAACACAAGGGAACTATACCCACGTGTTACAGCCGTCTATTGTTTCAGCAGAGTAATATTTTAAATTGGAAAATGATCTCTTCAATACTGCTGAGAAAACAATGAGTATGCATGTGAATAGCTGCATATTTGAATACATATTTGAATGTGAATATATTCAAGAAAAAGAGTGGACGAGCAGCTCTCAAATCAATTGAAAAAATCAGCTCAGGGTAACCTGTGATTAAGATAGCACACGTGAAACTATGACAGCACTGCAATGAATACGGGCAGATTGTCATGATTTTTGTCTGAACTAAAGCATTTGGCTATTTTTGCTAAACACAGACTCCCAGCACAAAAAATGAACAATGAATTTGAGTACTCTAGAAGGGTTCTTACCAAACACAGGGAAGAAACTGTCTATTAAATGATTTTAAAAATGCAAACTATTCATGTGATTGGTACTTCAAGACGTATGAAGAATTCAAAAGACTCAAGAGCAAATTAGATAAATAAATAAATAAATAGTAAATAATTAAATAAATAAATAAGACGGTCGTACAGCATATTATAGTCCACTAAAAATTGCTTAGTTGTTGTGAATGGTTAGTTTTTCAGGAGATATGTGAATGACTAAAAAACTTATAGGAAAAAATACTCCTTACCATTGATGAGGAAATATAAATAAAACCTGCAGTGATATATCTTCTCATCTAAGATAGAATGGTTACAAAGAAAGATAAAAATAACAAATGCTGGTGAAGATATAGAGAATATCTTTTACTCACAAAACTCAGGATATGGCATCAACCTACTCTTCACCAGCAAATCATAAGCGTTACCATGTGCAGTGACATGAGAGGCACGAGGGACTCTGTGTATCCTTCCTTAAAATCAGAATGCTCAGTGTCGACCCACTGAAAGATAATCATTTTTTATTCATTTTTTGTCCGTTGTGGGCCTTGAACTCTGGGCCTAGGCTCTGTTCCTGAGCTCTTCAGTTCAAGGCTACCCCCCTACCCCTGGAGCCACAGCGCCACTTCCAATTTTCTAGAGGTTAATTGGAGATGAGAGTCTCATGTCTTTAGTGACTGGGCTGGCTTTGAACCTCGATCCTCAGATCTCAGCCTCTTGAGTAGCTAGGATGACAGGCGAGAGCCACCACGCCTGGCTCTGAAAGAAAATCTTTAGGCTTTATTTTCACAGGGGTTTGTTTTCATCAATTGTTGCACACGGAACAAAACATGGAAATGGAATAACAATGCGTTTGGTGAATTTAGGAGAGGCTATTTCTTGTAACAGACACTTCAAAGATACTTATGGGGGAAATATTATAGCCCTAAAGCAATGCATCATCATTTTCTGGTTGGCATTTTCTCTTATGATTTTTGTTAGCTCATGATCGCCAAATAGATTTTAGAAATCCTTCATGAGGTGGCTCACACTGAATCACCAGCACAGATCATTGGACTATAGCTGTCTTTCTACAGGCTGCTGCTGTAAAGGTCTTTCTTAATGGCAAACAGCTTTTACTAACTTCCTGGGATTCCAGAAATGCTAATGGACAGTTGTAGTCTGCAGCACATTTATTACACCATGACATGCTGAAGACAGTCCATCACAAATAGAACTGCCTCTCGAAAAATGCTGGCCCAAGGTTTTACAATAAAGTGCCCAATTAGATGCATTTATTAGGACAAACTCTGTCTCTTTCTGCGTTCGGTCTTTGGAAAAAAAGCAAAATACATTTTATAGTTGACCTTGCTCTGTGTTAATATCACTTGCACAAAACACACTGCAATGTTTGAGTTAAGACACTGTAAATACATAGTGAATATTTCCTCAGTGGGGGTCAATTCTATCCAAGTCCGCCTACATTGATAAGCAAAGGTGTATGGTATAGAACAAATCTCTTACTTTCCAAAAGATTGCTTTATTTTTAAGGGATGTCATTGCAGATAACCTGTGAAGGATCGGCTAGTCTCTTCCAGAATGCATTCAACTTTTGTTAGGGAAAAGGCTTCATAAATCTATGTATTCACACTTACACAAGGCTCCACATGTAAGGATTGCCAAAAGGAAGATGGGCTTTTAAAAGGAGTATTCCGGGTGAAAAGCCGTCCCTCTCAGGGTGGAAGTCACCCTGCATGGATGGCAGGATTGAGCCGGGCTGCTTTTCCTGACGTGAGAACGTTCTTATTCATCTTCACTGACACAAATCCTCACGGGAGCTGGCAGCATCCAGCTCCTCTCTCCATGGAAACCATCTGCATTAGAGGGCCAGCCTGAATTATAACTGTTTTGCCATCTCCTAGAGTACAGGAGCACTGGAGATGGTGATACTCTGGGCTGCTTTCTTCTACCTATTCATAATTTATACAGTTCATGTTCCTATATATTCCTGGAAAATGGAAGCCTTCAGCTCCCATGAAGTAAGTTTGGATTGACCTCAAGTCCAGGAAGAGAAGAAAGGGATCCCATGTTAATGCAGGACTCTTAACTCTGAAATCTTCACCAGAAGAGATGCCATCTAAGCATGCTGAGAAGAAATCGGCCTTTGAAAATATTATAACCGATTTTAATAGTTTTATTCAAATTTGTTCTAGCTGCCATTTTAATGCAATATTTTAAATAAAGCCCATTAACGCCTCTGTCATAAGAGAACATTTAATTTCAGTCACAAGTCTTCCTAATCATTTAAAATTATGAATCCTAGCAGGAAATGTGCTCAGCATATAAATGTAAAAATTATATAAATAAATAATAGCCAGAATTCATATTAAAGACGTTAAAGACCTATGCAAGCAATCTGGGAATAGGATTCAGACATTGACCAGTGCCATGTGCGTCAATCACCATTATGTCCTGTGTTCAAATAATAAAACATGAGAATGTGAAATGATCCTCGCCTTTGATATTTGAGACACACTCTGAGTCCGCTTGTCATCTGGTTTATGTTAAGTCGACGAGTGAGCCGTAAACCAGTGCACAGAGCTCTTGCTCTGGTAAGTGCCCGGGTTTGCGATTCGATGGCCATTGTACCTGAGAGCACCAGAGGACAGGGAACTGCTGTTAGAGAAGCCCTGTTCCCAAGGCCACGGTCGAGAACATGCTTGTTCACCGTGTGCTTCTTCCGTCTGTCCTCAGTCACAGAACGTTTCTGATGTTTTACACGTTGGTGTTGAACCCATCACGCACTCGACTGTGGCCACTGCAGTGCAGGGATCTTATTTAGTTGGGACGTGAACGCGTACCACCTGCTCACATAACAGCTTCTTGAAAGATCTCCTGAGGAAGGCATTATCCAAAGCATGCATTGCTTCAGTGGAGCTCTAGAGTGCTTTAAGTTAACAGATATTTTCATGTGTGATTCCGTATAACTGAGAAAAAGATTCTAAGCCAGGATAAAGTCTGGAATTGGGAAAACTGAGGAGCCTTCTGTAGGTGAGTACCATGTGCTTGAGACAGCATCCTTCTCTGTGGCTCTGGCTGCACTTGAACGTGTCCTCCTGATTCTCCATCCCACATGCACCGGGGCTTTCTAATGACATCGGCAGTTACTTCTTTAGGTAGCTCTACATACTCAGGAGTAAGAAATAAGAAATATTTTCGTATCGGAGGGAAACATTTATTTAATTTGCGATTCTGGATTCTATCAGATCCCAAAATGCTTCATCCATGCTGAAGGCTATAACATAATGATATGTTTAGGTGCCCGTCCGCTAATTTCTAAGATAAATATTTCTTTTCATTCATAGCAACGAACTGTGCTGTATGTATACAAAATTAGGATGAAAAAAATAGCACCATTGGAAGTAATGAGCTACTAAATACCTTTGTATGTGCATAGGTTGGAGGAAAATAAGGAAAGCAAAAACTAGATATGAGGGCCGGCACTTCCCCACTTCTGTGTCTCAGGCAGAGCTGGTGCACATGGGGTACTGGACTGGATCGTAGGGCCACAAGGCTGCAGGCAGAGCTGTGCCCATTCCAACAACTGCACAGTTTCTGCCATGTCTTCAAGGGAGCTCTTAGGATCACTCTTATCTGATATTCTGGTGTAATCCCTGTCAAATGTGCATCATGATATATGTTTTTGGCACTGTGTAAGGAAATGTGATTAAATCTCTCCAAAATTATTCCTCAGGGGGATCTTGTTCTCGTTTCATTGAAAGAACTCAAGCAAGTATCTTCTGAACTGCTAAATGGTAGCCTCTCGAGCAGGACCCCCAGAGACTGTTCTCTTCAATCCTCCAGGAGGTGAAATGGCTTGAACAGGAGGATTGGGGGACGAGGGTGAGCACCTGGCTGCAGTCAGAATCCAGATCCCAAGTCTTCCTGAGAGCACTGTCCACCACGCCAGTGTGAAGACTGTCCACTCACACCAGTGTGGAGACTGTCCACCACGCCAGTGTGAAGACAGTCCACTCACACCAGTGTGGAGATTGTCCACCACACCAGTGTGAAGACTGTCCACTCACACCAGTGTGGAGCCTGTCCACCATGCCAGGGTGAAGACTGTCCACTCACGCCAGTGTGGAGACTGTCCACCCTGAGTGGTGTGAACACTGCCCACCCACAGAGGTGTGAAAACCGTGCAACCACAGAGGTGTGAAAATTGTGCACCCTCAGTGGTGTGAGGACTGTCCACCCTGAGTGGTGTGAGGACCGTCCACACTTAGTGGTGGGAGGACTGTCCACCCTCAGTGATGTGAAAACAGTGCACAAACAGTGGTGTGAAAACCATGCACCCTCAGTGGTGTGAAGACCGTCCACCTTCAGTGGTGTGAGGACCGTGCGCCCTCAGTGGTGTGAAAACCGTGCACACACAGTGCTGTGAAAACCGTGCACGCTCAGTGGTGTGAGGACTGTGCACCCTCAGTGGTGTGAAGACTGTGCACCCTCAGTGGTGTGAAGACTGTGCACCCTCAGTGGTGTGAGGACTGTGCACCCTCAGTGGTGTGAACACTGTGCACCCTCAGTGGTGTGAAGACTGTGCACCCTCAGTGGTGTGAGGACCGTCCACCCTCAGTGGTGTGAAGACCGTCCACCCTCAGTGGTGTGAGGACTGTGCACCCTCAGTGGTGTGAAGACCGTCCACCCTCAGTGGTGTGGAGACAGTGCACCCTCAATGGTGTGAAGACTGTGCAGCCTCAGTGGTGTGAAGACCGTCCACCCTCAGTGGTGTGAAGACCGTGCACCCTCAGTGGTGTGAAGACTTTGCACCCTCAGTGGTGTGAGGACTGTGCACCCTCAGTGGTGTGGAGACTCTGCACCCTCAGTGGTGTGAACTCTCCACCCTCAGTGGTGTGAAGACTGTGCAGCCTCAGTGGTGTGAAGACCGTCCACCCTCAGTGGTGTGAGGACTGTCCACCCTCAGTGGTGTGGAGACTGTGCACCCTCAGTGGTGTGGAGACTCTGCACCCTCAGTGGTGTGAACTCTCCACCCTCAGTGGTGTGAAGACTGTGCAGCCTCAGTGGTGTGAAGACCATGCACCCTCAGTGGTGTGAAGACTGTCCACCCTCAGTGGTGTGGAGACTGTGCACCCTCAATGGTGTGAAGACTGTGCACCCTCAGTGGTGTGAAGACTGTGCACCCTCAGTGGTGTGAAGAGTGTGCACCCTCAGTGGTGTGAAGACCGTCCACCCTCAGTGGTGTGAAGACCGTCCACCCTCAGTGGTGTGAAGACCGTGCACCCTCAGTGGTGTGAAGACCGTCCACCCTCAGTGGTGTGAAGACTGTGCACCCTCAGTGGTGTGGAGACTGTGCACCCTCAGTGGTGTGAACTGTCCACGCTCAGTGGTGTGAAGACTGTGCACACTCAGTGGTGTGAAGACCGTGCACCCTCAGTGGTGTGAAGACCGTCCACCCTCAGTTGTGTGAGGACTGTGCACCCTCAGTGGTGTGAAGACCATCCACCCTCAGTGGTGTGAAGACCGTCCACCCTCAGTGGTGTGAAGACCGTCCACAGTCAGTGGTGTGAAGACCGTGCACCCTCAGTGGTGTGAAGACCGTTCACCCTCAGTGGTGTGAAGACTGTGCACCCTCAGTGGTGTGGAGACTGTGCATCCTCAGTGGTGTGAACTGTCCACGCTCAGTGGTGTGAAGACTGTGCACCCTCAGTGGTGTGAAGACCGTCCACCCTCAGTTGTGTGAGGACTGTGCACTCTCAGTGGTGTGAAGACCGTCCACGCTCAGTGGTGTGAAGACCGTCCACCCTCAGTGGTGTGAAGACCGTGCACCCTCAGTGGTGTGAAGACCGTCCACCCTCAGTGGTGTGAAGACTGTGCACCCTCAGTGGTGTGGAGACTGTGCACCCTCAGTGGTGTGAAGACCGTCCACCCTCAGTGGTGTGAAGACCGTCCACCCTCAGTGGAGTGAAGACTGTGCACCCTCAGTGGTCTGAACTGTCCACCCTCAGTGGTGTGAAGACCGTCCACCCTCAGTGGTGTGGAGACAGTGCACCCTCAGTGGTCTGAACTGTCCACCCTCAGTGGTGTGAAGACTGTGCACCCTCAGTGGTGTGAAGACTGTGCACCCTCAGTGGTGTGGAGACTGTGCACCCTCAGTGGTGTGAAGACTGTGCACCCTCAGTGGTGTGAAGACCGTGCACCCTCAGTGGTGTGAGGACCGTGCACCCTCAGTGGTGTGAGGACTGCCCACCCTCAGTGGTGTGAAGGATGTGTACATTCAGTGGTGTGAAGACTGTCCACCCTCAGTGGTGTGGAGACTGTCCATCCTCAGTGGTGTGGAGACTGTGCACCCTCAGTGGTGTGAGGACTGTGCACCCTCAGTGGTGTGAGGACTGCCCACCCTCTGTGGTGTGAAGGATGGGTACATTCAGTGGTGTGAAGACTGTCCACCCTCAGTGGTGTAGAGACTGTCCATCCTCAGTGGTGTGGATACTGTGCACCCTCAGTGGTGTGAGGACTGTGCACCCTCAGTGGTGTGAAGACTGTCCACCCTCAGTGGTGTGAAGACTGTCCACCCTCAGTGGTGGGAAGACTGTCCACACTCAGTCGTGTGAAGACCGTCCACCCTCAGTGGTGTGAAGACCGTCCACCCTCAGTGGTGTGAAGACCGTCCACCCTCAGTGGTGTGAAGACTGTGCACCCTCAGAGGTGTGAAGACTGTGCACCCTCAGTGGTGTGAAGACCGTCCACCCTCAGTGGTGTGATGACCGTGCACCCTCAGTGGTGTGAAGACCGTGCACCCTCAGTGGTGTGAAGACCGTCCACCCTTAGTGGTGTGGAGACTGTGCACCCTCAGTGGTGTGAAGACTGTGCAGCCTCAGTGGTGTGAAGACGGTCCACCCTTAGTGGTGTGAAGACCGTGCACCCTCAGTGGTGTGGAGACTGTGCACCCTCAGTGGTCTGAACTGTCCACCCTCAGTGGTGTGAAGACTGTGCACCCTCAGTGGTGTGAAGGCTGTGCAGCCTTAGTGGTGTGAAGACCGTGCACCCTCAGTGGTGTGGAGACTGTGCACCCTCAGTGGTCTGAACTGTCCACCCTCAGTGGTGTGGAGACTGTGCACCCTCAGTGATGTGAACTGTCCACCCTCAGTGGTGTGAAGACTGTGCACCCTCAGTGGTGTGAAGACCGTGCACCCTCAGTGGTGTGAAGACCGTGCACCCTCAGTGGTGTGAAGACCGTGCACCCTCAGTGTTGTGAAGACCGTCCACCCTCAGTGGTGTGAAGACCGTCCACCCTCAGTGGTGTGAAGATCGTCCACCCTCAGTGGTGTGAAGACCGTGCACCCTCAGTGGTGTGAAGACCGTCCACCCTCAGTGGTGCGACGACCGTGCACTCTCAGTGTGTGAAGACTGTCCACCCTCAGTGGTGTGAATACCGTGCACCCTCAGTGATGTGAGGACTGCCCACCCTCAGTGGTGTGGAGACTGTCCATCCTCAGTGGTGTGGAGACTGTGCACCCTCAGTGGTGTGAAGACTGTGCACCCACAGGGCTGGGAAAACCGTGCACCCTGAGTGGTGTGAGGACTGTCCACCCTCAGTGGTGTGAGGACTGTGCACCCTCAGTGCTGTGAACACTGTCCACTCTCAGTGGTGTGAAGACTGTGCACCCTCAGTGGTGTGAAGACTGTGCACCCTCAGTGTGTGAAGACCGTCCACCCTCAGTGGTGTGACGACCGTGCACCCTCAGTGGTGTGAAGACTGTGCACCCTCAGTGGTGTGAAGACTGTCCACCCACAGTGGTGTGAAGACTGTGCAGCCTCAGTGGTGTGAAGACTGTCCACCTACAGTGGTGTGAAGACTGTGCAGCCTCAGTGGTGTGAAGACTGTCCACCCACAGTGGTGTGAAGACTGTGCAGCCTCAGTGGTGTGAAGACCGTGCACCCTCAGTGCTGTGAAGACTGTCCACCCTCAGTGGTGTGGAGACTGTGCACCCTCAATTGTGTGAAGACTGTGCAGCCTCAGTGGTGTGAAGACCGTCCACCCTCAGTGCTGTGAGGAGTGTGCACCCTCAGTGGTGTGAAAACTGTGCACCCTCAGTGGTGTGAAGACCGTCCACCCTCAGTGGTGTGGAGACTGTGCACCCTCAATGGTGTGAAGACTGTGCAGCCTCAGTGGTGTGAAGACCGTCTACCCTCAGTGGTGTGAGGACTGTCCACCCTCAGTGGTGTGAAAACTGTGCACACTCAGTGATGTGAAGACCGTCCACCCTCAGTGGTGTGGAGACTGTGCACCCTCAATGGTGTGAGGACTGTCCACCCTCAGTGGTGTGAAAACTGTGCACCCTCAGTGGTGTGAAGACCGTCCACCCTCAGTGGTGTGGAGGCTGTGCACCCTCAATGGTGTGAAGACTGTGCAGCCTGAGTGGTGTGAAGACCGTCCACCCTCAGTGGTGTGAAGACCGTGCACCCTCAGTGGTGTGAAGACCGTGCACCCTCAGTGGTGTGAAGACTTTGCACCCTCAGTGGTGTGAGGACTGTCCACCCTCAGTGGTGTGGAGACTGTGCACCCTCAGTGGTGTGAAGACTGTGCAGCCTCAGTGGTGTGAAGACTGTGCACCCTCAGTGGTGTGAACTGTCCACCCTCAGTGGTGTGAAGACTGTGCACCCTCAGTGGTGTGAACTCTCCACCCTCAGTGGTGTGAAGACCGTCCACCCTCAGTGGTGTGAGGACTGTGCACCCTCAGTGGTGTGAAGACTGTGCACCCTCAGTGGTGTGAAGACCGTCCACCCTCAGTGGTGTGAAGACCGTGCACCCTCAGTGGTGTGAAGACCGTCCACCCTCAGTGGTGTGAAGACCGTGCACCCTCAGTGGTGTGAAGACCGTCCACCCTCAGTGGTTTGAGGACCGTGCACCCTCAGTGGTGTGAAGACCGTCCACCCTCAGTGGTGTGACGACCGTGCACCCTCAGTGGTGTGAGGACTGCCCACCCTCAGTGGTGTGAGGACTGTGCACCCTCAGTGGTGTGAGGACCGCGCACCCTCAGTGTTGTGAAGACCGTCCACCCTCAGTGGTGTGAAGACCGTCCACCCTCAGTGGTGTGAGGACCGTGCACCCTCAGTGCTGTGAAGACCGTCCACCCTCAGTGGTGTGAAGACCGTCCACCCTCAGTGGTGTGAAGACCGTCCACCCTCAGTGGTGTGAAGACCGTGTACCCTCAGTGGTGTGAACACCGTGCACCCTCAGTGATGTGAAGACCGTCCACCCTCAGTGGTGTGAAGACCGTGTACCCTCAGTGGTGTCAAGACCGTGCACCCTCAGTGGTGTGAAGACCGTCCACCCTCAGTGGTGTGAAGACCGTGCACCCTCAGTGGTGTGAAGACCGTACACCCTCAGTGGTGTGAAGACCATCCACCCTCAGTGGTGTGGAGACTGTGCACCCTCAATGGTGTGAAGACCGTACACCCTCAGTGGTGTGAAGACCATCCACCCTCAGTGGTGTGGAGACTGTGCACCCTCAATGGTGTGAAGACTGTGCAGCCTCAGTGGTGTGAAGACCGTCCACCCTCAGTGGTGTGAAGATCGTGTACCCTCAGTGGTGTGAAGACCGTGCACCCTCAGTGGTGTGAAGACCGTGCACCCTCAGTAATGTGAACTGTCCACCCTCAGTGGTGTGAAGACCGTCCACCCTCAGTGGTGTGAGGACCGTGCACCCTCAGTGGTGTGAGGACCGTGCCCCCTCAGTGGTGTGAGGACTGTGCACCCTCAGTGGTGTGAGGACTGTGCACCCTCAGTGGTGTGAGGACCGTGCACCCTCAGTGGTGTGAAGACCGTGCACCCTCAGTGGTGTGAAGACCGTCCACCTTCAGTGGTGTGACGACCGTGCACCCTCAGTGGTGTGAGGACTGCCCACCCTCAGTGGTGTGAAGGATGTGTACATTCAGTGGTGTGAAGACTGTCCACTCTCAGTGGTGAGGAGACTGTGCACCCTCAGTGGTGTGAGGACTGTCCACCCTCAGTGGTGTGAGGACCGTGCACCCTCAGTGGTGTGAGGACCGCGCACCCTCAGTGTTGTGAAGACCGTCCACCCTCAGTGGTGTGAAGACCGTCCACCCTCAGTGGTGTGAGGACCGTGCACCCTCAGTGCTGTGAAGACCGTCCACCCTCAGTGGTGTGAAGACCGTCCACCCTCAGTGGTGTGAAGACCGTGTACCCTCAGTGGTGTGAAGACCGTGCACCCTCCGTGTTGTGAAGACCGTCCACCCTCAGTGGTGTGAAGACTGTCCACCCTCAGTGGTGTGGAGACTGTCCATTCTCAGTGGTGTGGAGACTGTGCACCCTCAGTGGTGTGAGGACTGTGCACCCTCAGTGGTGTAAAGACTGTCCACCCTCAGTGGTGTGAAGACTGTCCACCCTCAGTGGTGGGAAGACTGTCCACACTCAGTGGTGTGAAGACCATCCACCCTCAGTGGTGTGAAGACCGTGCACCCTCAGTGTTGTGAAGACCGTCCACCCTCAGTGGTGTGAAGACTGTGCACCCTCAGTGGTGTGAAGACTGTGCACCCTCAGTGGTGTGAAGACCGTCCACCCTCAGTGGTGTGATGACCGTGCACCCTCAGTGGTGTGAAGACCGTGCACCCTCAGAGGTGTGAAGACTGTCCACCCTTAGTGGTGTGGAGACTGTGCACCCTCAGTGGTGTGAAGACTGTGCAGCCTCAGTGGTGTGAAGACCGTCCACCCTTAGTGGTGTGAAGACCGTGCACCCTCAGTGGTGTGGAGACTGTGCACCCTCAGTGGTCTGAACTGTCCACCCTCAGTGGTGTGAAGACTGTGCACCCTCAGTGGTGTGAAGACTGTGCAGCCTCAGTGGTGTGAAGACCGTGCACCCTCAGTGGTGTGGAGACTGTGCACCCTCAGTGGTCTGAACTGTCCACCCTCAGTGGTGGGAGACTGGGCACCCTCAGTGATGTGAACTGTCCACCCTCAGTGGTGTGAAGACCGTGCACCCTCAGTGGTGTGAGGACCGTGCACCCTCAGTGGTGTGAAGACCGTGCACCCTCAGTGTTGTGAAGACCGTCCACCCTCAGTGGTGTGAAGACCGTCCACCCTCAGTGGTGCGACGACCGTGCACTCTCAGTGTGTGAAGACTGTCCACCCTCAGTGGTGTGAATACCGTGCACCCTCAGTGGTGTGAGGACTGCCCACCCTCAATGGTGTGAAGGATGTGTACATTCAGTGGTGTGAAGACTGTCCACCCTCAGTGGTGTGGAGACTGTCCATCCTCAGTGGTGTGGAGACTGTGCACCCTCAGTGGTGTGAAGACTGTGCACCCACAGTGCTGGGAAAACCGTGCACCCTGAGTGGTGTGAGGACTGTCCACCCTCAGTGGTGTGAGGACTGTGCACCCTCAGTGGTGTGAGGACTGTGCACCCTCAGTGGTGTGAAGACTGTCCACCCTCAGTGGTGTGAAGACTGTGCACCCTAAGTGGTGTGAAGACTGTCCACCGTTAGTGGTGTGAAGACTGTGCACCCTCAGTGGTGTGAAGACTGTGCACCCTCAGTGTGTGAAGTCCGTCCACCCTCAGTGGTGTGACGACCGTGCACCCTCAGTGTGTGAAGACCGTCCACCCTCAGTGGTGTGACGACCGTGCACCCTCAGTGGTGTGAAGACTGTGCACCCTCAGTGGTGTGAAGACCGTGCACCCTCAGTGGTGTGAGGACTGTGCACCCTCAGTGCTGTGAAGACTGTCCACCCACAGTGGTGGAAGACTGTGCAGCCTCAGTGGTGTGAAGACTGTCCACCCACAGTGGTGTGAAGACTGTGCAGCCTCAGTGGTGTGAAGACCGTGCACCCTCAGTGGTGTGAAGACCGTCCACCCTCAGTGCTGTGAGGAGTGTGCACCCTCAGTGGTGTGAAAACTGTGCACCCTCAGTGGTGTGAAGACCGTCCACCCTCAGTGGTGTGGAGACTGTGCACCCTCAATGGTGGGAAGACTGTGCAGCCTCAGTGGTGTGAAGACCGTCTACCCTCAGTGGTGTGAGGACTGTCCACCCTCAGTGGTGTGAAAACTGTGCACCCTCAGTGGTGTGAAGACCGTCCACCCTCAGTGGTGTGGAGACTGTGCACCCTCAGTGGTGTGAAGACTGTGCAGCCTCAGTGGTGTGAAGACTGTGCACCCCCAGTGGTGTGAACTCTCCACCCTCAGTGGTGTGAAGACTGTGCACCCTCAGTGGTGTGAACTCTCCACCCTCAGTGGTGTGAAGACTGTGCACCCTCAGTGGTTTGAGGACTGTGCACCCTCAGTGGTGTGAAGACCGTGCACCCTCAGTGGTGTGAAGACCGTGCACCCTCAGTGGTGTGAAGACCGTCCACCCTCAGTGGTGTGAAGACCGTGCACCCTCAGTGGTGTGAAGACCGTCCACCCTCGTGGTGTGAAGACCGTGCACCCTCAGTGGTGTGAAGACCGTCCACCCTCAGTGGTGTGACGACCGTGCACCCTCAGTGGTGTGAGGACTGCCCACCCTCAGTGGTGTGAAGGATGTGTACATTCAGTGGTGTGAAGACTGTCCACCCTCAGTAGTGAGGAGACTGTGCACCCTCAGTGGTGTGAGGACTGTCCACCCTCAGTGGTGTGAGGACTGTGCACCCTCAGTGGTGTGAGGACCGCGCACCCTCAGTGTTGTGAAGACCGTCCACCCTCAGTGGTGTGAAGACCGTCCACCCTCAGTGGTGTGAGGACCGTGCACCCTCAGTGGTGTGAAGACCGTCCACCCTCAGTGGTGTGAAGACCGTGTACCCTCAGTGGTGTTAACACTGTGCACGCTCAGTGGTGTGAAGACCGTCCACCCTCAGTGGTGTGAAGACCGTGTACCCTCAGTGGTGTGAAGACCGTGCACCCTCAGTGGTGTGAAGACCGTGCACCCTCAGTGGTGTGAAGACCGTGCACCCTCAGTGGTGTGAAGACCATCCACCCTCAGTGGTTTGGAGACTGTGCACCCTCAATGGTGTGAAGACTGTGCAGCCTCAGTGGTGTGAAGACCGTCCACCCTTAGTGGTGTGAAGACCATGTACCCTCAGTGGAGTGAAGACCGTCCACCCTCAGTGCTGTGAGGACCGTGCACCCTCAGTGGTGTGAAGACCGTGTACCCTCAGTGGTGTGAAGACCGTCCACCCTCAGTGGTGTGAAGACCGTCCACCCTCAGTGGTGTGAAGACCGTGTACCCTCAGTGGTGTGAAGACCGTGCACCCTCAGTGGTGTGAAGACCGTCCACCCTCAGTGGTGTGAAGACCGTGCACCCTCAGTGGTGTGAAGACCGTGCACCCTCAGTGGTGTGAAGACCGTCCACCCTCAGTGGTGTGAAGACCGTGCACCCTCAGTGGTGTGAAGACCGTGTACCCTCAGTGGAGTGAAGACCGTGCACCCTCAGTGGTGTGAAGACCGTGTACCCTCAGTGGAGTGAAGACCGTCCACCCTCAGTGGTGTGAGGACCGTGCACCCTCAGTGCTGTGAAGACTGTGCAGCCTCAGTGGTGTGAAGACCGTCCACCCTCAGTGGTGTGAAGACCGTGTACCCTCAGTGGTGTGAAGACCGTGCACCCTCAGTGGTGTGAAGACCGTGCACCCTCAGTGATGTGAACTGTCCACCCTCAGTGGTGTGAAGACCGTCCACCCTCAGTGGTGTGAGGACCGTGCACCCTCAGTGGTGTGAGGACCGTGCATCCTCAGTGGTGTGAGGACTGTGCACCCTCAGTGGTGTGAGGACCGTGCATCCTCAGTGGTGTGAAGACCGTGCACCCTCAGTGGTGTGAAGACCGTGCACCCTCAGTGGTGTGAAGACCGTCCACCGTCAGTGGTGTGAAGACCGTGCACCCTCAGTGGTGTGAAGACCGTCCACCCTCAGTGGTGTGAAGACCGTCCACCCTCAGTGATGGGAAGACCGTCCACCCTCAGTGGTGTGAAGACTGTCCACCCTCAGTTGTGTGAAGATCGTCCACCCTCAGTGGTGTGAGGACTGTGCACCCTCAGTCTGTGAAAACCGTCCACCCTCAGTGGTGTGAGGACTGTCCACCCTGTGGAGGAAGGGGCACCCACACCTGAGCAGCGGAGAGGGTGCTGAGTGAAGGAAGGAAGGTGGACAGGCTCGAGCAGGGAGCTGTCCTCGGTTCGTGGTTGTGAGGCTGAAGCCCTGGACATGCCATGGCCGGCTTGGCCTCCGAGGTCTGTGCTTGGCCGTGCTGAGCTGACGACACTGCCCTGCCCACCTGGCCCTGGCAGGGCTCTGTAGGCCTGGCTGCCCTCGCCCTCCGGAACCTGGCGCTGCCTCGCCCGCGTGGACTCGGGTCTCCGGGCTGGCCGTGTCCTCGCGTGCTGCTGCCAAACAAGATTCCGACGCCGGGGAGAAGACACACGCTGTGAAAGTCACACAGCCACCCTCTGTCCACAATTCCCTTTCCACACAGCGCGGCTGCACAGAACTGGGCCAAGTGGACGTGCCTTGGAAGCATTATTCACACTGCCAATCTATGACCCCTGGAGCTGTGGGGTCCACGTTGTGAGACAGGCCGAACTCAGCACGATTTCATGGAGGCCATCAGGGCTCTCCTTCAAGAGAGAATCCGTCACAGGGGATAACGAACTAAACAGAGACTCACGGAATGGGAGATTTTCCAGCTGTCTTTCTCCTCCACCTTCTCCTCCCCTCCTCCTCCTCCCCCTCCTCCTCATCCTCCTCCCCCTCTTCCTCCTCCCCCTCTTCCTCCTCCTGCTCTTCCTCCCCCTCCTCCTCCTCCTCCTCCTCCTCCTCTTCTTCTTCCTCCTCCTCATCCTCCACCTTCTCCTCCCCCTCCTCCTCCTCCACCTTCTTCTCCTCCTCCCCCTCCTCCTCCTCTTCTTCCTCCTCCCCCTCCTCCCCCTCCTCCCATCCATCCCAGTCCACTTGTGTCTGCTCAGAGCTTTTTGAATGTGTGGCATCCGATCATGCGTCTGTGTCACTGCACACTTCCTCGTCTTTCCATTCGCATTTCCTTCCAGTGATATTGCTATCAGTTAAACTATCTGCCTGAAAGTGTGATTATTGTATAGTAATTAGCAAGATATGCTTCATCCATAAAATTACTCAAGCCAAAAAGTATATTTAGTCAGTTTAAAAATTCCTATGTATATTAAAATATTCAGTATTTGGTGGACTCAAAGTTGCCCTTTTTATTATATTTCAAGAAAGCCTAAACATTTTCATTCTGTTGAGCAACCCAACGTGTCTGCCTGAGGGAAGCCAACATATTATTATAGTTACAAACATTGAACCGAAAACATCTACACAGGGACAAAACTAAGCTTGCAGGCCGACTTTTATTTGTGACTTTTCTTAAACTTCTTTTCCTGAGAAAATAGAGACAGCTCCAAATGCTTGTTTCAAAGCGTTCTGGAAATACTAGATCTTGTTGTGCTTGAAACCACAGCCATTCGTTTAGCTCATCAGCATTTTGCCGGCTGCTTCGGGTTAATGCTGTCTGTCTTGACGACATCAAATTCGAGCTATTTGTTTTGTTTTGGTTTTTATTTCTTTTTAAGTTGATCACTTACTCAATTGCAAACTAATT
The DNA here is from genome assembly GCF_031878675.1 of Megascapheus bottae. Taxonomy (NCBI): domain Eukaryota; kingdom Metazoa; phylum Chordata; class Mammalia; order Rodentia; family Geomyidae; genus Megascapheus; species Megascapheus bottae. The sequence goes on along the minus strand of NC_143531.1, from coordinate 29,723,310 downwards.
TCAGGTCTGAAATTGTAAGTCACCTCATTGACGTTCCTTGGTGCATGGGAAATCGTCTAGCACGTGCCACAGCCTGTGAAATCGTTTCTGTGCACACATGTCCCGTGGCTTGCTCTTCAGTATGTGAATTCAGCCTGCTTTCCGCGGGTGACCACATAATCTTATCGAGAGGAGAACAGTGAGGTTGGGTCTCAGAAACTAATCGGCTGCCAGAGGATCTTATACGTCTCCATAGGTTTAAGAAGATCCAAGTGTGGTTCAATTTTTATATTGCAAAATATTTGGAAGTAGATTTAAAAATGAATATGTTTATGTTTCATTATTAAATTTCAGTTTTGCTCATTCATTTCTTGCTAGTTTTCGCTTGCTAGTTTTATCCCCACTTTATAATGTAGACAGGTAAGTCAGCATTTTGAAATGGTTCATCCATTTGCACTGTGTATAGCATATAAAATATCTGGATAGAATATACATGATTTTAAATTATAACATAAACATTTCTCCTTGTAGAGGGGTGCTTTCAGCTTTTAAACTTATGACATGCTTGGGTATTTAAGTATTCACACAAGTGAAACTGTCCTTTGTTATAAATAGGCTGGAAATTTGTTTGATTTCATATTTTTTCTCATTTAGTAATGATTTTTTTGTGCTAAAGTTTATCCTTTCTGCTTCTAAATTCATTACTCTATACTTAGATGTCATTGTATAATATATGCAGATATCATGTCAAAGCACACTTCATGTCATAACCATCGCATGGCTGATCACGACTTTTATTAAAAAAATGAAAGCAGAGGATGAGGTAAAAGAGGATATAAAAATTAACCATCCCGGTTCTACAAATACAGACCTTGACTTGGCCAAAGCACACATACTTAGAGCCGTCAGAGGAATTATATATGTAGTTGCATCCCTACAGTTCAGAGTCTTCATTTTTCTTTCCTTCTGTTATTTCGTTGTGGAGATAAATTGGAGTATATGTGAAAGCCTGTGAAAATGAATTAGTAAAGATTCAGAAAAGAATAATTGATGGAGTTTCTTGAGGGGGAAGTAAAGATAAATCAATCTGGATAGAATCTCCCTGGAAGCACTAGACATGTATTCATCGTTATAAATAAAAATAACAAGCCTGCAGGCACTAGTCCTCACTCAGGTCAGAGGCAGGGCTTTAGGAATCTGTGTGTTAGGGCTCAGCAATTTGGGTTTTTTTTTTTTCAGTAGAAAATGGAGTTGTTTCCTTACTCAGAAGCTTCAGTGACTTGGCAAAGGTTTAGTGCTTCTAAAGCCCAGCAAAGAAAAGGCAAAGCAGTAATCAGGGAACAAAGAAAGGAGACATGGAACTGCAGCAATGGTTAAAATTAAGAAAATTTTAAGACAAAAAGAGCTTGACAGCACAAGAGAGATGATGATAAAGACTGCAGAATATATACTGATAAATCACTAACACCAGAAAAAGGAAAAATCTGGAGTACTCAATACAGTCCTTGGCAAGTGTAGGGGAATGCTAATGCATACAACATAGACACATCTGAAGGACCAAATCAGAAGACAAGCAAGCGAGGCCATGAGCACAAGATAAAGGTCCGGAGAATGAACAATCAGAAAATTAGGCTCTTGGTACATAAAATGACGCAAACATTTCAGTGCAAAGTGTCTGTTTTCATAGAGGCATGGAAAATAATATAAGAACGAACACATTTTTCCATCTTTAATATTGCAGACTCATTTAAGCACTGAGTTGCTTCCCCTCTCCCCACAGTAACACTCAATAACAGAGTGCAAACGATTGGCCTTTGAAATGTGGTGGGGGAAATAGTGCCATGTGAAATTTACCTCAGTCAAAAATTTTCTTCAACACAAATGGTTTAAAGGGATTCATTTTATAAACGCATTTTATAAATTTCACTTAGCAGCAGACAGACACGTGGTGCAAGGGTTCGATGTGCCATCACAAAGCCCGGATTGAAGCAGCTCAAGGGAGGCAGGCCCTGGATCTGCAGGACGGGGGTCTTAGCTCCTGGCTCTAGGCCATCTTGTCTGTCCATCCCTCCATGGTTGACATGAGGACAGAACCGGGCACCAGAGGTAACTTCAACACCACTCCCTCCAGCGAGGCCCCCGCATCCCACCAACACCTACCCTCAAAAACCTGGGGCCAGTACACGCGTGACAGAGATTCCTGTCACCGCAGGCTGAAAACACTCCAGGTTGGAAATGGCCCTGGCCATTCCGAGGGCTGGCTGTCCTCCCTGGGCCACCGAGGGCTCCAGGCACAGCCACTGCTCAGACTGGCAAGAGGGACCCAGGCTGAAATTCCAGATGGGAAGTCGTTTCTTTCTCTGAACCCACCGATGTAGACTCTAGAATCACTGGGTAGACCCTTGTCAGGTCTGTCTGTAGTTACCTAGGGTTTTGGCATGTCGTTTTCAGGGCTCAAAGGCAGCCCAGGCAGAGAAGTTTTCAAGATGGTCTGTCAATCAGCTACACTGCAACAGAAAAAAAGGAGGACCCCAGTTCCAGAAAGGAAGTGAGACCTTATCTCAGAATTAACCAGACCTCAAGCAACTTCCCACAAAGCTCAAGGCCCTGTGATGGAACCCAAACTTCCAGAAAGAAAGCAAACAAATCCTAACAGAAACAGAAATATCTCCTATCAACTCTGGGAATTGTTGAGCATTTTGCCTTGAAATAGCCAACTGAGTTTCATATCACTGCTCACAAAGTGCACCAAGCTTGGTTTGGGACCAATGTGAAAATTAGTTGAGAACAAATAAGACACAATATTACTAAAAAAAATTTAAGCTAGAGTCTATCGTTCCATAAATCTGGGGTGCACTGCTGGATAAACAAAATTCAATGTTTCTAGTGCTCTGAAGTACCAGGCAAGAATAATGGGTAATTCTCCCCATCTCACAAGCAAACAGGCCACATTGACATACAAGAAATGCATGTGAAATGCATTGTGATGAGCTGTCACATCTGGACATCTAGGGGAATATAAAGCTTTTTCATTCTCTCATTTCCTCTGTATCTTCTCATCTATCAAACACAATCCGTCAGCTCGCATTCCACAGAAAGAATTCTCTGACAACTTTGAATTCATTATTTCCCCTGTCTTTTCTGTTCATTATTTTATTTCTGAAAAGTTTTTGGTACATGTTCTCATGGACAAGATACAAAACATTTACTAACATTTCTCAGAAAGAGACACTAATGAAGATGGACAAGGTAAGTTGGGATGCTTTTAGCTATATGTAGCAAAAGTCTACTAAAAAAGGTTTTCTAAGATAAGTGAATTGCATTAGTTCATGTGAGACGGGGTTGTAATGGAATACTTTAATGTAACGTCTTTTCTCAAGGTTGCAGGTGCATTTAGTTTGCTCTACCTTCTGTGTTGGGCCTAATGCTTCCTTCTCATGGCTTGCAGACAATCTGCCAACTTCTGCTGTTTTGCTATAACTCTTCCCTTTTACAGTAAAAGCTTTTCCTTGAGCATCTACCATTTATAGGGAAATGGTTGATTTGGGGTAATCGATAAGCACTCCTAGAAATTTAACACCAATGGAATAACTCGGAGGAGAGACCTTAAAATAGGCATATTGGCAAATAAATAATTTTTACTGCTGAGTTTTAGCTTTGCTTTGGTTTTTATTACGAAATTGAGAGTAAATTTTTTAAAAGGGGAGCTTAGGTGAGACAAATAGCCACCTCATTTATCTGTGAATCACAATGGATTAGCCCCAATCAAGAAAGCTGATTTCTTTCCAATCATGGATTTAAAGTTTTCAGCATCTGGAATTCTAAACATCTATAGCAATGCAAAAGCAATACATACCATAATGTTTACTGGCTTTGTAAGAGGAAATATATATATATATATATATGTATTTGATATATCAAATTCTAGTATTTTACCAGGTTCTCTAAGTTATAATAACACTTATTAAATCTCCTTATACTTTCAATTGATAAAAGAATATGAGGAGCAATTACTTTATTATTCCATTTATGTAAGATCTGGCTGCAAGTGATTTCAATATATTTATATCCCAATATCCCTTACAATGAGAATATAGGTGCTTTGTGCATGGTAAACTGTGGTTCTCATGTTACTTATTAGCCTACAAATGTGTAGATATTTAAACAGAATTAGTTAATAGTATCAAATGCTATTAACTAACAGCAGAGACATATCTGTGAAAATCGTTACACAAATTATAATGGCCTTGAGGGTTTCTGGTTCTCTTTTCCAGTCGATTCGTTTTTCCTCAGTACACATGTAATTTGGTGAGTAAATGCCAGTTATTTTAAGGAGTTTCTAAGTAAAATTAGACTGCCCACTTGGATGCTGGGTGAACGGGCATGGCAGTCCTTTGGCTTAGACGTTTTACACAACTAATTGAATCATTCTTCAGACCTTGCAAAATTGCTCTGGACACATGAGCAGACACACCGCCCATTGAAGGGCAGCTGGACTAAGTCAGCCTGGCGGCCGCAGACATGCAACCACAGAAGAAACAAGGCTTTCGAGGGAGAAAGCTTCTCAGACAGCGCTGCGACGAGGCCATGAGCAGATTTAGATGGCCAGAGTTCATTTCATCTGAGCACAGGCAGAGTCGAGGCCAGTGAGAACGTCCCCGAATTAAAACACTACCCTCTGCGCTGCCCAAACCGACCACTACCATTTCTTAAAAAAATTCTACCTCGTCTTGTGAGTGTTCCGTAGAGATCAGTCACTGAGAGTCACGTACAAACTTGTCTTCTCCTCTGACAGCAGCCCGTGCACAGCTCCCCTGGGCTTCCAGCTGAAGCAGGGCCGCTCACCTCCTCTCCTTTCCTGCCTCTGCTCTGGCTCCTTGGGGAACTGTCCACACTGCAGAGGTGATAGAGAGCAGCACTTTCCCAGGAAAGTGGAACTTTTATTTGATCACCACACTGTCTCCACTACTGGTAAGAACTACAGCCTACAACATCGTCTTGCAGCCAGCGAGCGGGATGAGCACAGTGAAGCTTCGGGAACCGGAGGGTGGAAGGGTTTCAATTAGTATGGAAAATGGAAAATGCATGCATAACAAAGCCTAAAAACCACCAATAAAGACATTTTCCTGTCCCTTCTTCAATATCCATCATAATTTTGCATAGCAGTGCAGAGCTATTAATTGTAGTTCCATAGATTACATATGCAAATGCATTTTCTTTGCTATTGTATATAAGAAGTGCATCATTTCGTCAGTGGTATGATCAGGTCAGTACTTTTAATTTTACCTCTTAAGGAATATTCTTATATAGTCTACAACATAGTCTGGTTTCTGGTTCTTGAATATCAGCAGCTTAACACTTCATGAGTAGTGAGACAGAATGAGTAACTAGCTAAAATCCAAACTTTATAATGTGTGCACAGAATTTTCTCTAGACTGAAATGAGAATGTAAAGAAGAAGTAGGAATGCCTCTGGTGAAGCACAGAGTCATTGTTCTTCTTCTTGTTTTTCCTTTTTCAACCAACAAGGCAAGAAAGCTGGTGTTAATGTTTAGAAGTGAGTAAGAAGTGCAGAAGGTGTGGTATATCTAGAAAATTCCATGCAGTAGAGCAGGAAGACCCTGGGGAGAGCAAACACTCGAGATTTCAGAAAGCTGGCTACATTTCAGTGGTGAAATCTGAATTGTTGGAGGACTTTTATGTCATGATGTTCGTGATATGAGTTGCTTGTGCATGTTGGAATTCATAATGGGTTATAGATGCTCATCTAATAATTAGCATGGGAGGTCAGCTAACGGAGCAGATTTTTTGGCAAAGGATCACGGGGACAAAAATAAAACAAAGAAGAAGAAATTGAACACACTCACAATGCATGCAAGCCAAGGGCAGCTAGACATGTCAGACGATGGCGGTGGTTGAACTGGATCAAATGACTATTTTGCTGCTGGATTTTGATTAAATCCATAACATAATTTAATAGGATTTATGCGGATTTCAATTCATGTAATTTTAGGGAAGATTAACCAACTGTATTGTAATGGTGCTTGAATAGTGTCCAATAGATGAGTGAAATTAGGAAAGTAAATCAGGAGTCAAGCCAGGAGCAATGAAGAAGAAAGTGTTGAGGGAAAGTATGGCTCTTCATTTCCTCAGATTCACGGTCGTGGAATAGGATTTTATAACAATTGCATGGCATGAATACTTTCAAGCTGGGAAAGGCAAGCAACAGTTTTTGTTGCTGTTCTATTATATTTCTTTATGGCCGGGGCATGGATGTGTGGGGGGGGGATTTGCGGTGTCCTCCATGCATAAATACAACCAGCAGCACGTGCACAGTTGACGCTGGAGGAGTGGTAAGTAGCCAGACCTTCCCGTGTGTAGCCTGCAACCCAACAGAAGCCTAGAAAGAGGCTCAAGATCACAGCCCAATTCCCAGGGAAGAGGACCCAATCAAAACCAGGAGCTATGTGCACCAGAGAGTGCCTCAGGCAGGGTGGGAGAGATGGGGGTTCTGCTGTTAGGGAGGATGAGGGGTCCTGACCTCCAGGCTGAAAACAAGAGCCTCAGCCCCAATTGGAGAACAAGCAATCTGCCCACACTCAAGAGCAGCAGCAAAGCAAGAAGACAGTGACGAGGTATCTACAGAGCCCCCACCCTCTGCTTCTCTATGCAGTGAATCTCTGAAAGAAATGAGAGTCTTTACTCCTTTATCCTCACGTGGAAGTTTCTAATGCAGAAATTCTGCTCATGTTGACAGTCTGTTTTCCCAAAAGCAAACCGACAAAAGAAATCTCTTCTCTTCTTCTAAATGAATGACAAAGCCGAAATCACAAAGTCTTGGCAGGAGCAGAACATGGGAAGACTTAGAACAATATATGAAAAACTGACATGGGTGAGACAGTCAACAAATGTGAAGAGAATGAAATAAGGGGAAAAAAAATCAAAAGCAGCTTCCACTAAACACAATAAAAAGTAAAAGAAATAACAGGTATGAAAGAAAGAATACACACAACACACACCAGTAGAAAGATTCACATGAAATAGCACTGAAAATAGGTAGGCTGAACTATCCAATGTATGAACAGACAAGCCAGACAATAACCATTTGAAGACAATACATAAAGAATAAGCACCTTTATTTCTCATGCCTGGGCACCTGCAGGCACATCAGAATGGCTCTTTGCTCACTTGGAATTTTGGTTAATTATGAAAACATATGTCTAACTTTAGACTTTTGAAAGTATCTTTGTTCTGTAATATTTTTGCTCTCAGGCGAGGCATCTTCTCCTTATTTTAGGCCAGCCATTTATCACATTTATTTTATGAGGCATACCTTCTGCCATCTCTGCTGTAAGTTCCTGTAAGGTGAGGTGAGAATCAGAGGCACTTGTAAGGAGGTCTAAATTCAGCATCCTCCTAAATACATATATTTTTAAATTTCTGATCTCTTACAGTTGTGTCACCCACACCTAGCAAATGTTTTTAGGGCCTCAACTTTTTCAAGGGCTTTTTCAAACATCTCTAGGTTTTATAAATACAACCATCTCATTCATACCTAGCACAGTTGACAAAGGAAATAAGCCAATTAGTCAAAATGAAGCCTAGTATCTACGAATACCTGATTTTTAAACTTGTTTGGATTAGTGTTTTTTTTTTACTGTGAGTATGAATTAGTGAAGTCTAAAGTCAGTGCATTATGCTTAAAAACTGCACTAAACAAGGACACCACCACTCCACAGCTGTGGTCCGTTTTCTTTCCTCACTGCATTGCATTGGTGCAGTCATTTAATATTTTCTTTATATTTAGTCTAAATTCTAAGGATTAGAGATTAATTACAAAGTTTTATTACTAAAGCAAGTCTTTAATAACTGCAAGCAATAGAGATTTCAAAAGCTATAAATCAAGTACACTTTATAAAGAGAAATGCAACTTGAAAATCACAGCCCACCTAATTTCTTCTCATTTTATTTGAAATAATAGGTTTGGTGAGTTTCACACCATTCCTCTCAACTGTTAAACAATTAACAAAATTACTGGCCGAATTACAGGCCTTTCTAAGAGACATGCTCTTACTGCACATTTAGCCATGGAACATTGATGCTTAATTGCTTTACTTATTTTTTCTTTCATCTGATAGTTTTGAAATTTTTTCATATGAAGTATTTTCTTCTTTTCAGCAATATTTCAGTGTATCTCGTGACTGGCCCATGTCAATGTGAAGATATTAAGAGTACTTTTAAACCAAAACATGTGAACTTGATGGGACTATATTATATTCAATTATTGGAGTTTACAATGAAGAAAATTCCGTCTATTGTCTCGAGTCAGTGAGCAGATTGAACAGATACCAGGTAGCTGAAGACCCAAGCAAACTCAAACACTAAATAACAGTATGACATGCTAGTTGGAAGATTGCTGTTTCATGGATTCATGACCTCGAACCCGCGAAACCAACATTTTCATAATTTAGAGGGACAAACCAAGAAGTGTGCTGTTGGCAAGAAGAGCTAAGATTCCGGGGCTAGAAGGTGACGCATGACCTAAGAGATGCTTAATCTAATCAGAGCACATCCCAGGCTGTGGAGCTGAGAGCACAGCTCAGTTGTTCTTGGGACAGTGTACTTCAGTCCTCCATTACCTGTATAAAGATCACCAGACACAGACAGCATAATAGATAAAATGAAGGGCTCTTACATTATTCTTCTTCAAATTTCACATTAAATGACAGTCCGAAATTTAATGTTATTCTTTTGAAGTCATTTTTCCCCTGTGAAACTAACATTTAAAGTTCACTCCAGAGGGTACCTTACTAAATCATTTAAATTCCACCAACCACTTCAAGCATCTTTGACAAAGAGGCATAGGGCTCAAGGAAGAAAGTTTCTGCATATTACATAAGGATGTGGATGAAACCGCGGCCAGTGGCCTCTGGAAGCTGAACTGGCTTCCTTCATCTCTCCCTCCTTGACTCTTCATATCTGCAGCACTATCTGCAGGAATAGCAGGTCTGCTGGCTCGAGGATAAACCCACACTGGAATTTACATGACGAAGCTTCATCCTCTCAGGCACCTGGCACGGGGCTGTATTTTCCCCATCACACCTCATGAATGTGTCTGGCCAAATCATTTTAACTTAAAGATATTTTGATATAATCGTCAGGCTACTTATAAACACATGAATTTCATTATAGCTTATTAAGAACAACTGGCGCAGTTTCATGTTTTCTTCTCACTAGATAGTGTTAACAAATCCCCCCCCCTGTTGTGTATGCTCCAATAGCATCACCTAATTTGGGGTGACCTTCTGTGTGCCTGGATGCGAGTCATTTCCACGAGAGGAGACGTGTGGCAAACAACATTAGCTCGTGTTGGTTTCAAAATAGTTAAGCATGGTTCTTAAAAATGTAAAGCCGCCGTGCCATCCCATTCATCAATTCTCTGTGCCCGTTTCTGAACCCCACACGGGTTCTGAGTCTGCCTGGGCCAGTGAGTTCTGCTTCCCTTAGCCCCTCTGCAGCCGGTGAAGGTCTCAGTCTTACATCCAGGCCCTTGATCTACTCTGAACTGATATTAGGATGAGATGACAGTGAGCTGACTTTTTGAAACTCAAAGAGCTGGTGGACATTGGTATACGTTTTTGTTTTTGTTTCTGGGTCTACTGATCTGATCCAATGATTCGGGTTTGTTTTTGTGTCATCATCAAGCTCAGTAGCATGGTTTGAGGTTGGAATGGTGATACTTCAGGCCTCTGTTTTCTCTCGGCAGTTTGGGTTCTTTGTAGTTCCACACCACTTTTGAATTATTTCTTTGACCTCTGTGAAGAACAATGCTGGGATTTTCATTTCTGGCAGTCTGGCCTTTTTCCTATTAATTCTACCAGCGCATGGACGTGGGTTCTTTCCACGTCCTGGGGTCCGGCTGCATCCATTCCCAAGTTCTAGAGTGGCCAGTTTGCAGGTCCTTCCTATCTGGGGCAGGTGCTGACCTACTTATGAAATTAGGGTTCTGGGGGCCCAGTGATAGTGCCACCACAAGGGGCCAAGCTCCCCACCTTCCCGCCTTTGAGGGGAGTTCATGGCAGAACCATGGCAGTGACCGGGGCTGGCTGCCTGGAGTCCCCAGGCCATGTCCACTCCTGAGCCGGGCTGCCCACCTCCTCGGGGACTGACCCCAGCATCCACCGCAGGTGACTTCCCCTGCCCAAGGTGCCCCTCCTGCAGGGATTACAGATTAGTTTCCGCGAGAGAGAATAATTTTCTCGCTGTTGGATCTAACTGAGAATCTCAAGGATTAAAATTTTTAGCTTCAAAAGAGTGAAAATTCTACATAAGTAATGTACCTCTCACGACTCCACCAGCTCATGAATACTAATGTTTGATGCAATCCAAACCGTAATTATTACGATATCTTCAAAGGAATCCCAGACAAAGTACTTCATTAGAAATTAAAGCAGGGAATATCATTATCTTTAGCAGTTGGAATATTTTGAAATTTGGTAACATGGTACTGCTGAAACACGAGTTTTAGCAAATGTGATTATCTGCCTTCCTGGGAGACTGGGAGACAAGTGGCAGATAGTCCAGGAAACAATATGAATTTTTTTTCTTTCAGAAAGCTGTTCTTCAGAAGCATATGTGCTTTATTTTACACTTGGAGCTTTTGTAGTTTTCCTTTTCACATGTCGGAAGGAATGGCGTGCTGTGGGCAAAGCGTACCTGTCCTTGCACACCAGCTTGGAATCTGCACCGTGACCTTCACAATTGTCTAATTACCGGCGTCTTACTAAATGGCGGCAGTTACACTGGCTTCCTGCATCCCTTAAATATGTTTAACGTTTAAGGCCATTTTCTTCAAAGGGAAATTTCAAATTTGCCCTTAAGCTTGGTTCATTCTATTAATTTAAGTGTCTGGAAGTCAAACTGAATATAGAAATTAAATTTTGTATAAAATTTGGATTTAATTAGAAGCATACACAAGGAATAATGTAATGATGCTGTGAAAATCAGGAAACAATGGCCTCAAGCCCTCCAATATCTGTATGCCATACATATCTATGTGATATAAACAGCATTTAAACATGTACCTAATACTTGCACAGTTAACCAACTGGACTTGTTAGGTTTATGGGTTTATTTGTGAAGTCATCTTAATCCTCACTGTTCAGGAGAAAAACAAGTTAAAGTGTCTTCCTAAACTGCCTCCCTGTTCTCTAACAATACATCAGGGGTGACATTTTGAATAAGAAATGGTAAGATCAGGGGCAGGACTATTTTCATGTGAACTTAACAACACATTTTCAGACTTTCAAGGGACCTAAGTCAACATGTAAGGTATTTTGAGCTACTTTATATGTCTGTCTGTCAGTCTGCCTATCATTTAGTTTAATATAATTTTTGTGGGTCATCGGACTTGAACTCGGGGCCTAGGTAATTGTCTCTGAGTGATGTTTCTCAAGGCTAGCATTCTGCCACTTTGAGCCGCAGTGCCACTTCCAGTTCTCTGATGGTTAACTGGAAATAAACATTTCGTGGGGACTTTCCTGCCCAGCCTAGCTTTGAACCACAGTACTCAGATTTCAGCCTCCTCAGCAGCTAGGATTCAGCCACGAGCCTTGTGCTTTTGGCTCTTTCTGTGCCTTTGTAAATCCTTTCATTCTACAGTCAAGTGTCTCCCAATACAGAGGACAGTGTTTTATTCATAAATCTAGCATGTCCCTTACATGCTGTAGCATGAGTTCAATGAGGTCAAAGTAATACATACATATCAATATAAAGTAAATACACATGCTCATGAATTTTATCAATAGAGCATGCACACATGTACTCATTAATTTTCTAATATGTGTCATATATAGGATGTACTATTCATCAATATATATATATGTATATGTCTAATTCAATGCCATATTTCCTAGCATGACTGTCTGAAGCTTTTTGGGTTATCTTTAATAATGGAAAAGTGTTCATGGAAAATTCATAAAACTAAAGTTCTAGAAGTTAATATCAAGCAAACAGAAAAAAAAAACCTCCAACTAAAATCTTTCCCATATGTTCAGTAGTAAGGAAAAAATAAAAATAAAACCCTTAAATACATCTTTGGAAAGACAGCAAGAAGAGGAGGTCCTGAAGCCCAAGATAGAGTTTCAAATGGCAGGGGATGGTATGAAAATGGGAGACGTGAAAATGAGTGAGGAGTGTGGCTCTCAGCTCCGTCAACACTCCCCGACAGCCTGTACAGGCACAGATGGAAGCTCAGACTTCACTCCAAGTGGAAATGTCCTTGTAGCCATCACACTGATTTCGTAACGTTCCTCTTACTTCTGAGCAGACAGCATGTGTTAAAGAGATCAAAAATGTCATATTTATTATAAGCTGTTTAGAATGTTTTCTTTTAAATAGACCGTCACACTCATGAACAGGAATGTGCCTGTCTATTTTAAATAAGAATTATCATCAACTAAATGTCAATCATTTGTCTTAATTTTCCCCATATGTAGAGAGAGCAAATTATGTTATATGTGTCCATTTACTGCATATATCTATATGTGTATGTGTGTACAGTGTATATATACATTTTCCATTTTAATATAAAGAATTTATGTATACATGTGTAAAGCACATACACATATATAAATTGAGTTATAATATCTTATAACGTGAAGACACTCTGGGCATTGGGGATATCTTCAGAATAAAGTAATTGTATGGCATTCCAGTGCTTCTGAATAGGATTTCTACTTCATCTCATAAACTTGAATGCTCATGTTTAAATAGACACACACGGAGAACTTAGCAGTGACAGGCAAATAAATAAATGATCCTTGGTGCAGATTCGTGCTCTGAACCAAGAGTTCTGGAGAAGTCAAAGCTGCTCACGCACATGGCGCACCATCTTGCCCGGGCGACTTGTCAGGTAAAGGACAGCAGGGCTTCAGAAACGTGAGGAAGTTCTTCCCAGACGAAACCCGAGCACCTGCATCCGTGCGAGGCCCCCACCCGCGTGGCGGAGCTGTAGGAGCTCCCCAGGGCCGCGTGCCCTATGTACGTGGAGGCAGGGCCCTGGGTTTACAGTCTTTAGCCATTTCAGAAATGATTTTAGGTCACGCATGGACGAGTCTGAACTCAGGAGAGGAACCCCATACTTCTCTTTCTGTCTGTTGTTTTTTTTTTCTATAAAGCTGTACAGACATTTTTTAGTTTAAAAGGCCAAGGCTGGCAGTCCGTGTGACCTCAGGAGCTCTGCATCCCAGCTCTGTGTCCTGGACAGGGGATGGGTTTGCGCACACATGTGTGTTTACACAGGCAAGCGTGCATGCCTGCCCGGAGGAAGAAGCATTCCGAGCACCACTGCCCCTCAGTTTACTCTGTGCCTTTTTTTTTTGCTAGGTTCCCAAAGCTTCTCCTTCACCCCGAGTCCGCAGGGTGGGCTGAGAGGCTCGATCAGTCCCTCCAGGAGAGCTGAGATTCTGTGGAGCTTGGAGCAGTGTAGACGGGTCTGGGCGGCTGTAGATGGATGTGGACAGGTGTAGCCCATTGTGGATGGGTATGGATGGGTGTAAAAAGGTTTGTACATTTGTACAAAGACAGGAGTAGACAAGGGTGGACGGGTGTGGAAAGGTCTAGGTGGAGGCGTGTATGGACGGGTGTAGACAGGTGTAGGTGTGTGTGTGGACAGGTGGAGGCGTGTATGGACAGGTGTAGATGGATGTAGGTGTGTGTGTGTGTGTGGAAAGGTGGAGGTGTGTATGGATGGGTGTAGACGGGTGTAGGTGTCTGTGTGTGGACAGGTGGAGGCGTGTATGGACAAGTGTAGATGTATGTAGGTGTGTGTGTGTGTGTGTGTGTGGAAAGGTGGAGGCATGTATGGATGGGTGTAGACGGGTGTAGGTGTCTGTGTGTGGACAGGTGGAGGCGTGTATGGACAAGTGTAGATGTATGTAGGTGTGTGTGTGTGTGTGTGTGTGGAAAGGTGGAGGCGTGTATGGATGGGTGTAGACGGGTGTAGGTGTGTGTGTGGACAGGTGGAGGCGTGTATGGACAGGTGTAGATGGATGTAGGTGTGTGTGTGTGTGTGTGTGTGTGTGGAAAGGTGGAGGCGTGTATGGATGGGTGTAGATGGGTGTAGGTGTGTGTGTGGACAGGTGGAGGCGTGTATGAATGGGTATAGATGGGTGTAGGTGAGTGTGTGTGTGTGTGTGTGTGGACAGGTGGAGGTGTGTATGGATGGGTGTAGACAGATATAGGTGTGTGTGTGTGTGGACAGGTGGAGGTGTGCATGGACAGTATAGACGGGTGTAGGTGTGTGTGTGTGTGGACAGGTGGAGGTGTGTATCAATGGGTGTAGACAGGTGTAGGTGTGTGTTTGTGTGTACAGATGGAGGTGTGTATGGACGGGTGTAGATGGATGTCCGTGTGGGGGGGGCAGGTGGAGGTGTGTATGAATGGTTGTAGACGGGTGTAGGTGTGTGTGTGTGTACAGGTAGAGGTGTGTATGGATGGGTGTAGAGGGGTGTAGGTGTGTGTGTGTGTGTGTGTGTGTGTGTGGACAAGTGGAGGTGTGTATGGATGGGTGTAGACGGGTATAGGTGTGTGTGTGTGTGTATAGGTGGAGGCATGTATGGACAGGTATAGAGGGGTGTAGGTGTATGTGTGTGTGTGTGTGTGTGTGTGGACAAGTGGAGGTGTGTATGGATGGGTGTAGACGGGTGTAGGTGTGTGTGTGTGTATAGGTGGAGGCATGTATGGACAGGTATAGAGGGGTGTAGGTGTGTGTGTGTGTGTGTGTGTGTGGACAAGTGGAGGCATGCATGGACGGGTGTAGACGGTTGTAGGTGTGTGTGTGTGTGTGTGTGTGAGTGTGTGGACAGGTGGAGGCGTATATCAATGGGTGTAGACAGGTGTAGGTGTGTGTGTGTGTACAGGTGGAGGTGTGTATGGACGGGTGTAGATGGATGTACGTGTGTGGAGGGGCAGGTGGAGGTGTGTATGAATGGGTGTAGACGGGTGTAGGTGTGTGTGTTTGTGTGTACAGGTGGAGGTGTGTATGGACAGGTGTAGAGGGGTGTAGGTGTGTGTGTGTGTGTGTGGACAGGTGGAGGTGTGTATGGATGGGTGTAGACAGGTGTAGGCGTGTGTGTGTGTGTACAGGTGGAGGCATATATGGATGAGTATAGATGGGTGTAGGTGTGTGTGTGTGTGTGTGGACAGGTGGAGGCGTGTATGGACAGGTATAGATGGGTGTAGGTGTGTGTGTGTGGACAGGTGGAGGCGTGTATGGACAGGTATAGATGGGTATAGGTGTGTGTGTGTGTGTGTGTGTGTGTGTACAGATGGCGGCATGTGTGGACAGGTATAGATGGGTGTTGGTATGTGTATGTGTATGGACAGGTGGAGGCATGTATGGACGGGTGAGACGGGCGTAGGTGTGTGTGTGTGTACAGGTGGAGGTGTGTATGGACGGTTGTAGACGAGTGTATGTGTGTGTGTGTGTGTGTGTGTGGACAGGTGGAGGTGTCTATGGATGGGTTTAGATGGCTGTGGGTGTGTCTAGATGGCTGTGGACGGTGTAAACAGGTGTAGACAGGAGTGGACATGTGTGGACGGGTGTAGACCTCTGCCCCCACCCCCAGTCTAGCCCAAGGCGGTTCCAGCTGCCGGTTTGGGACAGGCCGGCTGTCGCTGACGCCCTGTGCCCGGCACTAGGTCAGCTCTGCTGCTGGCTTCCATGGCACAGTGGTCAGGGCGATGGCCGGAGCTGTGATACCATATCCCACACCTGCAACCCGAGGCCCGGTCAGAGCCAGGCTCTCCCTGAGAACCCCCGGCCTGGGGAGGCCGGGGAAATGAAGTTTCTGGGCAGAGACAGCATCCCATCCCTTCTGGTCAGAGCTCAGCAAACCTACCAGCCTCCTGCTCGTGGCAAGCTGGCCAGGAGGCCCTGGTGGCAGCAGGCAAGTGGCCTACCTGCCCTCCTACGCTTCCTATGCCTCGTGCCTCCCTCCGTGGTCAAGCACCTCCTCTGCAATTACTGGGTTCCAGTGGCCTAGAGTTTAGGGGAGCAGGGCTGTGGATGGGGCAGCCTGTCCTTCCAGCCACTCACCTGTCCTCCCGTCCACTCACCTGTCCTCCCGTCCACTCACCTGTCCTCCCATCCACTCACTTGTCCTCCCGTCTACTCACCTGTCCTCTCGTCCACTCACCTGCCCTCCCGTCCACTCACCTGTCCTCCCGTCCACTTGCCTGTCCTCCCATCCACTCGCCTGTCCTCCTGTCCACTCACCTCTCCTGTCTACTCACCTGTTCTCCTATCCACTCACCTGTCCTCTCATCCACTCACCTGTACTCCCGTGTACTCACCTGTCTTCCTGTCCGCTCACCTGTCCTCTCATCCACTCACCTGTCCTCTCGTCCACTCACCTGTCCTCCTGTCCACTCGCCTGTCCTCCCATCCACTCGCCTGTCCTCCCGTCCACTCGCCTGTCCTCCCATCCACTCGCCTGTCCTCCCGTTTACTCACCTGTCCTCCTATCCACTCACCTGTCCTCTCATCCACTCACCTGTACTCCCGTCTACTCACCTGTCTTCCTGTCCACTCACCTGTCCTCTCGTCCACTCACCTGTCCTCCCATCCACTCACCTGTCCTCTCATCCACTCACCTGTCCTGTCATCCACTCACCTGTCCTCTCGCCCACTCACCTGTCCTCTCGTCCACTCACCTGCCTTCCCGTCCACTCACCTGTCCTGTTATCCACTCACCTGTCCTCTCGTCCACTCACCTGTCCTCTCGTCCACTCACCTGTCCTATCATCCACTCACCTCTCCTCTCGTCCACTCACCTGTCCTCTCATCCACTCACCTGCCTTCCTGTCCACTCACCTGTCCTTTCCTCCACTCACCTGTCCTCTTGTCCACTCACCTGTCCTTCCCTCCACTCACCTGTCCTCTCATCCACTCACCTGTCCTCTCGTCCACTCACCTGTCCTCTCAACCACTCACCTGTCCTCTTGTCCACTCACCTGTCCTCTCGTCCACTCACCTGTCCTCTCATTCACTCTCCTGTCCTCTCATCCACTCGTCTGTCTTCACCCCCATCCTCTCCCCGTCCTCTCACCCGTCCTCTCCTCGTCCAGGCTTCGAGGTGGCCCGCTGGCCGAGAGTCTCGGCTGCACCAGCATCCCCGCTGGGCATTAATCACCGGCTCACAGAGAATCAGAAGGAGAAAAAAGTGCACTGGAAGAGAAAACAGTATTTATTTCTGTTTTTCTTTGCCTTATATACATAATATTTTTTCTTTTTAAGTCCATGGTAGTTTTCAGGAGAAGCCTTTGTGATGTAATTACTTGCCTGAGATTGGCAGTAACCGCCAATCTATGACAGATTTTTATGACATGCTAATTTCCCATCTGTCCAGGGCACTTCTTTTCATGTGTCAACGTTTAGAGAAAAGTTAGAATTGAAAGCCTGCTCTTCCTCTAATTGCAGGTTGACAATTATTAATGCGATATTCTTGCTAAAAGCGAAGGCACGCCTCTTCATTTTTTAAAAAGGTCACTGTTATAAAAAAAAAAGCCTGATAGTTCATTATAACTTCAAATTGGAAACTATTTTTCTACTAATATAAGCAGACTTTGTCTGTTTCCCCCACTTATCCCTAAGCCTATAATCGCTTCCTGTTTCACACTTACTATCGCAAATATTCTCTGTGAGTTTTCTTTTACATTTTAAAACTTTCTAAAGTGTCACCACACAGAACAAAAAATTATATTGACTTTCACGAATACGTTGCAGTAGGTAAATCAGTGATGTTTGATCTGAAAAGTATATTTTCTTTTATAGGTAAGGACATGAGAGAGCAGAGAGAAGGCTTAACGAGGCTTTAAGATGAAGTAAAACTTAAAGCAACATGAGCAAGAACTATGGATGGCCATTGTTTGCATTTGATTTCTGCTCTGTACAAAGAAAACATTTGATCCACCATGTTGCTATCTTCTTCCTGAGTGCGTGTCCACAGCGGGGGAAGAAGGTAGTGAGTTCAGATTTATACCCACAAGAATGACATAAATCATCATTAGAGAAGACAGAATAGAATAAAGGATGCTCTAGGTCAATGAAGCTTTAGAAAATGGTATGCAAATGTCAATTTTAGACATAATCATAAGATAAGCATACATTCAGAGGGTTTTGTTTGTCTACTTGTCATGCTATGTTTATTTGCACTTCTCAAAGCCTTAAATGAACAAGGGCTTCTAACTCTGCGGCCCAGATAATTCTAGGGGGAACCCTCAGTGTATCTAAATTGCCCCTAAAATAATGTGATAAAAGGAAAATCAGTGATGGTGAGGAAGATAAATTTAGCATTAGCTGATTTGATACTCAGCTGACTTGACAACTATTGAAAGCAGCATTTGCAAGTTGCATCAGAGCTAGGCTGTTCTCAATTTATTGCAATGCCCTGAATACAGATGAACTCCCCTGGCCTAATATTTCTTGGTTCATTAGCATGAAAATGAGAAGTGCAACTTCCTGGGAATAACCTTTAAATTGTTTCTTCTGACTTCAGCATAACTTGTGGCAGAATCTCTAAATCTCCTTGAACTATTATTTTGTTGTGTTCAGCCGTTCTCAAGCTGTGTTTAATTTAAGTTTTTACTGAGTAAAATTTTAAATTTGACTTTCAGAAGCAATTCACAAGTTTGTCTTGGGGACTTAGAGCTCAATGCAAAGACGTTTGATTTCAGTACATTACCACAACTGCAGGCCATGTGGGGGCTTTGAGATTATGTTCCTAAAATAGAGTGAGAGGCACGGGGATTGTGGAAAGGCCCGATGCTGGGTGCTTGGGGTGCTTTCTCCAATTGGAGCTGGCAGAAAGAAAGAATTAACAATGTAGTTCTTGTTTCTTCTGTGCTGCTTTTTCAAAGAACTCAAGAAGAAAAATTGCTCAAGGCACCTCACAGAGTGGTTTGTACTAGGAAGTTTACGTAAAACCAAACGGTGCCAGAGGAAAGGTATCGTGAGGGTCATGAAGGAAGCAATAAGAAGATAACGAAACAAACAAAAAACAAAAAATAAAGAAAAGAAAACCGGAGTGAACACTGAAGGAACATCCACAAGTGAAGTTGAAAAAAAAGTCTAAATATTTGAAGATTACTTAAATGGCAAACACTTCAAAATTGTCTTATGATTGGCTTTTAAATGAAATATGGTATAAGATATTGTTTCATATGGTCTAACAGGATTACTTTAAAAATAGTAATAGCCATGTTTAGAAAATAATGGTGGTACATTTAATTCAAATATTAAACTGTCTTTTATCCAGACAAGCAAGTAAAATTTTCTAGTTCAAAATAGCAGTGTTCAGAAAATAACAACTGAATGAGTATGTGAACACCAAGGTGAGAAGGAGCTCTCTTCTCCCCTGAGATTTAGAACCATGACTGAGAGAGTTTTGAAGCCACCTCAGGAAATTACATTTTTATGCTTACTTTTCAAATGTCCAAAACCCAAAAGATTTTCCTAAAGATATCACAAAATCAAATATTTTGACTTGGGTTGTAGACAGATTTCAAAGATATGAATATTACCCATTTTGCCATTCTGCTGTTTTCTTATTCTAACAACGTACCTATGTGATATGGCAAAATTTGTTTTCTTAGCCAGAAAATCCACTGCTCACACAGTACCTGCAGGTTCCTTAGGTTTTCCTTCTCTCGAGGCAAGTGTCTAATTTTATCTCTTTTTCTTTGAAGAATGATGTTGATGTGGTCAATTCTAATGAGTACAAGGAGAATTGTAGCTTTGCTTTTATAACTAATTCTGTCATTATATCATGCTGTATTCTGATTGCATTGGTACTGGAGCTGCAGATCCAGATTCCTGGGGTTATAAAGAGATGGGGTGCAGACAGAGAAAGGAAATGGGCCCCAGAGCAGCCATGGGGTGGTATGGCATGGGTAACCAGGTCCCAACAGGAATACGATTTTTCCTCGATATAAATTAATAAAACAAGGAAAACATCTTGTTTAAAATTTTATTTGGAACCCATAAGGTATCGATGTTCTCATATCTTAGCTGGTGTACCCAGGAGAGAACTTGGATGACATGAAAACAGATGACCAGAAATGAGAAATGATGAAGGGATGGACAATAGATTTTAAATGAGCAGATGTACGTTTATAAGGCAAAGCTGTGATTTTACCTAAAATAGAATATTTGAAAAAACTAGCAAAGAGGCCCAGCGTTCATCTATGCACAGTATATACTACGATCACGGAGAGATTACATTTAGAATAAAATGAGACATTTTCCTTGTATGAACTCTACTAAATTCTACATAACTGTATGCAGGACTTTTATTATAATAATGTTAATGTGCTTGCTGGTGGATATTTAATTGAAAGTGCTATAAACATTACCCGTCACAAATCAGTGCCTGGAGGCATGACGGGAAATGGTACCAGGAGGAAAGGAGCAGGTGTTGAGATGGGACAGAGTTCTAGGAAAATCTAAGAGCGACTGGCTTTTGCTAGAATGGAAGGTGAAGTGAGATACAAGTATAAGTAGGATTTTCTGGTGAGTTCATGTACCAGTGGGAATTGCCTCATGGAAGTTAGTTACTGCCCTTTCCTGCCAGAACCCACACCCAGCATGTCCAGCAGGTCCTAAAAACTAGTGAGCAGAGCTCTTCGTACATCAGTGAAAGGAGAAGAGACTAAAGTCATGCGTTAAGAGAAAGCCACATTCAAATATTAAGATTTTAGAGCACCGGGAAGGGCTGCTCAGTGGAGAGGGCCCCAGCTTGACGACTAAACGCAGGACGGCCCATGGATGAGACATGTTATGGGAGCACTGAACCCAAGGCTACAAGCTATTCCACTTCCTCTGTTGTTGTTTAGTCTGGTGACATTTAATCTAATGAAATTTTCATCTGAACAGTGTTTAGAACTCTTAGGTCCGCAAGGACTATGTCTGCCTTTAGCTTTGCCACCGGCAAATGCACTTCTGTTGAAGCACAGGGCTGGCGTGTTCCGCACACTCCCCAGCTCATGGCTTATTCAGAAGTTCCTTCGGTTTGCTCAGAGAATTCCTCTTTTATGAATATGTTGTGGTTGTTATTGTTTGTTGGATGGTTTGTGCATGAACATTGGTGCAAATCCGTACAATCTGATTTTCTGCAAATGAAGGTGACATTGGATGTATGATTCCTGTAATTGTAGCTAAAAGATTAAGAATGTAGTCTGGTGTCTCATTATATCATATTCATTTCCAAAAATTCCATGGTGATAGTTTTCTAAGCTGGCATATTTAATATATTAAGACACTTCCCTTCTATTATACTTTTGTCAAGATAAAAGTTTCTGTAAAATGTCATAAACTTATTTAGCCCTTGGGAAAATAGCAGTTTGTTGATAATAACTGTGGTCTTCATTTTTACTATTATGTCCTTTGCCATATAAACTTATTTAAATCTTCCATAACAAAAGTGATATATATGCATATAATTGTATATGCATATTCTTTCATTGTTTCGGATCTCTATGAGTTCAGAAACTCTTTCTTTTTTGTAATTCTCTCTGTAACTTGCTACCTAACAGTGTATTGTCTGCATATCATTGCACAGCACAGCGTTCATACTGTCACAATTCTAATGTCACTTCTCTTTGCTGATCTGATTAATGGGACTTTCCATTGGAAATATTTTCAAGACATGACTGTGATGTCCCTAACTTTTGAGGCAATCCCATAAGAAAATACAGAAGTAATTTTTGTAGTTTTGTCTCAGTGCTGTGATAGCAGATTAACAAATCCAAGCAATACTAAGTCATTTAATGTAGAGTTTGTGAGAACAGATAAACTTATTAATAGAAGGCCTGATGTTTTATGTGCTAGTCTATATAAACAGCAGTAAATATATTGTGCTTTAGATATTTTAAGTCTTTCTCCCTTGTTTTTAAAATGCAGTCGGAGGACTATTTAAGAGTTATTGTCTTGAGTGTGGAATTGCATTAATTTTTCAGGAGAATGTTTCCGAGAAGCTTGACTGAAGAACCGATTAAAATGAAAATGGGCCCTGAGCTCCTAGAGAAGCTTCTGTTGAGCCGGATTCTGCAGCCCGCATGTGTCAGCGGGCGACACCTGCCACATTCTAACGAGAAAACCTTACTCCTTTCAAAAAGGACCAGTGCACCTGTGGCTTATACATTAAATATGGGTATACATTTTTAAAATCTATGAATAGACCATGTACTTAAACCGGGAAATCCTTGGTTAGTTAAGATTGTTTCTATGACAAATTTCACTATTCTTTCCAATGTGGTAAACTTTATGACTTCTTGGGCTTGTAATTATCTTATGCACATAATAAAACCCAGTCTGTTCCTTGAAATTCCACATTGTTAATGAAATACATTTCTTTATTTTCTTCTTTAACTTATTATTTGTTACAATTTTCTATCTTCTGTGAGTGGCAGAAAATGCTACCACCGCTATGGTCATTGCCTTAAGTGGTTTATTACCTTCTTCATTTGTCTAAATGTGGACTGCCAGTCTGGAATGGCAACCATGACTGCTGCCTGGCTCAGCCGGGCAGCGCCTGGCCTGAAACCCGCACACGACAACAACTTCAGGGTTAGCCCTGCCCGAGTGACAAACGTCCTGCTAGGCTGAGACACCCCGACCTGCCTTCCCGCACCAGGCGGTTCTGTTACTTAAGTTTACATCACGGAAACTGAGGGCAGTCCGGTTTCGGAGTCACAGTATTTAAGCTAGCACAAGCTTTGTCTGCTCTGGCAAGTCAGTCTTCAATATCCAGTCCTCAGACCTAGAATTGATTTTGTGGTAGATTTTCATTAAAGTCACTATTTTATTCACCATTTACAGTGTGAGAAACCCCATGCCTGGAGAGGTCACTTCCGTGCCTCCTGTTTTGAACCTGCTCTGATGCAATGTAATCAGCATCACTAACCAGAAGAGACTTCAGTCAAGCCTCTCCCTTGTGCTTATTATCATTCTTTGCAAATCCTATAGAATTACGGAATGACAATGTTTGGTTTATGGCATTGTGGGGTTTTTTTTGTCTCTACAAATGACATATTTATAAAGGGAAAGTATTTGCTTACATTCCATCTGTGACTAGTAATTATTGGCTTCTAAGTGTCTGAAAGGCTCTCTCAAGAAAAAAAGGAGTGCAGCCAGCAGTATGAACAGCAATAATGAAAAGACTCTAATAATCAAATAGGTAACAATATAAAATATTTGTTAGTTTTAGTGTGCACATCACTGTGTGTCAGGTTGTCATGAAAAGATTTATTTTAGGGGCCAGGAGTTTGGCCTGGTGGTAGAGTGCTTGCCTAGCATGCACAAACTCCCGGGTTCGATTCCTCAGTACCACATACATAGAAAAAAGCCAGAAGTGGTGCTGAGGCTAAAGTGGTAGAGCTCTAGCCTTGAGAAAGTCCAAGGACAGTGCTCAGGCCCTGAGCCCAAGCCCAGGACTGGCAATAACAACAACAACAAGTTTATTTTAAAAGGTAAAGCTGGCTTGCTGTCAGACACACCTGAGCAGGTCTCGCTGCAGTCGGTTGCAGATGCCCCAGCCCAGACATCTCGAGGAAAAGGGCTCTGGCCACATGAAAGGACCTCAAACTGAGATCCTTGCAATCTCAGCCTCTCTTGTATCTAGGTGTGTGGATTTCTTTTAACTCATTGATGAAATTTCCATTATTTAATTTATGAATAGCTGGGATTTTTACCCCCAGTGGAAATCACAGTACATGGATAGGAATGGGTAATTAAATACTATCTTAACAAAGAAGGCCTCTTTTGAGGAGGAAAGAAGCATCACTTTGAATCGTATCAGGAACTGCAAAACAAAATGACTTTGAACCAGCAGGATCAGTGGCTGTTGAAAGAATAGAAAAGGTTTGCCCGGGCCTATTTTGTCTAGGCTTGGGAATTAAATAGACATAGATCGACAGGAGAACAGCGCACACATTTGTTTAATACCAGTTTTAGGTGTCTCGACGGCAGTAGCGCAGTTGTACAGGGAGGTGCCGTTTATGAAGGCAGTGCCAGTGGATCCGGATCCGGGGCCTTGAGCTCCAGCCTGCGCTGGTGGAGAGTTCTGACCTTCCTCCCCATCCTGGGGGAAGTGGGAGCCAGGAGAGCTGGGGGGCCCAGAGGATTCCCTTCCATGCGCGCCCGCCCGTGCCCAGGGGAGGCAGGCCGAGGGTCTGGGTGTGCGGAGTCCCAGCCGAGGGCTCTCCTGGCTCCAGCTGCTTCCACATGGCTGTCTCTGCGCTGGCCGGGGGCGCAGGGGGACCTGGACTGTCCCTGGAGGGCCGCCTGGCCTCAGGATCTGGATCCAAAGGCCCTGGCGGGCAGGGTCTCTGCAGAGGCCCCGGGTCTGCTGCGCCCCGCTCCTGTGCGCCCTGGCTGCGGGCAGAGCGGGGTTTGCCTTCTGCCGGGGCTCCCTGCACCCTGGCCTGGCCAGGTTCGATTCCACGCTCTGGGTTCGAGTTCTGGATCCCAAGGAAATGCAAAAGTTTTATGGTGAAAAAAAAGTTTTGTTCCCCAAAACTAAGCTCCTTGCGGTAGCCATCGATCACTTAGTGTTTCTGTAAACAGCATTCGCTGGGAATAGTTGTCACAACACTGAAGATTCTGTTTTATTGTTTTTCTTTTCCCTAGGAAAGACTTTAAATAATGCCAGGAAAACACCACGCTGGTAACCAATGCGAGATCATTTATAAGGATAAATGTCTTTGTTTTGAAGTCAGTACACACACTTTTATGATTCCCTTTTCAAGTTTAATAAATGTACTCAGAAACTGTAAATAACAGAAGACAAGAAGTTCTGAGCATTTTGTATGAAATATGGATGTGGTTGAAGGATTTCAAAGATCCTTTTAGAATTTTATCTTTACAGAGGAGATAACAGTTACTGTGCAAAACTAATGAAAACCTCATTGAAAAGCAGAAGGAGAAATAGTTTAATAATTAATGTACAAGGTTTGTGTACTTATTGGTGATTTTCATATCGAAGTGTAGCAGCATTTGCTACAAGGTACTAACTCATCATAAAAGTGTAGCTTGACTTATGGATATAATATACCTCTTCCATGAAATAATGTCCTGAATTTTAGATGAAATTTTGCATTATAAATGTACTATCCAAACCATTCTGACAAAGATTGAAATAAATCCTTTTTCACATTTTATTCTGACATATAATATATTGCAGTGAAGAACAAATACATACACAGAAATGAAGAAGAAATTCTCCTCTCCTGGTGTTTTTACTTAATTTCTTTTAACATGTAAAATATATTTGTTACTTTAATCAGAAACCTTATGTGTACAGTTACTGGATATATTACTGCATGGTAGACTACTTAGAAAGACTACAATTCTTTAGAAATGTGAAGAAAATACCTGTACAACCACTAAATACATTCTTTTCCTTATTGAAAAAGTCATATTTTATGTCTTGTATTTTTTTTATCAAGTGTCAAGATTTCAATGTCTGCTGCCAGATGCAGTAGACTAAAATAGAAATGATGAAAATGCTAATTTTTTGGGGGGGCACTTTAAGGATGGTGAAAATATCAGTTGCTTTATAGAAGTTTAAAAGCCTGAAATTTGAATCCTAATACTTCTTCCAGTGTAGCAACTAATTGAGTCCTTCACACATAAAAGATCTTTGAAACATACAAGCATCTTGCCTGAATTTAAACTGACAGCACTCAGTGTCTATTAATAGACAGGTGGATGGATAGAAATATTTCTTTAAAGAGATCCTTGTTTTCCAGACCCATTGTTTTTGGCTACTGCATGCTACTGGTGTTTTTGTTCTGTACATTATATGTTACTCAAGTATTTTTCTGGCCTTCGATGCCCATTCTGGACAATTTGGCAAAGAAAACAGAGAGATTGACACATTCCTGACTCAACGCCTTCTCCTGCATCATCCTCTGTTTTGCACCACGTTCTGCTTAAAAAAACAATTCTTTGTTGGCAGCACTTAGATTTGGACTCAGATCCCTGGAATCACTCAGCGAGCTCGGGAGGCTGGAGGCCGCCTCCGCCATCCTTTGGCCTGGTGCTGTGCTGCTCAGTTAGCAGTGCCAGGGGCTTTTCCACTCACCATGCTTGAGCCTCCTGAAACGCCAGGGTTATAGATTGGCGCCCTACGGGAACCCGGCCCTCCCCTCCTTCCTAAGGTGTGGGTTTGGGCAGACTCCCCCCTCTCGCCCCTTGGTTATCCCCTTTCCTCGTTTTGTTCTCCCGAAGTGTTGCACTTTCTGGCAGAGCAGTGATGTGTCTGGCACATCAGCCTGGCCACCCCTTCTTCTGTCCCGTGTCCTCCTTTCAGGACAAATCTTCATCCAGCTTCCAAGCATCCCGCCCAGCATCCATTTGTCACTGCTGTTCTCATGGCCCGGGGGCTAGCTCGTGAACTTTACTGACTTTTAGTCTTTGAATTTATTTTAACTGATGGATGCATATATATGTGTATGCTATATTGTATATATTTAAATAAGTTAACTATATATGCATATATGTGTATGTTATATTGTATATATTTAAATATTTTAAATACATATGCATATATATGATAGCAAGTGCTATATATTAATGGGGCCATGAAATGTTTGAGCTATGTATATATTGTACTCCATTTAAGCCAAGTTAAATATATTTATCTCCTCAAACAAATGCCATTTCTGTATGGCAGAAACTTTTAGCTTTTTGAAACAATCAATAGGCAACTGTTAGTTGCTTCCTCTACACTTTAATGCTCAAGAGCTTTCTTCTGTCCCAGTTTTTCAAGCCTCTCTTCCTTCCTTCTTTCCTTCCATGTATCCCTCCTTCCCCCACTCCCTCTCTCCTTCCCTTCCCTCTCCATGGCTCCTTCCCCTTTTCCCTCCCTCTCTTCCTTCCCTCCCTCCTTCTGGACATCTCCTCTCAGCCTCTGCTGTGTGCTGTGTGTACTGTGTAATTCTCAAACTCTGTGCATCTGGGTTCTCCTTGAGGCCTGCGTGGCACACTCACTCATTTGGTTGCAGGCACGAGGCTTCTGCATTCCTGTTTTCAGTGGGCTTCTCCCCATCCTTCTGGCTCATGCCAATGAGCCAGATTTGAGGATAGCTTATGAGCCCTAACACAGTATATATTTGGTTATTAGCTCTTCACGAACTGAGCCTCTATTTTGCTCTTCTCTGTGAAGATTAACAAATGCATTTTTCAGATATTCGCAAACATTTCCTTATGACTAACATTAATTCTCTGATTTGTAATTTTGTTTTGAAGCTCACCCTGCTCCTAGATTAAAATAACATATGATATAAATGCTTTCAACTTGCAGTCTCTTTTGGTAGTTATCAGTTCACAATGCTTATACTCAAATGTAAGGAAATAGCAGTAGATTCCATGAACAACTTAAAACTGATTGCTCAGGATGGGAGGCTATGAGAAAGAACTTTGCAAACACAGGCAGTGGATGGAAAGCAACATGGAGCCTGCGATAGAAGACCCACGGGCACTTGCTTAACCTTTCTGCCTGTCGTGTTTTCATCTTCATAATAAGACAGTGGGTTTACATGATACCTGCAGTACCAAGCTCTGAATTTCTGATGAATGAAAACTGTAATAAAGACATACTGTGTAGCTACACCTTGCCTATCTGCTTTGTTTATAAATTACCCAGACCTCCCATTTCCACTATCCCCAAGCCTGCTGTCTACATTTTAACTCCAGTTTGACTAATTGCACAGATGAACCTAAAATGGATTAGCACCGTTGTTCAGGTTCACAGTCTTGAGTTGCTGGGAGAACATTTTCAGAGAGTATATATGCTTCCTGTGCCAGTTTTTTTTTCTTTTTTTAATATCTGCTCTAAGCCAGGCGCAGTGGCTCACACCTGTAATCCTAGCTACTCAGGAGGCTGAGATCTGAGGATCAAGGTTCAAAGCCAGCCCGGGTACAAAAGGACCTAAGACTTTTATCTCCAATTAACCTCTAGAAAACAGGAAGTGGAGCTTGGCTCCAGGGTAGGGTGGTTGCTTTGAGCTGAAGAGCTCAGGGGCAGAGCCCAGGCCCAGAGTTCGAGTCCTATGACCCACAATAAAAAAACAGTCTGCTCTAAGGAGCAACAAGCTGGAGAGTCACTTCAGACCCACAGATCCACACGCACGTTGTCAGAGTCCCCACCCAAATTAAAATGCTTTTAAATTCTTTCTAGCTCCTATCAATCGAGCATATTTAACCTGAGTAGACTTGCAGGAAATGGGTAAAATGTAATACTTACACAACGGGGACTTTCACCTTCAAGTAAGCATCCAGGCTAGAACTGGGAAGAACTGGGGAGAAGTTACTGAGCAGGTGGTCAGCCTCGTTTTGGCCACAGCAGTGTGGTTAGTTAATAATCAGGGGCTGGCTCCGGGCTCTGCGCTGCCCTGGCCGGGGCGCCGCCGCTCACCAGCCTCCGTGGGGCCTGGACACGCGTGGGGCCTGGACACGCGTGGGGCCTCCCGCCCTCCCTGCGCTGGGGTTCCCGGGGACTGGGTGCAGGGCGCTCTGACCTGCTGTGTGGACTTTCTGTCCTGCGTTCTGCTGAGTGTGGTGAAGGAGACCCTGGGGCTCAGCCTGGCCTGGGGTTTGGTCTCCTCTGGTTCTCTTGCGCCTTCCCCGAGGCTGGCCTTCCTGAGAGGGGAGGACTCGCTGCCAGCCCCGGGGCACGGAAGGAGGCCCGTCCAGACCGCCCTCCAGGCCTCCAGCCATGCATCCTCTGACTGCTTCAGCAAAGAAATTATTGTATTAAAATGCATATATTTCTCTTTTATTTTCTCGGATATTTCTTTGTGCCATGTATCCTCTCATGAGCGACAAAGCACAACCTACCCAGATACAAAACAAAGCGCTTGTTTAGAGACTAAGAAAAAATTTCTACTGACACGTTTTTGATAATTAAGACAATTTGTTCTTTATTAATGAGTTGCTATTTCCAGTAATTTCATGTTGATAGCAATTTGTCTTCCCAGCCATAGCCGGGTGCCGTGAGTATCAGGCATTATCTGATTTGTTAACGATGTAGTTCACAATTTCTAATTTTCCAAACTTATGCTTTGTTAATTAATTTGTTTTCTGGATAGAAGGACACTTAATTTAACATTTTAATTTTGCCTGAAATTGAAATATCTGAAAAGGTTTTTAAATGAATACTTTCAATGAAGAGAAACCGCACGCGGTGTAATAATCTTTTCTTATTATGTTTGATTTTGATCATACTATTACACATTTGGAAGAAGGTCTTGTGAACCACTTTGCTTTCAAAACTTGGACAAGACTGGAAGTAGTGATTCCTATTAAATGCAGGAGAGGCTCACAGATTTAGCTGAGTTTCTAACAAGGTCAT